>NC_138597.1:2023342-2580831 GCF_964289735.1 Phaethon aethereus | reverse complement strand
GGACAAGTCCCTGACCTATTTTAGACTCTTGTCTGTACAGAGTGGTTGCTATTTTCTTAGAACAAGAAGGCGCCTTCCAGGAGCTCCTTCTTCATTTTATTTCAGTCATTTAGTTCTTTTAGTTGTAGATTAACAGAATCTGAAAGAGAGGAGGCTGAAGCTCTGTATTGTGTATTTGTGTGTAAGAAATGGCAGAGGAAAATAATCTGATGACAAAAAGAAAACTATTAAGTAATTTTAAAACTTCCAGCTGCTATAGTAACAGCAACACATTTGCCAGATGTCAACAAGCATATTTTAATCCTTTTATTTTAAGTTTCAAGCTCTTGAAGAAAAATATATCTAGGTGTGGCAGTCTTAATAGCTGCTTCAGCCTGTAGCTACATGGGTAGCCTAGGAAAGAACCATGTAGCATTGCTGTTGGAGGGACTGTTGATTAAATTTATAGAAAAGCTTTTCCCAGATGTTCTTATGGGGCAGGAATCAGATTTTCTTCAAACGCCAACTTTGAAGTTTTCATTCTCATCTCCCCTGTTGTGCGGACTGTTTACATAGCAGACAGAAAAATGAGCAAGGACACTAGAAGAAAACATACTGAAACCATATACCAAGTACTCAAGGAAGAAGCAGGGAAAAAGTGTGTTTCGTTTTCTTCTAGCATTTGACTATAGTAACACAGAATAACTGGAATGGCAGAATATAAATATCCAAATACCATTATATTACAAAAATCCCAACATGCTTCCAGGGGCCGCTTTCACCCTTAAGCACTCCTGCAGTTCAACTCGTGCCCAAAGGCTAACCTTAGATAAACATCAGCACTTTTGCAGATGGACACACAGCAGCAGGAAGTATCGCTGTTAGCCCATGATCTCCCAAGCAATCACAGCGATAGTCTCGACCAGAAACTTCATCCTCACACCAGTGAATGAGCTGGTAAGATGAGAGGGCATGTGCATTTCCTCCCTCTTGTAAAAGGGGAAGAGGAGAAGAGTGGAAGCTGCTCTTTGTATAGACAGCGCAACAAAGGATCTCATCAATATTGCATCAAGCTTTTAGACAAAATCAGGGTTGCACTCGCTTTAGAAGCACATATATAAGAAATCAGCAAGATACTAACAACACCTCTGCTGGAAAACTCTACCTTGTTTTCCTGCATAAAATATTCCACTGATGGAAACAATAGCATTGCTAAAAAGAAAAGTTTTGCTGGAGTAAACACATCCACGTTTCGGGTTTTTGCATGCCTAACTATGAGGGTTAGCAATCGTGCTTCTTCGTACCCATCCAGCGTAGGTTGACCATTACTGATGTCTACTGGTGCAGCTACAAAAGAGACAATTTAGAGCAAGAAGTGTTATGGTGGCATCTCGCTAGCACAAACGCTAAGGAAAGAAGCCTGATCCTTCTCAAATCTGATGCTATTAATTTATTATGATCAAGGATGTGCAAGCAGCCCTGAAAGGATTTCCTTAGAGACTTATAGCTGATATAAAAAACAAAAAACAAAGAGTTGTTCCCACCTACTACTGCAACATCTCAAAGACCGAACAAGTGGCTTAGGGTATCACTTTGGCTAGAGTCCCCTTGTCCCGGACAGTGTCACTGTGTGCCACCTCCCAAAGAAGGCAGAGCTGGCATCTTATCCATGCACTAATGCAGAGGACAAGGAAGTCAGAGCACTTGGGATTCACTTCCAGTGAGGAGATCTTACATAGCCTGGGGTTTTAAGTGGCAGCACTATCACAGCTGTTCATTCAGGTTTTCTTGCACACTGCAAGCATTGCCAAGAGCAGGCTGGAACAAGGGTCAAGCAGGGCTTCCCCCAGCGTCGTCTGCGGCTTCAGTGAGCGAGTGTATCGGGAGCACCTAGGCAGGGCAGAGCTTCCTGAATCAGTCGGATCGCCAGCCAAACTTAGTGGCAGCTGCCCTATCTCCCCCGGACCAGTAAAGCCGATTTAAGAGGAGCAGCAGGACACAATGCATTTAGGAGAAGAGACCCCTGGATTCCTAAAGATTTTCCTGTCGTCTTCTTCCAAAAGAAGATAACAACCCCTTAATTTGTAGACGATCATGGTATTCGTGTCTCTGCTAAAAACATAACTAAATATCGCTGTTAGATTTTTGACTAAAAGCCTATTCTCAGAACAGCATTTGTCCACCTCTTCCAAACAAAACATTTTTTTGTTGGCTGTATTGCCTCCCTGCACAGCCTAAGCCTAAGCAGTTAATATTTACACTACTTGGTCTGCTACAAGATACAACTAGTAGAACTGAATCTTCCCCCGTATGACAAAGGAAAATAACTCATGGTTACAAAAGCTCTCATAATAATGCAGTTGTGTGCTCACATAACATTCACATTCTCCAGTATTAAAAACAAAATCCCAAATGAAGAACAAGTCTTTTGACCTGGTAGCTGAGATTGGAAGGCCACATTACAACCGCCAAGCAAAAAAAACCACTTCAAAACAGGAATTTGAGGATTTTTGTATATTTAGAGAAAGTCTAATCCAGTTTTCAGAAAGTATAATCAAGTTTTATCATTACATAGACTGTCTTTATCCTATTCATAACCATGTGAAGGATTATTTAAAAATACTGACATTGCAATCCATACAATGATTCTTCCTGAAATATTCAACCTGTGGAATGACACAAACAATACAATTTCACCCTTGCCATTAACAAAAACAGCTATTCAAGCAGGCCAGATGATGCAAGTCAGAAGAAATCATGAAACAGTTGCAAGAGAATTGAAAGTGCCCTTTTCTCTTAAAAAATTCCTATTATATGAAAATTTGAAGCGTTTTATTTTCAGATGTCAAAACAGAGGATTAAAAGAAAACAAACATTATTACACTGTGTTATCTACAAGCTTCCAGGCTGAATTTTGGTCAAACACAGACATATATCAAAAAACATTTGTCTCCTGCAAAAAAAAAAGAACTTCAGCACAGCAACTTAACACACAAGCCAAGAAGCAAACAGCTTTCCTCGGATTACCTTTCAATATCAGGTAAATTAGTGTTCAACTCATTTAAAACTACAAGAGTTTCAAAACAAAACAAGACACAGGCACACAAATCTCCCTCCCCTTACACATTGCCTCTTTATTGCCTCCCTGTTCCCTGGAAACACATATAATAAGAAGTTGTCCAAAATTATAGCCTCACAGAGAAAAAAACAACTCTGTCAGTCCTTCATGAGTAACTGTCTTTCCAAATAAACAGGCATGAACTATCAGTCAGTTAAACAAACAAACAAACACACACTTTAAACAGGGTTTGAAACCAGTAGGACAGAAGACAACCAGAACGCTATTTACTTCCCTGTCTCTGATCTGCAGAGCTCTACTCATAAAAAGGAAGAAATGGTTGTGAAGGCTGGAGAGGACACAGGAGTTTATAAAGCTTTGCAAGCTGTGAAGAAAAAAAAAAAACCACACTGTAGTTCGATTCTCCTTCCCCACATGTGAAAGAAGCAACTTTGCTGGTGGGTAAGAAAAAAAAAATCAGTATCAGGAAGAAGGATGGAACAGAACGTTAAACTATTTAAATGACTGCATGGGTGAAAAGTCTTGAGAATGGTGCAAAGCTGGAGCCCGCATGCATCTGGATCGGCCATCAGAGAAGCCACCTGGTCAGCCGAGAAAGCACAACCCAGCCCACTACACACAAAACACTGTGGTTACAGCTAGATTTCGAAAGGGAAGGGGAACAAAATACCTAGACTCATCCTCATCATTAGCAAAACAAATAAATGTCAGTCCTAATAAAAAGGAGCTGAGCACATAAACTCTATTTAACAATGTTTTGATGTTTTGTGCAGGCATACAGCGGTTTACAGTACTTAACTCTTTGAAATGAAATACTGTCTTAACAACGCCTGACAACATAATTTTGTTTTGAACTAACAGGATATAGAAAGGCGTTTTAATACTAAATTACAAGATGAACACAGGTAGCGACCAAGAGGTCAAAAATATAATACAGTATTTCAAAAGATGTAACATAAGATGAATATGTATTTTGGACATTTTAGCAGCAGGAGATCAAGTTTCTCCCAGGAGCTGGGTCTCCAACTAAAACAGTACAGCATAACTACAACCAACACAGCCAACTGCAAATACACTGGCTTAAGCAACTGTAGTGGGAAGCCTGATCGGATAATACAAGACAGGACAGGCTGCATAGCCCCCAGCTATTATTTAAAAACACACTATTGCTAATAAAGTCATCCTGATTGCTGCTCCTCCCCTTCTCACTCTTCCCATGTCCCTCCAGCCCTCAAATTAATCCACTGGAGCTCTCTGTCTCTACAGTTCGCAGAGACTCTGGAAAACCGTCATGCGTGCAAGGCTTCAGAAATTCAGTAATTTCCTTTATTTACAGGGTCTGGAATAGGAAAACATAGGGCTGATCCTAGTATTTGTTTTTCCCCAGCCATTGGCTGGAAAGATCTCTCCTGCAATAATGCTCAGGAAGGATGTAAAGGAATGTACGGGAAGGAAATTGTGGCCACCAAAAGGAAAAGTCCAACAAAGTGTGGATTTGGTAAACTTCTATATTCCACATAACAAGCAACAAAATTCTCAAGTAAAAAAGTTTATTTTCTTTCTTACTTCCAGTATAACAACCGCCCTTGATAGTTTATCAGAAACTCCAGCAAATTTTGCAGTAATATTACAAAAACAATCACCACAACCACACAGGTTTTTAGTCCCTGCAGAGAAAACAATCATTTCCAGTGAGATAGTCTGAGAAAGTTTGTGTTATCAGCTCTCAGTTAACAGTCTGCATAGCTAGGCCACCGACTCACTTCACATTTAAAGGCCATCATCATCTTTAGTCACGAACTACTGGAGCATGAAGCAATTTCTGGGTTGTTCCAACTTCCAAAGTTCATACTGAGTCATTTGTTGTTAATACCATGAAGGAGATTGCTAGCACAGATGCTTCAGTTACTCGATCAATCGTAAAAGCACACAAAACAGAAAAATGCTGTCACATGTGAAGAGAAACATATGTCTGAGGCCATCACATGGGGTTTAGGGCTAAGGATACAATTAAAGAGCTGCAGCGCATGTGCCCTTTTTGGGCAGTCTAATGAAAAACATTAATTTTACTGAGACCTCTACTCAATGCCATCATGAAGTAACACTGGGAATCCTTGGTCTAGAGCAGAAGTGCAGGAAGGCTAAGCACATTTTCTTCTTTCTGTTGCCACTTTAGGATGGAAGAAAACACCAAATTCAAATGAAAGGCTTGCTGAAGAGACATGTTGCATCGAAATCAACCCTGTATCCACTTCTTTCAGCCTCCCTGAGAGACTTGCCATGTACAGGATTCCTACATGCACATGTACAGCTGCAGCATGGAACAAGTTCTTGTTTATAATTTGGCATACTTAATATTTTATGATAGAGCAACCAATGCTATGGAAACATAAACATATCTGGGTATGTTTGTCAGACAAACCTGAATAGAATTTCAGAAGGCAAAACATTGCTCTGGAGCACTTGACACTTTTCAAAGGCATGTTATAAACGATGGAAGTTTCAGTTTACTTAAAATTATTAAACATCTTTTCTAATGGAAAAGTATTAAGCAACTAAAACCACCCGAGTTCCTCATCACCTTTTAAGCATAAGGCCACTACGAGCAACAAGAAATACACATTCACATTTCACAGATATTATTTATGGTTCTAAAAGAGACTTCTGCAGTAACATAGAATGCATATTTTTTGTGTCAGATACTTCACTTCTTGCTCTATACATTGCATTTAAAGATTTGCTTTGGTATACACATCTCAAAGCCACAACCTCAATCTAGTCCATTTGCTAGCCTGTCACATGAAGAGCACTGAACTGCGCATACACAATTACGATCACTCATAAAACTCACAGATCTATGTGAAACGTTATGAATGGTTTGTTGCAGATCTGAAGCACTGCAGGCATGTGCACAGTCCTAACTTTACAAACAAATAAACGCGAAAGAAAATCAACAGAACCGTTCCCCTACTCAAAAGAAAAGGCACAACTGTCTACAGAGCTGGAACACCAGACGGAAAGCTTCTCAATGTCAAATTGCGCACACTGTACTGAGTAACACGTGCCAAAACTATCAGTGTGCCACGCTGCGTATTGCTTTGAATAAACACAGCCCATCTCGTACACTGAGTGATGTGAACAGCTCTGCAGAAACAGCTTTCGAAAACCAAGCCGTCGTCAGAGCGAAACTGAAGGCGGGCAAGGTCGAGGCACTGGAGGACCCGGTTATGCCTACTCGGGGCCCATTCATTGGGGGCAGGAGATGTCCCGCTGGCCGCCGAGCTCCGTGCAGAGGGAGATTTCCCACGGAAACCTCTCATCTTCAACAGAGGGAGTAGTCAGAAGTCAAAACCGACCCTCCGCTACCGGATCGCGGGTAAGACAGGGCCGGGACGGGGAGAAGAGCCCCGGGGCGGCCGTGGGAGCGGGCCCAGCGGGGGTCCCTGCCCGCGGCCAAGGTCACCTTGCCAGACCCGGGGCCGCCCCACTCCCTCCCGCCGCGCCGGTCTCCAACCCCCGGGACAGCGCTGCCCTGCGTTGAGTGCGGAGCCGCAGGACACCCCGCTGCTCCGCCCAGGCCCACAGCGCGGCGAGGCCACTGCCGACCTAGGCCGGGCCCGAAGCGGCGGGGGACACCAGGCCTCACAGGGCCCTTCCTCGCCGGGGCCAGCCGCGCCGCGGGGCCAGCGGCCCTCCCAACCCCGGGGCGCCCGGCCGCAGGACACCGCTCCTCCCCGGGTCCTCCCCCTCCGCCCTGCCTTCCCCGCCCTTACCCAGCTTGACGGCGGAGTCCGCCAGACACCGGTCCCACTTCCTGCCCAGCTCGCCCTCCGACGCCATCTTGGCCTTCCCCTCCCACCTCAGGCCGTGCCCTCCCCTCCTCCCCCGCGCACCTCTCGCGAGATCTTCCGTAGCGAGCAAGCAGCGCAGCGCTAGATCTCGCGCGATTACCGCCCCCCCCCCCCGCCGTCCCGGCCCGGCCGCCGTTGTCAAGGTTACCGGCGGGCGGGCGCGATGGCCGCCGCACTCGACCTTGGGCCCGGCCCAAAAGCCCGGTGTTCCCCATAGGACCCGGCTTACCACAGCTCTAGCCCGTCCTGGGCCCCACCTCTTCAGCCAGGGCACCATCTGTGTCCTTGTGAGGCCTTGTAGCCCTCAGCTAGAGGCAGGATCCCCATCCTCTCAGAGGCCTCCGGCTTGGGCCCACCCCCGTGGACCTGCTCCCCTCAGGGCTCTCACCTCATCCTTGGTAAGAGTCGATCTTTGCTGTAGGATCCCATTGCACTCACTGCAGGGTTGTGTATATCCCGCTGGACACACATGCCCGTGTAAGTTTTTCCCTCACCAAGGGTCACAGAGATCTTGGGTCTTTCAGAGCTCCTGTATCTTTGTTGGCTATCCTCAGCATCTCTTCAGGGCCTGAAATGAGGTACAGGTGTGTGAAAAAAACAGCTGTTGCCAATCCCTATCGATGTCCCAGGGATCACCTCTTTTACTTAAGAGTAACCTAGGGCCTATACCTTCTTGCTTAGTTGGGAAAAGGAGCTGAATAGTCTCAGGAAGAAGAGAATGTCATATTCAAGAAATTAGTCTATAATAATGATGCTACTATTAAAAGAAAGGAGTTGTGGGAAGTGTTCCCAATGATTTCTGGGTCTTTGGCACATCCTGAAGTGTGCTACAGCATTGTGGAACCAGGAGTTTAAGTGTGAATAGTTTCAAGCTTACTGTAATGTATTTTATATTGCAAATGTTGTGTAGGCTTTTTGGAAGTCATTCTCTAGAAACCTTGTGGGGAAAAAATAGAGTGTTCTTCAAGTAATAACATCCCCATTCACACCTGGTAAGGCAATTTTTAGCTGCGATTACCTGCTTTGATTTCTTCAAGTTTTGATAGTTTATCAAGTGGAGAGGAGGAGGCTCCACTGCTTTATGGGCCTGGAAGTTCTTTAACAAGTTAATTAAAAACTAAAGCAACAAATAGAAGTCAAAACTCTCTGATGTTGACAAAAATTTTCTGAAATCATTATTGTTTGTGGTCTTTCATTTGTCTTAAATTATAACTGGTTTTGATCTAGAGCGATGATGAAAGATTTTTCCTGTATTTGGTTTCATTTAACTCCTTCACATATCACTGAACAATCACAATTGCCTATTATTTTTACTTAGTTAAAAAAAGTAAATTTTTTTTTTAGCTTTTTGGAAGGCACATGGTTAAACTAAGGCCTTGCAGGTTCAAGAGGTTTCCCTGGAGAAGGCAGCTCTTGTTCTTTTGTAAAGGGAGCCTCCTTTTCTCTTCCTCCGTGTGCAATTTACTCAAATCAGTTTGCATTGCTGCATGGTCGGTATCAAAAATAGAACCATGCATCAAGTTACTTATAAAAATACCAACAGGATCAAGCAGTTTTTTCCCTGACCGGAGAAAGAAGTGTTTTCTGAAACCACTGACCCAGTGGTATGTCCTAATGTGCCAGCTCCACCCTACCATTTCCAAACAGCTCTGGAAAATATCAGGAGGGGCAAGATACTTGAAGCCTCCAGATAATTCTTTAATTTCCCCCCCCCCCCAATTAAATTCCAGTGTTTAAAAACAATCCAGAAATGTGGTCTTCTCTTTGGCAAAAACAAATACCTGGTGCAGGCCAATGTGTAGTCTCACTTCACACTT
Source organism: Phaethon aethereus (assembly GCF_964289735.1). NCBI lineage: Eukaryota > Metazoa > Chordata > Aves > Phaethontiformes > Phaethontidae > Phaethon > Phaethon aethereus. The sequence goes on along the minus strand of NC_138597.1, from coordinate 2,572,105 downwards.
ACTCATTTTCAGACTGTTAGGCTCACTGGAAAGCGCTGTTTTTTTGGGGATGAAGGAAGCTGTGGTGAGCTGTTGGACTGTAAGGCGCTTCATAAAGGGTCGCGTTGCTATGTAATGGGTCTCAATGTATTTTGACAGCCTTGCATCAGGAACCTGGTGCATTAAACCCTTTCTAAGGAGATGGAATAGTTGAATGTAATTATTTTGAGCATCCAGCTTCCTTCTGAGAAATCAGTCTGCTGCTCTTTCATCCCAGAGTCACCGAGTGATCAGAGGGGGCTCTGGAAAATGTTATCCATTAAGGATCTAGAGCACATTCTCTGTACCCCTTTGCCACCCCAGGGAAAAATTAAGGCAGGAGGGAATGTGTCCAAAGACAGCCTTTTCTCTCCATTGCTATAGTTACTTGGCAATTAGACCCTCTCAGTGTAATATTGAGTATTTATTATTGTATGACTCCAAGGTGATGTTTAGAACATGCAGTTTTGAAAAACCTTTTTTGCATTTTACAGCCCAGCATGTGCTGTCCCAGGGTTCCTTCCCTCCCTTCTCACATTCTCTTCTCCTTCCTTTCCAGTAAACAAATATATGAAAAATTGAGGAGGCTGAAATGAAGCCAGAAAGCTTTAAAAAATCCCTGCCTTTCTCTGAGGGAAGTCAACTTTTAGTAGGTTCAGACCTTGTATCACCAGTTTTCTTAACTATACACTTAACTTGAGTTGCATATTTAATCAGCAAGACTACTCACAGACTAAAAGTTAGGCATTCACTTAAATAAGCTGCTCAACAGATGGCCATCAAACAGGCTAGATGCAAACCTGGGAATCTAAGATGAATAAGTACCACTATTATTCTTCAAAATTGCTATTTCCCTGGTGTCTAGTGAAAGGAACCGTGCAGAGGGCACGTCCGTACATGCACATGGAGGTGAGGAGCTTCTCTGGGGCTGCACCAGTCAGAATTCGAATAACATACTTTCTTTTAACTGCTAGCCCTAGCTTTTACATAGCGCAGCATAGGATGGTTCACCCTCACCCCAATAGTTTTAGTTTTAAAACTTCCAAGCCAGTTTCTTTCAAATCTTGATCCTTCCCCAGGATAAGCATATCACCTCTTACCCTGTTTTTTCAAAGAATCCTATAGCATCCCTCCTGTCAGTTCCCCAGTGGATTCTAATATGCTCTTCATCTCCTCTTTTCCAAAGAATACACACATAAGTTCTCCCATAGTTTTAAATAACATGAATCGCTCCACCCCTTATTATTTTTTTCTGCCAAGAGTATCAGTAATCTGCATAGGAAGACAGCAGTGTAGGAGTTATCTGCTTGAAATGGTTGACACAGCCTTGGTAGTGGGCCCCCACTTTGCTGTCTGTACTTCCAGAATGCTTCTTTCATGTTACAGGGAGGATCACACCTGGGCAGGAAACTTCAACTCTTGGTCTCCACTCCAGTTTGTTGGGTTTTTCTTCCCTCATAGATATAAGCCACATTCACCAGCAGATACTGATGCTTATTTTCCTCTTTGAAAGCCGCCTTGCTATGCAAGCAACAACAAAAAAAAGCCTAAGTCTGAAGTCAGAGGAAAAAGAAACCCCTCCTCAGCAGGACTTTGCTCTAAAACGGGAAAAGTGCCAGAGACTCCATTAAGTCTACTTTGCTATTCTTATTGATTTTATGTGGAAGGCAGTCGGATACTGTGGGGATGAACAATAGTCTAAAGGTAGAGGTAGACTTCCATTAGGAGAGGCAGCTTGTGATGCAGAGTGAAATACCATTCAGTCTTTTCATGGTGATCACATTTACATTAATAAGCAAGTCCACTTTCTGTCTGTGCTAATGTATTTTCATGCCAGTTTTGCAAAGCTGATGTAATGTTATATTCAGTAGTGTGGTACTGCTGGTTACAGTTGTCAGGTACGGCTGATTGAAATGCAACTTTGAAAAATGGAACAAGATGTGTCACAGCTCGTTGTGCTAATTCTGCTTTAAGCTGGTTTTGCTGTGAATATGAAATTTGCCCCAAAAATCTCTGGAGGAAAGCACTTGCATGGAAAGACTGATCGGAGTTTTTGCTAACTCTTCTGTTACAGGCATAAGAACCGCTATGACATTTCTCATCTTTATTTGATGTGTACTATTTTTGATCAGTTTTTAGTTTAGTAGTAGAAAGAGGAAAAGAAATAATGCACTGTATTGATAGAGGGTTTCTAATGAATAAGCCTGTGAGAGAGAGATATTTTTCAGCTCTTTAAGTATGTTTTTCCATTCGTCCATGTCACTGGCTAATTCTATACAGATTCTAACTAGTGAACCGTGACTATTGTATTAAGAAAGAATCCAGGCCCTTACAATTCTTTTGGCTGGTATATTAGCAAGCCTCAAACGAAGTGCAACGTGTCAAGGAAAAAGTAAGGGAATGGAAAGTTTTGTTTCCTTCTGGTGCATTTAATCAGCTTCTCCTTGAGTCTTTTTTAATGACAAGCTGCAGACATTATTACTACAGTTAATGACCAAGTTTGACAAGAATGTTCTCAGTACTCTCTTTGCTCAGGCTAAAGACATTTCTGAAAGCTCCTGTCTATCAAGCTTTCTGTGCTGAAAATACAAAGTTAAAAGAGCAGTCGCCAGCACAGAAATATACGGCATCCTAGGATACGCAACTAAGCGGAATGTGCTGGAAAACTAGCAATCCCAGTAGTTCTGCAGTCCGCTATTCTGGACTGATATTTTGAAAAATGCCTCATAGTCTTTTTCTGGGTTTCTTGAGGTGGGATTTCAGAGATGTCTCGGTCACATTTGTCCATCTTGTATTAAACATTTAGTGGAATACAGTTGGATTGAAATCTGTGGGACATGTGAAAACAGTGTGGCTGCAAACAACTGCAAGGCATGTCCAGACACGGTGTTCTCAAAATGTGGGCAGGTACTTTTGAAATAAAGCAATTGTTATTAGTGGATGCGGATGTTGCTTTATATGTGGAAAAAAAACCCCAAACCAACAAACTTCTATGTCCAAGATATGGACCCAGATGGCAGAGATGTGACTTTATAACAGGACTCTGCTAAATCCCCTCTTTGTGCATGTTGGCTTCAGCTGAGTGGCTAAGTCTGCTCTCAGTCTGTGAAAGGGGGATATGGGACATGGCTTGGTCTTACCTATTTAGGCAAAACAATTGTAAGAAAATGGTCAAAGCCAGAAAAACCTCGTGCCTCTAGCAATATGCACGCTTGAGTGATGCGTAGCCTTTAATTTCTCTGCCGTTACTGTGACAGTGCTGCACTGGCAGTAAATGTCTAATTTTTGGCCAGTATTTGGACATCTTAGGCTGCTAGGTTTATTGTCTTTTACATTAATCAAATGAGCAGATCTGCTTGGATGCTGATGAAGTGGAAAAAAGTCTGCTTTTAGCATTTTTTCTACGGGGGGGGGAGAATGCCTTAAACCTCACATTAAATGAGCAATACATTGTTTTTCATTAAACACTGTATTTTGATTTACTCCTCAGTTCCTGCAGTGAATGGGGAAACTCTTAAAACCTTTATATTCCAAGAGTACCCTCAGCATAGTTGCCTTGCAGTTGGAATGACAGGGAGGCTTTTTTTGTGTGCTATTTTGACAGTGTGTACAAAGATCTCCATAGCGAGAACTATCTGTGGCTTGAATACAGAATTCCAAGATGTTGGGTAGTGTTGTAGGTACCTTTTTCCTGGATTAGTTTCCAAGAAACGCTCGATTTTCAGGCTCAAATCAAGTGATGCTGCTGGTTTACTGACTCTGACTAATAAAACCCAGCAAGCTAAACTTTACCATTGCTGGAAGATGCTTACAGCAGTAAATTCAATTTATGAGAACCCCTAATAAAAGTTTACATATCTTTTAAGTGCCACAAGCTTGACATGAAAGAAAATGGCCAATCTGACTTAAAAAAAGCTCAAGATGTCTTTAACAGAAAAATGAATATTCAGTGAAGCATGAAGGTTTTCCCTAGGACTGTGTTTCTAAGCATGTTCTCACAGTCACCCTTGGTCCTGGCTAAACACTGGAATAAACAAAATAAATAGCATTTCACCATCCATGCAGAAGGATAAAATAGAAAACACATCGTGTTGGACCACAAATGTTTTACAAAGTTCTGGCTAAATGTGAAAAGTACTTTGTAATCCTAGTAAGTATTTATCCTTTTGCTTCCTTGAATATAATCAAATGTACAGGGAAAGCACATGTATTTTATAGTTGCTGACTGCAAGATCAAAAGCCTTGTTATTAATTGCACATGAATCTGATGTTGTAGGGCCATCAACTGACATCATTGTTTGCTTCCTCTGTTTATGGACCCTCGTTTTAAAGATGTGGGATGCCTGACACCAAGCCTTTGGAGCACACTCTTTTGTGTTTAGGTGTGTGATTCCATGCCAGGAGGTGTGGGAAATGCCTGTAGCGCAGGTAACACTACCTCACAGCACTCAGATTTATCCAATGTCCCTGAATTAGCTTTATTTGGTGTCAAGCCCTCCACGAAGTGCAGCAGAAGGCAGCACAGCTACACTGCAGTTATAAATGCGGAGCCTTCTGCCTGCTGAGATCCACTCCACGCTGCAAACTGCAGCCTACCAGGGAGAGTCTGATCCTACATTCTTAATAAACAAACAAACAAAAAATTCCCTTAAGCATGCCCAGCTATAAACAAGCAAAGCAAGCAGCTGGTCCTCATTTGAAAAGATGTTGCATCAATTGCGAAAGGAATCTGCAGATCTTCTTAATGCAAATAGTTTTGGGAAAACAAAAAGCAGCTGTTTATTCTTCTTTATATCTATTAGCAGGAAAACAAAATCCAGGATGCTTGTATTTTTTCCGCTAAGGAAGACATCCTCTGACTTCAACATTCATTTGGTTCTCAAATTGTTTAAAATACAGTAGGCTGCATAATTCTGCTAGTGCTCTGCTTCTTCAGCAAGCAGCTAGAAACAGTTTCTCATCATAACTATAAAAGCTACTAAATGTACAAGGGTCATTGAATAGTTTGCATGAGTCTTGTGAGAAAAATAGTCAAGTTTAGAACATGCATTTTCAAATTTATCAATTCTGCCCTCCCAGACGCTGCCCCAAGGAAAACGTGCACATCTAATGTGAGTCCCTGTAAAATGAGTTAATAATTTGCTCTGTGTAATGAACAGGCTTGCTTTTCTTAATTACTGCTGATAGGCACCTCTGAGGGAACTTAAGGACTGAAGGATCTAGGGGATTGCAAAATAGAAGACACTTTGGATTGCTGCATCTTACATACTGGGTTTAAGGAGGTTAGGCTGAGTAATATTGGCAGAGAACTGAATTCGGAGACTCTAGAGCAGGAAATGCCTTCTGAGGTCATGTGGCCTCTCTACCAGACATGGCAAGATCATTTCCCATCTTACGGTTTATTTGGTAGTAGGTTATCGATGGAGTTTTTTGTGCTTTTGTTTTTCTGCGAAGTAATATAGTTCCTGTTCTTCCTGAGAGATTGTTCCACTGTTTTCTGTCCTTTGCTTCCCGGGTTCATTTTGTTCCTGCACTGAAAACACGAAGGTTTAAAAATGGCAACAGAGCAATGGAAAAAAGCGGGTAAAGGCTAACTTAGCCAAACGGGTGACAGCAGATTGTCAGAAGTCATCAACACACAGGACAGCTTTGATTTTCTAATTGGTGTAAGCAGTGATAGCTGTTAACGTCTGCCTGCAGTCGTTTGTCGTGCAAATTCATGTTTAAGAGTTATGCCTCGATGCTATTGTCACTGGAGGTGTGTCCAAGCAGTTCACTTCCCTGGAAATTGAGCTTGTTCCTTTCAAAACGAAAGCTACGCCTGGTTTGCCTTGTTAAGTAAAATGTGCAGCCAGGGTTGTTACCTCTTGGAAGGTCCTGTCTGGTATCTGATAGCTAGGAAAATTTAGAGTCGAGCCATGAACATCTGTGATAATCTCTTAGTGAACAGTCAGAGCTTGGCCTTGGTCATCTTCTGCAGGGAGGACGTACCACAGGGTTACATCCAAGGGGAAAAATGAAGCGGTGTGCGACTCCTCTTGTCGCCACTTCCAGTTTCTATGGCAAACCGAGGGAAGTAAATGGAATAACAAAAGGGCTTTTGGCTCATGAGGGCCAAGTCTGCAGTACAGGAGCCCCAGCCCACCCATGGAGGGTTCTCAGGATGCTGGCACCAAAACTCAGGTGAAATGCAGGCCAAATAATTGTTCCAAAAAAGCTGCAGAGGGAAGTCTTGTCACATGATGAATCAGATGATTTCCTGAGGTAACTGGGTACATTGCAGCTTTTAAATTTGCAGGTCCGTATCAAGAAGTACTTCTGTACAAGTCTATAGACTCTGGCATGGGGATCAATTTTACCTGAGATCACTGAAATGCGAATTAGTACATTAGGGAAAGAAAAAAAACCCCCTAATTTCTTTCTGGGACAGTCTGAGAACAGCAGAAATGTTTTATTTGCACATACACCCCCATTTGCTGATTTCTATCTCACATATGGAGATGCGAATCGCAGCTGCCTGAGCCCTGAAGTCATCAAAATATATAAGCATCTGCTTAGCTTCCAGCAGGTACCTACATGCTTTGCTGAATCAAAGGCTCAGCTTCCAGAGAAGGCTGAATACTTGCTTTTCAAATTAATTAACCCTGGACTTAAGCAGCCAGAGGCCGGTTATTTTTCCTTGCCACTTAAGAGCTGAAGCAGATGTGTTACAGGCAGCACCAGTAACGATTTCTACTAGTTACCTCTGTAAAGTCAACTTTTCACCGCTGATGACGCCAAAACGCTACCTGTTCGGGCTGATATTTTCCGTGCTAACTGCCCGCTTCGTACGGGCTTTCGTTTAAGCCTAAGGGCCGTTTAAGTGTTTAAAAGGTGTTCAGAGGAGGGACGTGCTACTCGGCCGAGGAGCGGGGACCAACCGCCGGCCGGCGCCACGGGGGCTGCGCTGCCGCCCCGCCCTCCCGCAGGCCCCGCCCCTCCGTCTCTGATTGGCCGCCCTCCTTCCGGCCGTGGCTGGGCTTACCTCCGCGCTGGAGTTGGTAGCGCCCGCCGCCCTCGCGCCCGTGGTGCTGCTCCCTCCCGGGGTCCCACCACCCGCCGCTCCGCCCCCCCCCAGGGGCGGGGAGTGGGGAATGGTTCTTCCCGCTCCGCCTTCCTGCCCCTCCCCGCCCCGTTCGCGCGCCGCGCTCCATACTTGGCGATGGCCGGCGAGCCGCGCGCTGATTGGCGGGCCGGCGGCTGGGGGGCGGTGCGGCGCGGCGCTGACCCGGATGTTCACTCCTAGGCAACGGCGGAAGTGGAAGGGCCGCGGCCTGCCTCGGAGGGAGACCGGACGGGACCGGGAGGCGCCGCCGTTGCTACCGCCCAGCGCAGCCCCGCCGAGCCGCCATGGTAAGGGCGAGCGGGGTGGCCCCTCGCCACTGCCCGTTCCCCCTCCCCGCGTCCTCTTTCCTCCTGGCGGTGCTGCCCCCTCCCATCCCCCCGGTGCCGCGCCCCGGCGGCTCCTTCGCCGCCCCCCGCCCCACCACCCCCACGATCGCTTCACAGGGGGGCGACGGAGCGGGTGGGCCTCGTCCGGCCTCCCCAGGGCGGCGGTGAGGGAGGGCCCGAGCCGGTGCTGCCAGGGCAGAGGGAGGGGTGGCCTGGCCTGGTGTTGGGGGCGGTGGCGGGGGCTCTGCCCGGGGCTCCGCCGGGGGCGGGCAGCGGGGGTGCGAGGCGTCCAGGCCTCGTCCGGCTGCTCTGCTGTCTTGTTACTTTCAGGTTTCTGGGTCTGATACCTGGGGTGGTGTTTACAGAGGGAATGCTTCCGCTTTGGATGGTGAATGTTACCGCTTGATGTAGTTGTAAACGGAGCAAGTGAACGAATTCAGCAGTGGCAGCGTTTAAAAGTGATGGGAACCCAACCTGCTATTGCTGGTGTGCATAAACCCCAAATTATCACCCATCGTCTGGTATTTCCTCTGCAAGCTGCATGTGCTCGTTAAGGTGTGCTAAGATCTAATGGAACCTGTAAAATACACGGAAACTAAGCGCTGTCAGAGCAGGTAGTGTTGCAGTGGTGGGTGCTACTCTTCTGTAGGGATGACAACTTTCTCTTTTTCAGATGAGAATGTCTAGTTTCTTCAGTCATGTAAAATAAACATAGAATCATAGAACAGTTTGGGTTGGAAGGGACCTTTAAAGGTCATCTTGTCCAACCTCCCTGCCACGAGCAGGGACATCTTCAACTAGATCAAGTTGCTCAGAGCCCCGTCCAACCCGACCTGGGGTATTTCCAGGGATGGGGCATCTGCCACCTCTCTGTGCAACCTGTGCCAGGCTTTCAGCACCCTCTTTGGGAAACATGTCTCCTTATATCTAGTCAGAATCTCTCCTTGTTTAGTTAAAAGGCATTACCCCTTGTCCTGTCACGTCAGACCCTGCTAAGAAGTTTGTCCCCATCTTTCTTGTAATCTCTATCCTGCTGTGTGTTTGTTGAATGGATTCGCCCAGGTCACAAAACCGTTCTATTTCTTTTTGGCACTATGTGTAAAGGGGACAGATTTCATCAACTCTAAACAAGGAGCACGGCAGCTGGCCCAGGCCCTCGTCTGCCCCCAGCTCTGCCCGGATGGACGTGTGCTTTTGTGGAGCCTAAGGCAGTGTAACGCCCATGGATGTCATCACTTGTATGGAATTACTGAGATACTTTCTACTGTTTGGGAATTTGCGATTTGGGTTTCCCAATGTAGCAGTTCAAGAATGTTCAAATGTATTTAGATTTAAAAAACAGCCACCCAGAGCCTGGCAATATAGGAATATAAAGATTGGTTAAGCAAGCAAGTGTAATCCTTTCCTCCTCACCTTCAACCATAAGAATTTCAGAGGCAATACCTTATGTTTCTTCTTCAGAATTGAAGATCATTGTGAATCTGCCACCTCTATTATGCTGGATAAAGATCTTTAGTTTCTGGTGAAAGGGGAACAATGCTTAAGATGAAAGTCCTGCTCCTCTGTTCTTGTTTGAACAAACGAGATGGTGTACCTGACTCCTGGGTGTGGGGCGTGACAGGATGGAGCATCTTATTTCAATTGTGTATCTTAAAATAAGATGCTGAAGTCTGTATGTGTGAGACCTAACTGTAGAACTTGAAATGAGGATTCCAGCAAACTATCCTACCTTCTGCCACGGCAGAAATCCTCACAGGAAAAGAATCCAAGGAAAACTAGTAGGCTTTGTGTAAAATAACAATGGTGATACTGGCTTCTTTTAAGGGGATAAGAAAACGTGCTATAGTCATTTATATAGAGAGTCCAGTCAGGGTTTAAATCGGTCTTTTGGAGGAGGTAGAACACAAATCCTTTAGAAATATTGTGAGTGTTGTAAGCTTATGCTGTCTTCTGATTTTTCGTGTGGAGTAATGGAGACCACTGGGCATAGGAGAAATTTGATCGGTACTTCCAATGTTATGTGCTAGTCTTCGAGATTGAGTAGACTTCAGGGGTGAATCTGTGGCAGCCAGCGTGTCATTTGTATATCTCAGTGGCTGAAGACTCAAAGAATGTGGCAATTTAAGCATAGTTTATCTAGGTGCAGTAGGAGCATGCAGGACATATCATCGATCTTGTTTGCAGAAGGCAAATGATCTCTGGTGATATTTTAAAACTTTATCAACTCTTTCAATTGTCTTAATGTTACACAGATAGTGCAGTTGCAGCATCCAGCTTGAACTTAAGTGCAAACCCAGTGTTTACAGTACGTCCAGGATCTTTTGTTTTAGTGGGTATGAAAACACAGTACTGAAATGGAGCATTGAAACGTTGAAATGGCCCTTTCGCTGAAGGCAACAGCAAGTTTCACGACAGCTAGGACAAGCTGGTATTGTGCAGGATATTAGGTCAAACACCTTCTTGGTAAGATGAGGTTACCAATATCTATATAGAGCAGAGAGATGGGGACGTTTGTCTCCTCTTCACCATCTGAAGTCTGAATTGCTTCTGGTGAGCTTAAGCGAGAATTCAGAATTGTGTCTCCATTTCAGTCAGGTGCTCGGTGAAACAGGACAGGGCAACACATGGAGCTTGAAAACTGCCTGGATGGATGCTGTTTCTTGTGCTAAAAATAAACTGAATGCACTGTTCAGGGCAAAGCAGGACTTAAGAGAATGGATTGGCTTATATTTCTGGAATTGTGGGTTATGAATGGATGGAATCCAGTTACTCTTTGTAAAAATAAAAATCTTCATCTCCAGGTTACGTAAACTGTCCTGATGATGTTAGCAAGTACTTCTTCTGCAATGTAACCCTTCAGGAAAAGGTGGACAATTTTAGCAAAAGTGATAATTTAATCAACCATAAATTCAAATTGTCCAGTGCAGCATTGGCTGCACATCACCCGTTTAGAATTTGTGAGGCAGCTAAAAGACACTGAAGCACAGCCAAGGATACGTGATGTGACGGTGACACTCAATTGCATAAACCTCGCGTGCTGTTCAGAGTAGCTAATATTTTCAAGGTAGGGGCTGTTTGTCTTGGGCAAGCACATTGCTGCTTGATAAGTAACTTGGCTTTGTGCAACTGCTACCAAAACCATAGATTTGTGAAACCACACAACTAAAAGTAGCGCTTTTCCAGCTGCTTGAACACCGAGCCTGTCCCCCTTCTAAATTGATCGTGTCACTTTTGAAACCCTACCGTATAGCATGAGGGCTCAAGGTTGGCTTTCAGTGTCCGCAGCAAGTCCTTTGCACCTTGTGCCTTCTGAGAAATACTGACTTAAGCTATTTTGTAGAATCCAGGTTCTATTAGCCAAGTATATGAGCTTAGCTAAATGTTATCTTAAAAGGCAAATTCCCAAAATAATGAAGTTAGAGGATATCATTGGGATAGGGAATACTGCCATTGCAGTGATGCTTAATCTTGTGGTTTATTAGTGAAGGAAAAACATTCTCAAGCTGGAGTTGTTCAAAGAGGATTTCCTCATATGGTAAATATATATGCTGATATCTTACGATTTGACATCTGGGAGTAAAACAAAATGAAAGTGCAGTTCAACTCTTTTGAATTACTATTTTTAGTCCTTATTACTGTAGTTGAATAGAGAAATTACTCTCTTTGGGCAACAGACATTGCTGCCCAATGCAATTTCTACTCCTATGGTTGTCAGCTATGCTTTCCGTCAGTTGATGTTCGTGTGCGAAGGATAGCTGATTAACTTGGGGGTTGCGCGTGATCACTCTCCCCAGTGCTGCGTACTCATCCAGTTTGGCTTTGGGTAGGTGGATACTTCTGAAGACTTGCATGGGGAGTGCAGGTGCCAGTGTTTATTCTCCTGCCTGCCCTTTGGAGGGATGCTTGGTCAAGTCCAAATGGCTCCTTACTCTGCCAAGTAAACTTAGAGAGAAGTGTTTTGTTTTGTTGTTTGTGTGTTGTCCCCCCTGCTTAAGCTGGTACACACTGTAGTAGTGCCACCTCAAGTTGAAATAAAACTGGATATGTTTCAGTGTATGCTGAAGAGCTAGCAATTTTACAGGAGAAGTGTGAAATTCTGAAAGGTGCCTGTACAGGCAGCGTAAGCTGGAGTTTAGGTCTATGCTAAGCCCTGTTTTTTACTCCACTTTAATACAATGTGGTATTTAAGGACTTTTTTTCCTCTTTTTTAGAAAAGGGGCATGACTGCAAAAGTATTAGATGCTCAAAATTACGTTGATCTTCTGTTTTTATTCATATTCTTATTCAGCCTTTGTGCATTATAATTTCCCCCTTTCTCATTGATTTATGCTAGGAGTTCTGAAGAATTTAAAAAGCCTCAGCCAAACCTTTGTCTCTCCCCGCTTAGTGGACAAGGTCCAAAGCATGCATATGTTTCAGTTCCTCCTGATCCTTTGCTATTTCCAGGAAGGAGTGCAGGCAAAAAAAAAAAATCTCACCTGGGGACTTCAAATTTGAGTTTCCTTTATGGATGAAACCTGTGCGGTGTGAAGGAGCAGTTAATACATCTGAACAACATAAGCCTTTCTAAGCTTCCTACTCTCTGTAGCTGGGCTGTAGCCCAAGGTTTGTTTGCTGATAGGTTGTGTTAACTAAAAAGCTTCTCTGTTGAACATAAAGATCAAGAATTCAGGCCAGTGCAATGGAAGTATGTGTCCACTTTAAACTGGGGTATAAACTGATTTTTTTTTTTCTTCATCTTCTGTGTAATGCCATCTTAAGTACTTAATAGTCCACAAATGAGGTGTTCGTGTTGACATTAATGGGAGAATTGACCAAATACTGTGAGTGGATGCCTAAGAACTGCAACTGAAACGTGCAATGCATTTTGAGAACATTAAGCTATTGTGGCTTACTTAAGCTGAATAATACTGGGTTCCTGACAGCTGGACCTGATCAAGTGGCCAAAATTCACTTATGTGTTCTTATGTCTGAAAGCAGCATGGGGATGGATGCTCCCAAACAGGTTGTTTTGGGAAGTTTGAGCTCTTGCATGTGTGGTAGAGGAGGTGTTTGTTTTTGAAACTTCCTTTATGAGGCACAAGGGTAAATGCTGGTTGAGCAAGTTTTAAAGACATTTCCCTGTTAGTTGAGTGGAGAGGATTTTTTAATGGGAAGAAAATGCAGTGTACTTGAGGAAGCTGCTTTGCTTGTTTCCTAATTAAAATGTTGTAATTTTCCAGAAAAGGTGCTGTCTGGGTAATGCCAAACACAATGGCAATCCTGTCCTTTCTCTCCATTTTTAGGTACAATGAAGTTTTGAGCGAGTAATCGAAAACAGCATCTACCTCTTGTGCCCAAAATAGGCTTCTATTTAGAATTACTTTAGTTGCATTCGATAATATCTTGTGCTGTGTTTCCTAGAGTGGTGGCCTGAGCCTTGGCATCAACCAGTAAGATTAATTTTCTTGTGTTATCTGGTGCTGTTGTTCTGCCCTACCTTCCCCTTGTAGGGTTTTGAAGGAAAATGTGCAGCATGCTTTGAGCTCGTGCTCTTTGTGCTGCTGCTTCCAAGTCGGGCCAAAGAACTGTAGAATGTGCTTGCACACACATGACTTATCTGGCTGCCCTTCTCATGAATTACCTACTTCATTCTTGCTATATGCAAATTGAACCTTACTAGTTTATATTTCATCAGCATAGCCTGTGTTATTTTTCAGCGCAGGGTTGGCTTAGGAGTCCCGACTCTCAGTTTAAACCCGTGAGGCATTGCTTAAAGTGTTTGCAGCCGTGCTGCAGAGCATGTCCTTGCTGGTGCCATTTCCCCGAGTATGAAGAGGATGTCCTCCGTGTCTTTTTGTTACAGAAAGCGGAGCAGAGTTCTTTCCTGGTGCATTGACTTGGAATTTCAGTCACGTCCTTGTTGCAGAGTGGGAGGGTTACCAGGCTGGGTGAAAGCAGAACCCAGGATCTAACAATTTTAGCAGCATCAGCTAGACGAGACTGAAAACAGCACTTAAGAGGATTTTGTGCGGAAGGAAAAAGGGTTGAGGCTGCATGGAAGACGTAAGCTTAGTGGTTGCCTTAAGCTACCAATCAAAGCCACCATAAATAAAATACTCTATTCTCTGAGGGAATTTTATTTGCGTTTCTTCAGGTGACACTTTCTATCTCTTCCATTAGACAGACTGCTGAGTTTGGAAGTGATGTCCTGTTACCTGCCTTCCCCAGTTATTTTTGCTTTGGTAAATATCAGGATTTAAAAAAAGCTTGCTGCTAGCAAATGTGATTGGTGGCTGGCTGATAGCCTGTGCTTGCGATTTGAGACGGGCTCAAGAAACAAGAGATGGGTCTTACAGTGAGTTAATTCAAAGGAGGAGGGAGCCGTGAAATGGAGGAATGAGGTAAAGTATCAGCTGCATTATGCTGACCGCAGCAGTTAATAGCTGGATTTATCCTTTGAGTCCTGTTGCTGTGCAAATTTAGGGGTCATCACGGAGAGTTTTGGATGTAGCACCAAGAACAGGCGTGATCTTGGCTCAGTATTGACAGTGCTCCACTGGATATTGAAATACAGCTTTCACGTAGCCATTAGTACCAGGCAGAACTATTTCAGAGCTTGGTAAGGTGAAAACTGGCCAAATGGAATAGCTATTAACTTCGTATTAAATTGAAGGAGAAGTTTGACATGGATTGAAACTAGCACATGTGTGTTACGTGAAGCACTGCTGCTGCATAAACTGTCTCTACTACTTAAATTTAATAAAAGTTTTGCAGAATGTAGATGTATTGTTAGATCACACTGTGTCTGTCTGCAGTTTTGACTTGAGGGTAGGTCAGACATGGTCAGAAGTGACAAGGAAAGCATAAAAAGACTGAAAAAATAGGCAAATCTGGGAATTATGGCAATAGAAGGAATTCCGGGGAGCATGAATATCTTGCTAGGTGGAGATGTGATATTCTTACGGCCTATGTGTGTGGAAAACCATTAGCTTCTTAGTTTAAAACTTGAAATCCTTATCACTGATTCCCTCGGATGAAACCGAACTGTCTTGCAAGCTTTGCAGTGTAGTCAGCAAGGTATGTTCTTGCTAGACACAAGCAAAAGGCATATTAACCTACTTTTTTGACCTTTTAGGCGATCGGAGAGCATTCCGGGATGAGGGCTAATTAAATAACCTCTCTGTCTCCTCTCTCTGCCTTGCCAGGCATCCGATTACTTGCCAGAGTTATCTCATGAATTTACAACCCTGGCTACTAGACTTCAGGATGCTGGAAAGTGCTGAGTTTGTATATTAAACCGAGCAACAGTCAGCATGGCAGCAGCTTACCTGGGGTGACAGGGGCTCTGCAAACAGGCTGGTGTAAAAGATTATACTGAGTTGGTGATGTTGAATGTTTGTGTTTAGTTATGTTTTCAGTAAGCATGTCTATGTTTGTCGTCGCCTTGGTGATAGAGTATATGCCTCCCTGCTGCTATAATAATGTGCACTTTCTCAAACATTTTTGATGTCAAGAGCTTCTCATACGAAAAAAAAAAAAATCTATGTTGCAGTTGACTGGAAGGGGAACCTGGATTTGTTGAGCCAGGACCAACTTGCCAAACTTGGCTGTTTTCAAATGGAGAAAATGTCTCCATTTGAATTGAGCAGTTCCTCTTCAAATACGTTTGTGACCAGGCTGATTCGAACATGAAACAAGCAGCATGTAGAATAAAAGAGCATTTTGAAAAGATCATCCAGTGTTAACAGGATTAAAAGAAAGCGTCACGAACAATACATTTGTGGGTGTTCAGGATAACAAACGGTGGTGTTGAATTGCAAGAGCTGTTGCATTTGTAGTAATTATGGCTTCAATTAAAAAAAAAAAATGACCCCTGTGAAATTTAAGCGGTCCTTCTCTGGAGACTGATTTGGATGCTCCCTCAGTAATATATGAATGGAAGTCAAGAAGACAATGTGACTATGAAAAACAGGTCATCAGACTTATGAACCAGCACAGACCTGCTGCATTGGCTTATTTCAAAGACTGAAGTAACCTAGTTAGCCAGTTAGTAGTGGGTTTACAGTGAAAGAAGTAACGAAGTTGGAGGATGGGGATGAGAGTATTAATCAGTAATTTGGGATACATCTGCAGGGTTGAAGTTAAGAGCTGTACTGAAGGATCTTGCAGAGGTAATGGGAGTTTTTACACCGGGCCGATCAGGTCAGGAAGAAGATCCGGTGAACGATTTCCTGATGCATGGGCTGCGAAAACTTTACTAGCCGCTTGCTCGGCAGTAATCCTTTGTTTGGTGTGAATGTGCCCGTGGAGGAAGGAGGGTGGTTAGGAAGTAGCTTCACAGTGTTTAGAAAGCAAGACTTCGCTGCCTGCACACCGCCGTAGTGTATGCCAAAGTATTTGTGAACCTACAGACAATGATTGCAGTTGAGTGCTGAACTGATTCAGAAGGAAATATTGAGAGGCATCTGAAGTTACTTGGTGCATTAAGTAGTACTGAACGGTTACGCTGCCAGTGAAGCTGTCCATGTCTGGATGCCTGTCTTTTAGGGGTACGTGCATACTTGTGCTCAAGCCAACATCTGTTTTGACACTGAGACTTCATAAGGAAGGTTGTAATGCCTGCATAGTAGAGTTTGAAAAATCAGGACAAGTTCTCCTAGCTTAGTACTGTGCTGTGACAGTTTGGTGGGTTTTTTTTTTAAATTTTGTTTAGCTAAGATTTCTGATCTGTACAGATATCTAACAAAGACAGTGTTATTTTGTGTTAAATCCAGACTTAAAGGGGGGGGGGGGGGCGGGGGAAGGACGGATGGAGACGGACCCTGTTGTGTGCAGTAACATTAACCTAATTAAATCTCTTTGTGTTAATTGGAATAGGTGGTCAGCTCCACAGTCAACTTTAGTGACTTTAATCCCATTTATTAAAAGATAGTGATGCTGTTTTGCAATCTGTGCAACTTTTCTATGTAGCTGTTTTACTTCTGTCCCCATTTTACTGTTTCATGTGGGTCTAACAGATTGCGTATTCACTCTATGCCATGATTTATTGGGAAATGACTTTTTGCAAACTTTATACTTCACAGGAATTCTTGGCACCAGATGAAAGCTAGTAAATTACATTGTCATGTTCAATGATAAGTTTAATAAATAAAACATTGTTTCTGTTACCCAGAAGACAAACACTGTTGCAGAAATCATGAGTGATCATGGCCAAAGGCCAAGATAATAGCCCGTTCCCCCAAAGCCTTATTGCTGGTCCATCCTGCTCTTCTCTTTGTACGTGGTGGCTCCGTTCACTGGACAGGTGACAGTGACTTGCGTTGGACTCTA
This sequence comes from Phaethon aethereus, assembly GCF_964289735.1. Lineage (NCBI taxonomy): Eukaryota > Metazoa > Chordata > Aves > Phaethontiformes > Phaethontidae > Phaethon > Phaethon aethereus. The sequence goes on along the minus strand of NC_138597.1, from coordinate 2,555,344 downwards.
TTATCAACTAAAGCAGTAGATGTTAAATGGGTTTTGAAAGTAGATGCAAGTATCTGCCATCTTGAAACATGTCCTTTCTGGGAAGGAGGTGCTGAGCAAACGTTGCTTTTTTTCGCTGTGTACTGTAGACATCTGTAGATGTGCTAACAGGAACTGAAATGCATCTAGTAAAAAAACAGCTATGAGGAGAGTAAACTAGCTGCAGAACATACTCCAGGAGATGGTGAATTCTTGCTTCTAAAGCACGTAGTGATCACAGTCAAATGACCTCCACCATAGCATCAGGGGCTGTTACTTTTTTTTTCTCACTAGGTATGAAATGGCTTGACAAACAGCTGTTTCATAAGCAAGTAGCTCTGGTTTATTTGGAAACTAATGACTGGAAATGCCTTCTGTGCATTACAATCCACTTGGTGATTGTTTCTAGAGTCGAGCTAGGATTTTGGGTAATGTCCCATGAACAGTGAACAATGCTTACCTGGTCTGGAAGTAAGAATGATGAAGCAAAGTCAAATGCAAAGTGTGATTGAAAGGACATAATTGACAGCATCTGCCTAAAGGTAAAGCAACAAACAAAACACTGATCGCAAGCTTTGAGGTGCTGGTGGAGCTTGAGTGGAGGAGGAGGAGATCTCTTTGGTAGTTGCTCCTAGAAGACCATTGCCACTCCTTTAATCTGTTTGAGGCTTGCCATAGTTGTGCTGTCAGCCTGAAATGGTGAGAAGTATCCCATGTCGCTAGCATGCTGGTGGCAATGAAACTTAAGCTGCCTCATTTGCTCTCCTTCCTGTAGATTATTTTAGCTCCCCCATATGAGTCTTTGGAGCAGACGTATAAGTTACTCTTCCCTGTAGAACCTCTGAGGAAGACATCTGCTGTGAGCAGTTGTCTTTCTGAAGGTAGTGTATTAAATTTCTGGACCAATGCAGAACAGGAGCTGGGCACTGCCTCTGAGGCTTAGAGTGGCCTTTTCGTTTTTTGGCAAGCGTGCAGGTGCCTTTGTCGGTGCGTGCAACACTTAGACCTCAGTTTAGAAAATAAGCCATGAAACAGTTTTCAGTCATTAATTAGGGCTAGTACTGCTTTTCCATACCATGCTCAGTTGTTTTAAAAGTTAGAGCAGAATAGAATAAAAGAAATAATCTGCAGGAGAGCATCTCTGAGGAGGATTCGCTGACTCAAAAACTGTGATGTGGCTTGTACCATTGCTCTGTAAGTAAACACCAGTTACAGGGGAGCTGTGGGAGATCGAGTATAGCAGCTTTTGCTAAAATGATCAGATCCGTCACCTGTTGCTTTTATTTTCATCATTAATCCTTTTCACTTGTAATTTGTGGAATGAGCACTCTCAGCAATTGGCCTGTCTGTTTGGTCTTGACCACAGCAAATTGAGCTAAACATGTTACTAAATGTACGATGTGGTTGTAAGTGTCTGAAATAATAAAAGCCACTGAGATCGCATCCTAATCAGAGAAGACAAAACTAGAAGTAGTTCAAGAGAAGGAGAATGTAGCCTGCATCCGTGTCATGTTCTTTTAATAATCTTTGACCTGTTCTTTTATGGCTATCCACAGCTTAGTGTATCTTCAGGTTTTATTATGTTTGATTGTTTCTTAAATATGCTATCGCTGTTTCTCCCACTAGTACACCTTGCTGTCAGGAAGCTGTGATTTATAAGTACATTACAAATGGTTTTAGATAGGATCTGCCAGAAGAGGGTTAATAGTCAAGGGAAAAATTATGTAGAAAAACAGATTGCAAGGAATATGTGCAGCTGATGGAAACGTCATGAGTGCAGAACTTGTCTGGGATTCATAGATCGTAGAGAGTTATTTCCCCTTCCCATTTAATATCCTAAAAAGTGAATGCTGACAGCGGAGAAGGGAATCTTGCAACTTAACATACTACTGTACTTTTTATTACACAGGGGTTACAATAATTCAACCCTTTCCTAAAGCTTCCAGCAGTAATATTATCCTATTGTGTCATTTGAAAAGGGAGTCTTCTGCCTTTTGAGCTCTGGAAGTTGGCAAGGATTAAAATGACAAGCAGGAGGGGAAGCTGTGTATCTGTTTCAATTAAAAAAATTTAGTGTTTAGTATCACAAAGCTGAAACATTAGTCAGACATTCCTGTTGGGAGAACTGACAGGAAATAATGTGATTTACAATCTGGGGGTATGTCTGCAATAGAAGAGGAACTAAAAAAAAAAAAAAAAAAAAAAAAAAATCATTTGCTGGTTGTATACTTCAGGCCCTGGATTAATTTAAAAAGATATTTTGCTTGTAAACTGACCAGCAACCAAAGTGATCAGGTTCAAATGTGTGATTGCTTCAAATTGCATAAGTGGAGCAAATGTTCTGGTGCTACCTCAGGTTTTTATTTTGTATTTCTGTTCTCTGAAAAATTGAGATACTGGCATGTACTTTAAATTTGGATAACTTTTCAGATGCCAGTCTTGAGCAAAATTTGTGCACAAAGCAGCTCAAAGACTTTTGTTTTATTTGTTATAACCCAACTGTAGAGTCCTAATAACCGTGGCATTTCAGGGCCAAACATGGGCAGCAGGGGCCAAATAATGAATTCTCTTATTACACGTGTGTGGCATTTTTACCTTAATCCTGACCACTGAAGTAATTTTTAGCTCATCCATCTCTTCTAAGCTGGCATTGGCACCATGGGAAAGGGAGTAGATAATGCAGTCATGCCTTGAGTAGAAGTGTTATATTTGGTTTCTTGGTGAGAAAGGTTTGGTGGCCCAAGTGGCTTATTTCCCAGGAAGGACTAAAATAGGGAGAAGCTACTGCTGCGGTGGCACTGGACTACCTCAGCTGGTTTCTCTTGGTTCAGGAGTTAGCTCAGAGTAGTGTTAATACAGAGATACAATGCAGAAGTGAAACCAGCCTGGTTTTCTTTTTGAAGAAACTGCCTAATTCTGCTTATGCTCAGCAATAACATAGTCAAATGAGCAAGAGCTATCAGAAAAAAGCTGTGAAGACCAGGGAATTAAATCTGGCAGACTTTGTGGTAAATAGAAGCCAATTCCTGGTGACTGTAAGGCTGGGAGCTTTAAATGACATCTTTTACCTCCTTTCAAGTGGAATGGCTTCGCCTTTCAAACCAGTAGAGTGGCAGGTTTGTGTAAACCCTCTTAAAACATGGAGTATAGGTTAAGTCTCAGGAAACTAGCAACAGAGAGTTGTCTAAACTTGTGAATAAAGTGTGTGAATTTCTGTAAGGGTAGGTAGTGAAATGTGTGTGTAAAGATATTTAAAAAGAGAAGTGCAAAATACTTGTAGGTAGTAACTCATCCGATTGCTAGTGTCTACTGAAAAGAGAAAACAAGCATAGCTTCCGTGAAGTGTTACTGGTTCTGCCAGCGACGCTGATCTTTGAAAGGCTTTGGGTACACATTGTGGCTTATAAATAACCTCATTTATCAGGTGACAATTCTGTGCAAAACATAATGCAAATGTGGGATGGTTTATTACCTTGGTTTGGCAGAGTATACTTGGGTGCCATGAAGCGTAAGGGCTTCAGGAGAAGTAGTTAAACTGTTAAGAGCTTCGTGAGAAGTAGTTTACGTGCGTGCAGGTTTGCATAATGTTGTGTCAGCTCCTGTTGCCTGGTGCTATCATCATCCAGTATCCTGGCAGGGGACCATTAATGAATGCCAGCTATTCCTGAGCCCTGTCCCCCCTCATCTTAAGGAGCTGTGTGGTTTAGAGAACGTGATGAGTGGGAGTCAAAAGGAAGTTCAGCATTTTGCCTGTTTTAATTTTTGCAATTTGCATACCTATAGTAACTTCCTCGGTTTTTTATTTGTGTGTTCTGCATTGAATGACATCTGCTCATACTCAGCCTTTGAACAATATTGCTTACAGTATGGATGGAGTTGAAGTATACAGCTGTGCCTCTGTTGCAACTACACATGTATACAACTGATTATTTTTTTAGCACTGTTTGTTTTTCTTTTTTTTTGAACCTCAACACAGAGTGCCTAGATGACCAGATACCTGTGGCTGTTCTGAGAGGGTTTATTTTTTGGAAATAAGTTTAGTACAGTGGAGAGACTGAAAAGAGCAGATGCAGGCAAAGGAAGCTAAACAAACATAGCTACTCCTATAGATATATTCATAACATTTTTCCCTGTGGCAGTATCATGGGAAGACTATAGCAGATGCTGAAGTGGAGATCTAGATAGCCAAACATCTTTAGAGGAAACTTATTAAGGAGCTTTCATCTAAGCTAATATTTTCAGTCTTTGAGGTTCCTATGATCTCTAAATCCTTCAGTGGCTTGAGCTGTAATAAAACTTCATTTAGACTTTCCTTCTGAACTCCCTACTCCTCCACAGGAGCTCTGTGCTGGATGAAACAGAGGAATGGTGGAAAACGGCCTCATATCAAGTAAACACTAAGCTCATTAAGTCCTGCATCCTCAAAGAGCTTGGCTTCAAGAGCAGCCCAGACTGGGAGACAGCCTGTCTAATAACCTTCTCAGTGAGCAGGTGTTTATAAGCCATGTCTAAAGGCAAGAATTCTGTAGAAATGTTTTGTCTGGAGATCTGTTAAGAAACCGCATCTTCAGTATGCAGTTTTACAAGAGAGTTAAGCAAATGGGAATCCAGAACAGGTGAAGTTAAGAGTGTAGAGACAAGTAGGTTGGGTCGGCTGTCCTGAGGTAGGTGACATATCCCAAGTTCCTGAAGAACCCTTTCTTCTTACACAGGTTGTATGAAGGCTTTGTGGGATTTTTCAGTGTCACTAGTAACATGCCACTGTCAAAACTGCAGTAGTAGTATGTCTCTGGGAGTGTTCACTCTTCTGTAAAATCAGGAAACCATGTGCTGCTGGTTTTGCATCTTGGATGTGATTCCTGCCTCTTTGTTTGTAAGTACCTACAGCTGCTCTAGATACTTCCACAGGTCTGGAACCAAAGGATGTATTTGACCACAGACCTGGTTTTTAAAATGTCACTTCACCTACAGTGAAAGAACCGGAAACAAAAGACACTGGTAGAATTACCTGTTCAATTCTGAAATAGGACATACCAGATGTATCCAGTACCACAAGGTACCACTTCGCTCTGTAATCTGGGTGCCTTTTTGACTGTGCCAGCATGGATTTATGCCGGATTAAAGTGGCTGTATAACCACAGATTTAGGGACAGAAATACAGCAGAATCTGCCTTTATTTCAGTGCTTTAAGAGATCTGCTGGCAAGCTGTTTAATTATTTAAATGCTCTGCAAGAAAACTGAAGAGTCCTGCTGTTCAGCCTTGCTTTTACCTCTTTGATACCAGACAAATATACTGTTAATATGTGCTTGGTTATTTTTATTTTTCCATTGCATGTAGCCATGTATGCCAGCCATGTCTGAAGCCCTTTAAGAATCTCTGCCTTAAGCAGTCTTGCTCATGTCTTTACAGCTGTTATTGAATATATTGTTATAAAAATGGTCAGTCCAAGTTCATTTGGTTAATCCATAAAACACTGCAAATGTAGATACTTCTTCATTCAGGGTAGTTTATTTCAAAATTGTTGCACAGTAAAACACTTACTCTGAGGTTACAGCTTTAGTGGTGGTTTTTAACATCATCTTTCCCTAGGCTTTTTTGTCTATTAAACAATTCCAGCTGGTAGAGGAGGACAGAGCACTTCCGTAAGTGTTCCCACGATCCCAAAGTGAGGAGCATGACCTTGTGACCACGTGCCAGCTTTTCTTCCTTGACGTAAGAGATAGCGGGAGGTAAAGACAATACTTGGTAAGAAACATCCCCTGCCTGAGCTTGGCTGCTGGAGCTGGGTAGGCGTAGGCCATCTAAATAGGATCTTTCTCTGGGAATTGAAAGCTTAGTAGCAAAAAGGGAGTCCTTTTCTCTTCCTCTGAACATCTAATGAAGATAAGTAAGAAGTTTTGAAAATCTTGGCTGTCACGTTTGTGCATGAATGTGATGATAGTCAGTTCAGTGATTGATTTGGGGTCGCTTTCCAAGGTAAATAACTTCACCCAGACTCTCTTCAGCCAAGGATTTGCTTGTCATGTTATCCAAGTATTTAAAGAATATGGGGGGATTATGTTCATTACTTGGATGTGTCCTCCTTTCAGTCACAACAGGTGACTGTCATAAACTTCTGTTCTTGCATCCTGCTCTTCAGGCTACAGGCTCAGATCTTCAGGAGATTATTGCAGATATATGAGAGCTGATGCATAACTGTCTGTAGAGCTGGAATATTTTGCAGAGATTAATGTCCTATAACCTCAACTGGGTGAGAAATAAATACATAATCTCCCCTGACCAGGCTGTCTGACTTGCTGCCTGTAAAATATTTATCTTTTGATAGTGAATGGGTAGTACCTTTTAAGAACAGCTTTCATAATGGATGTCTACTAAACGGAGAGCTCCCTCCTTTCCTCATTGCTAGAGTATAGCTTAATTGCAGGAAACTTTGCTTCCTGTTTCTCTCTGACCTGGGGGCTGCTACTTGAATAATGTGATAATGTAACTGCTTTCATTTTGAAACCTTTCTTAAATAAAACTTTCAGAGCTTGGCAGAATGGAGAAGGGAGAAATTAAAGCTAAGCTGGTTGTATATGGGTAGCTAGAAATCACAAAGAAAAAAGGGAAGGGAAGAAGCAGTGAAAATGAGCTGGCAATGCTTCCACTACCTGGTAACCTGCTGATCAAAGTAACTCTGGCAGATTTTGGGTAGTGTCATGTTTGCAGGAGAGTGTCTGTTCATACCTTGGCGAGAAGGAGAGCTAAAGGTTGTGTCAGGAACGTGGTTCAGCTCATCAAGTGTCTGTGGTAGTAACTGTTGCACATTTTCCAACTCTGAAGTGAAGTACAAGATTTTTTTGTGTCACAATTTGATGTAAGACAAGCTGCAATAAACCCTATTGGAGTGTGTTGCTGTGGTTTCTCAAAATAAATAAGTCACTGATTTCTCAGATACAGGCAGCTTTTGGTGTGTGTTTTATAGCAAGAAGGAAATAACGGATCATACTTTGTGTGCATGTTTCAGTCTGGTTTTTGATACAGCTGAAGGAGGGAGAGGGTGCTCTGCGCGGGAACACAATTTGTCTTGGATGCTGGTTATCTCAAGCTGAATGGCACAATACAAATGAGGAAGTGCTAAAACTGCTTCGGGAGAAGGAACTTTCAGTTTCCTAACCCAGATTATTATTGAGATGGCATGGAAAAACAGTGCATTAAACATTTGCACAAGCATTGGAGACAGTTTTTGGTGAGGTAAGGACTGGACTCCTTTTCCTCAACAGCCTCGTGCTAAATTGGCGGCATGACACCAGTTTAAACTGCGCTCTTAAATTCATAGTCTAGAGCACTTTTTGAAATACCAAGTCAATAATCCATGGTCAAATGGTATGAACTTTATTGAAATCTATTTGTATTCCTACAAAATGTGCTGCTGCTTAGAACTAGAACACTGCAGTTCTTGTGTGTGTGTGCGTGAATGTGGTGTATTACCTGTACGTATTGTGACGGAGGGATGTTCTTGTCTCTGCAGAGTGACCAGCAGCTGGATTGTGCCTTGGATTTGATGAGGCGTCTGCCTCCGCAGCAGATAGAGAAGAACCTCAGTGACCTCATTGACTTGGTGAGTATTGGATGCTCAAAGTGACGGCTGACCGGAGTGTGACAAAGATCTGGTATGTAAGAACATTTTCTGAAGCATCTCGGAGGTGTGGGAATTTGCTTCTCTCCTTGTTGAAGAATATAGCAATTGCCCGAACAATGTCAGGAATCTACATGTTTATTTTGGGCAAGCCAACAGGTACTACTGTGTATGCACTGACACGCTTTCGGATGAAGGGTCATTAGCAGCTTTCTTGGTGAAGTCATCACCGGTTTGGAGGCTGCTGTTTAGTAAAAGTAATTTGGAACAGTTTATACAAGCATGCTGTTGTATGTGTGTATTGTCTCCTGATACACTACCTGCCTGGAGTTTGACGCAGGACTCGTGCAGTAGGCGCAGTGGATGCGCTGTGGCACGTGCTTCAAAGACGTTCCTGAGACAGAGTATGTCAGAGCACTGGCGTTCTGGAAAACACCCAGATTTATTTATCATTTATGTCATAGCAGGTATTCTGCAGTCCAGTGAGTATCCGAAAAACCCCACTCTAGCCAACCATCTTGTGCCCAATACCTCTTTTCCGCTTGCCCTGAAACATTTGTTTCTATAAACTGCTAATGAAGAGAACTAACTTCAGAGGAATGTGTATGCTCGTTACTGGTTGCGCAGGATTTAGTTGCACATCCTGTGATGCACAGTTGGACTAGGATAGGCTAGCTAGTGTCAACTATCCCTGAAAACAGAGTGTGGCACAGTTGCCTCTGGAGTAATTGTATGCTGAAAAGTATTACTGAAATACAGATCTGATCTATATAAAACCCACTATATGGGCAGCTGGGAAAGCTTGTTTCTGTTGTGCAGCCTAAATATATGGCTTATTTCTGACCTCAGCTTCTAAGTTTTTGCAGACAGAGGACATTGAGGCTGGAACAGGGCTGTTAGACCTTTGAATTAAGCCTTTCTTATCTGTAGCAAGAACTACATCCCTTTTCTGTGGCAGGTCTCCATTTTATATATGATGGTGATAAACCTTGTCTGAGAGACCCTAAAAAGCTGATTGTTCTGCACATAGCAGCTGTTTGAACTAGTACCTCTTAATTCAATTCTTTAAATTGTGTCCGAGCTGTCTGTCATCTGCAGAAGCAGCTGCTTACCAGGTGAAAGTTTAGCTGACGAGCTCTGTTCCTAAGTGCTATTGAAGCTGGTCTTAGCAAACTTGGGAGGAGTCCCATGGTCAAAAAGCTGTGGCTGACTTAAATTTATCAAACTCGTTTTAGATACTGCTTTCGGTTACATAAGCCAAGGTACAGGTAAGAAAGCTCTATGGGTCAGGAAAGAAATTACTCCCTGCAGGAAGGGATTATTTCTCTTTCTTGAAACCATTTAGTAATTGGCTACATCTGTGCCACCAGAACTCTTGGCAACCTAAAGCATCATTTTTGTGGCTGTTGCTGGAGGTAGGACACAGAATAACTAAATCATTGATATGATCTGCTGTGACACGGTTGGTTTTCTGATGAAATCTGGAGGACTGAACGGATATCAGGGTTTGAGCAGCTCCAAGGACTATTCAAAACAATGAGTTGTTTGGGGAGCTATGGTAAGCTTGGCTGTATAATTGGTATGAGGTTTTTTTAATGACTCAGAAAATTGCTGGTTACCTCTAAATGTTGGAATTACTTTTGGATGGTGCTCATTAGTGCTCTACATGCTTTCCATCAGCAACACGCTCACTGGGCTTCTTTTCATATTGCGAGCGTAACATGAAACAGACCAGTTTGAATGACGCTTGTTAGAAGGAGGGTCTGTGTGATTCCCACTCTAGTCTCTGCAGTCCCTTCTCTGGGGTGGAGATGAAATAATTTGTTAAATCCAGTATGATTTCTTTATTGTTGAGACATCGGTAGACCTCTTCTGTAGCCTACTCTCAGCCTGACCTCCACAAGAGTGAAGTCTACACTCTAGTTAGACGAGAGCAGTGTATGCGCTGCCACCTGTAATAGTTCCAAAAACATCATAAGCCAGACTCAGGCAAATAGTTTTTTGACGTTTTTTGGCAAGTTTCATCCAAACCTTTAGAGCTGACATTTTTATTCTGTTTCCTGTACCATTACCAGACAATAACCTCCTTGAAGTAAAAGGTCAGGCTCCAAATGCAGGATGAGTGTGAGCAGGTTCATTAAATTTGTGATTGAATGTAAAAGATGGCACCCTGACTTGTGCTTCCTTTGTGCTTGGTTGCTTTGCTTCATTACGCTGCCATACTGGAGTTGATGTGAAGCAGAGGCCAGTGTCTTGTCTTTTTTTTGGTTTTTTTTTTTGTGTGTGAAGCATAGGTTATTTCTTGAAGTCTGCTTGCAGACTTGCCATAGTCTTTTTATAGGAATTGATCTCCAGACTGATGAGTATGCTACTGTTTTGATGCTTGCTTAAGATCCACTGAAAGAAGGTGAAGATGACTTAGAAATGTTATTGTATGTAAAAAGTTTTCCAAAACTAAAATAGTGAGAAACTGTCATCTACTTCCTAGACTTGCATTCCTGCTGGGAAGGATAACCGCATTACGATCCCTCCCTGAGGTCCCTCTTACTCTGTCAAAGCCATGCTCTGTTGCTGCTTTTTAATAAAAGAGCATCTTGGTGCCAATATGAATGTATGGAATATGTTCAAGACTGTACATTACTGCCCCCAAGTGTTGGGCTGGCAAGGGAAAGGACCCGAACTTGAACATGAAGTAAAAGGGTGGGTGGAAGAAGAGAATTTTTGGGTCACTGGCCCTCATCAGACCAGACACTTTTCATTCATTAGCAAAACAGTTTGTGGTTTGCCCTTTTACCACATCTGTTGTTGCATTTTTCAGACTGCCGAGTCTTCAATTAGAGTTCATTAGAGACCTTGTCAATCATAGGACTCCAGAAGTCCTGCCTGAAAGAAGCTGTGCTTGGTGCTGGTAATGTGCCTTGGCATGGAACGCTCTGGTCGGAATTCAGTTAGTCATTATTTGTAAATAGACTGCTTGGAGGCTGTCAAAATGTAGAAGAGGACTTCTAAATCTCTACAAAAAGAGTTTAGTGTAGGCATGTATCTTTTTAAGGACAACTAATTTAAATTAGAATAATTTTCCATGTAGCTTCTCTGGAAACGGGGGTAACCGAAGCCTTGGAGCATCTACCTGTCAGCCAAGTCCGAGCTGTAAAGCAGTTCCCGTAAGGGAAGCGGTAACGGTGATTGTACTGCTCTTGCATGGAGTTGTCGTGAGGGTATGCCAAGTGATAGCACTTGTAACATTAATACAGATTTTAATTGTGTAGCATAAATACTGTCTCACTTCATTATTGCCTCTCATTGTCCAGAAGTCACTGCTGTGCTGTTCATAGAAGTCAGTGTGAATCACATCTGTTCTCATCACTTGCTGAAAGGAGAATATTAAGGGTATTTTCTGGATGGAAATGTTCCTTATATCAGTTAAGAATGAGATCTTGTTTTGGCTCATGGAAATCACAGAGTGGCATGAAGTAAGGAAGCTGGTAGAACTCACTTCTGAGTGGCTAAATGGTTTCTACTGAAAGATCAGGACAATCTGAGAGAATTGTCCTCCTGCTTCCTTTCTCTTAAGATAAGTTGTACAGTGAGTAAGTCCCCATGTACTTTTAGCTGTGCTCTTTACAAGAGAAACCCTGAAGAAGGCATCAGCTTTCAGGTAGTGCTGTTGTGGAGGATCTCTGGGCACCTTGGCAGCACACGTAACAGGGTAGGTGGGAGATAGCTGGGGTCACAGTCTCCAGAATCCTTCTGTTTGGTTTGGGTTTTTTTTTGTTTTTTTACAAGATAGCTTCACTGACATGTCTTAGAGGGGTGCATCTCTGGGAAAGGTGGAAGATGGATTTATTGTGCTCATGGGCCACGTCCAGCAAATAAGGGGTCTGTGACAGGATTGTCTTGATGGCTTTGACTTGAGTATGGAAGTTGATGTGCTCTTAATCTTGGTAAAAGTCAAGCAGGTTCTTTTTGCAAGTACAAATTTCCTGCTGAGTGTTTAATTTGGGTGTTTGCCTGTGTGTATATAATATAAATTAGACGAAAAATCCAGCTGACTCAGAAAAATCAGATGTCTGGCATAAAGTGAGGATGGAGAATCGTCCTTGCAAAACTGGCTCACAGAATGGTCAAGCAAACTCAGCAGGAGAGTGAGTTTTGCTACAGCCACAACTTTCTTCCTCTCTTTTCCCAGTAAGACCGATATTCAAACAATACTCAATTTATTGCTAGAAGTGAAAGCTTTCTTAAAGTACAAACTCAAGTTATGCTGCCATGGAAGAATTAAAGCTAGACTTCTTTAGAGATACAACAGTCAGTAAATTTACTGGTTATTTTTCAAGTTTCTGTTTGCAGTTAAAGGTCTGGGAGGTGATCATCTTTGCTTTCTCATCACAGGAGAATGCTCAAGTATTTTTAGTAGAATGTGTTACTTTCTAAAAAGTCCCAGAGTGATGAATTTAAAAATGTATAAACTTACGGTTTAGAAATATTTGAACTATATTCAGGACCTTGCTTCATGTAGCTAGTGTGCCTCCAGGCAAGTCTCAAATCTGCTTGCATGCCTTTAGTAACTGAAGATATATGAAGCTAGAGAGTTTATCCCCAGGAAAACTGCATTGCTTGGGCTGCACAGACCATAAAGAACATGAGAATGTGACTGGAGCTTTTTGTATTTTAAGTCCAAGAACCTAAGCAGTATGCAGTGTCAAGGAGAAAGATAAAATAATTGAATGCAGATGGCCAGCTGAACATCCAGTGAGGGTGGAAGATGTTTTAAAAAAAAAAAAAAGAATTAGACCCAGTGAGAACTTGAAGAAAAGAGTAGAAGCAAAAGTGCATTGACAGCTTTGTGGTCTCGAAGCTGAATTTTTGACCTGCTGATCTTCCTCGGACTTCTTGACTTGTGTGATAGGCGCTAAGCCACCAGCAGCCAGTTGGCTTTCTAATGCAAGGACTGCTGGCTAAAGAAAGGGGCTCTGGCTCTCTGGATAAATTCATGGTTGTTGAGAGCCAGTTTTCCATTTGGTGAGTGGCTGTAAGCAGGAACTCTTCCAGCTAGAAAAGATTACCTCTGGATATCTTGATGGTAATTGGAGATAGCAGTTAATATCTGTAAATTGTTAATGTGATGCTTGGCTTGGAGTTAGCAACTTCACTTCCTTGCATGAGATTGTAAAAGTGAATTTCACTTCTGGCTTCATATTCACTTACTGTTTTTCTTTTTAAGCCCAAGCTGTGCCTTCTTTTTTTTTCCGGGCTCCTGCCACTGCAGTGCTAGTGTTAGAGGTCCTTAAAATATCTGTTTAAATATCTTTCTAAACGCATGTGTGTATGTGAGAGATCACTTGACGAGCTTGAATCCTGATTAGAAACCTATCTAACCTCTTTTAAAGTTGAGGGAGAAGCTAGGATATAGAAACGTTGCTGGAGAGAGTATGCCTCTGCATATCCCTTAATTGTTGCAGGATATCTCTAGCACCAGCTGGACTCTTGACACAGTCAAGGCTTCCCAAGATACTGATACGCTGTGATGGCTCAGGGGACTTGTGACTGCTAATGAGAGACAGAAGCCTTCACCTGCAGGTCACTAGTCAAAGCTTAGGGCACTCTAGTTGTGCCTGCCAGATGGCTAGCTTTTGTTTCTCGGTAAGCTACAGAATGCTGAACCTAGCGAAAGCCCTATTTTACCCAGCAAATCACGGGAAGAATGCCAAGGATCCTGTTTTATGAACAGTAGTCACCTTTCAGAGTTTTTTAGATGTAGTTCCTTGAGCTGAATTGAAAAATTCTGTAATTGCGTAATGTTTCTGCTATGACATCCTAACTAGACAAACTTAGATCTGCAATCTTGTTAATGTTTGCCTTTTTCCAGAGAAGCTGATTGGTTTTCATTTTGTTTTTGCTAATTCTTGCAGTGTTGGAATTCAGTGCAAGTAAAGTGGAGCTGTTTCCAATATCAGTTACGTCTGGTCTTGAACACAGAAGTCCATTTAAGTGTCATTTAATAAACAAAGTTTGAAGAATGTGTGGCCCTTGGACATCTGATGGATCAAATTAAGGTTTAGCAATGTGTGGATTTGTGGGAGTGACTTTACTAGTGGTTTTAGGCCCAAGATGAGTGGAGCCAGGCTTCCTTCTTGAGTTTCCACAACATCCGTTAGGCCGTGTCTGTGTTCTGCAGGAACAGGAAATTCTGAGGCTGTGGAATGACTCAGAAAAATTATAATAATATTTTATTAGATGCTGGCCCAGAGGGGAAGAATGTGAGCTAAAGAGGGGTCGTGTGCCAAAATGGTTATTTTGCAAGAGTGCCAGGTAACTTGCTTGGGCTCTTCTTTGCATTCGAGTGATTTCCCCAAATGATGCGGGCAGTGGTTTTGTCCACTTCTCTAATGATGTAAGTTGTCTTAAAAAAGAAAAATTAGGTCTTAAGACTTCACATGCAATTAAAATATTGGCTTTCCTGTTTGGGTGTGTTTTTTAATTAAAAACTGCTTTAGTCACATGTGTGTTCAGATACCTGCATGTTATAGACACAAATTCAAAAGACAAATGGATCTGAATGCCACCTTTGCTAATCTTTTGAAGCTCGCTTCGTCTTCCTTCTGGTTCTTCAAGGAAAAAATGTGTTTAATCTTTAATTTTGTTGCATTTAGCATAGTTTTCCAGTGTGTGAGGTTCCTGTGGAAGTCAGTACATGCTGACCTCTGAGTGAACATGGAAAAAGACTACTTCCAAGGACAGAACCTTCCACTAGCAATATTGCTGTTTCAGTTGTAAACATGATTCATTTCAGGCAAGTCTGTAGAAGAAAACAACTACCTTGGTGTACTCAAGTGGCTAGTGAGCCAAAATATTAACTGTCCTGAATATGTAAGGTGCAGAATTTGATGCTGTTCAGCCAGCATGACCAAAGCAAGGATGGGGAGTTCATGTAAGACATGAAGAGCTGAAGTACTGTTCTTGTTTCCTCTAAGCTTTTTTTAGACGCTTGTTTAATCGTATTTAAAGAAAAAAATAGGAAACAATTGTTCAGTTGATAATAAGTTCCTTTACCACAACCCGAGTCAAGAAGGAATGGTTATTAGGTTAGCTACTGCAAAAAGTGTATGGTTTCGACTTTGGCACAAGAGATTATTTGTCTTGATAGCAGAGCGGTTGACTTAATTAAAACACTGTCCACATACCTGGGTTGCACTGATGGAGAATACTGTTACACGAGACAACAGAATCCTTGTTCAACATTCGGGAGCGTATGCTTAACTCACTTTTCATTCAGTTTTTCTTTCCTCTGTACTACACATGCATCGTATATCTCCTTGGAAAAAAAAAAGCAAACCCCACAAACACGGTGCCCTGTTGCATGGTATGTGCTTCTGAATGATGCTGCTGTTCAGTTCCAGCCTGAACAGCTGAGTCTGGACCCCCAGCGAGTCTTCTTTTTTTCTTCTCTAATTTACATTGAGGGTGGTCTTGCTCCATGGCTATACATACAAGCACCATAATAGATTATTGAGTGCTTATTTGTGGAAGCATGGGTGCATTACGGTCCAGAGTACACTGTGGACCAAATTAAATTAATGATTGCCTTTAGCTAAAGATAGGAGGTTAAGACTGTATTCTACATTTGACCTTCCACTGCTTAGAGTGGGAAAAACCTGTGTCAAAATAAAGATGAGAGCCCAGTCTTTGCTTATAAAACAATCCTCATAGCTTCAATGTTTTTATCGCAGTGACACTTATTTATAGTTCAGTGATGAATTGAACAAAATCACTGCTTTAGCATTTCAGCATTTGGCCTGGGGAGTGGGTTTATTCTTGTGTTTCTAAATTTAAGTCAAAGTTCCCGATATAATGACTGTCGGAGACACGCACTCAGGGGCTTAAGTGCATTTTGGCTTTTCAGTTAACATAGAACAAGCCCATAAGAAAAGTTAACAATGCAAATCCACTGTTCCAGACTGAAAACTCAGAGGACTGGTTGTTCTTCTAAGCCGAGCTGTCTTTGCTGGGATCAGAAGATTTGGATGTTTTCTTGCTAAATATAAACTGGATTACTGTGAGAGTCTGAATGTGCACCAAAGTAATTTAAATGCTTTAGGAAGGTTCAGTGTTTGAGATGGGGAAGAATTTAAGGAACGGTACATGCATAGTGTAAAATAATTGCTCAGTGCTTACATTGCAGCAGTTAGATTAGCCTGGCTGTGCCAAATGTCTTGTCATTGAACGTTCTAAAATGCAAAGGACCTAAATTCAGAAGGAATCAAATAGTCTCATGAACATGTAGCTGAAGTGTTTAAAGCTGCAAATTACCTTGTTCAAATTACTGCATTTGCCTTGTAAGCAGCTTTGTAGTGTAGAAGAGGAAGACCAGTATGCATAAATCTTACAAATTCATTCCTAGAAAGGAAGTACAGCAGTTGTTGAAAGTTGCTCCATAAATGATTCAAAAATGATTCTTTTGGGGTAACTGTGCCACACTTGGATGTTTTTCTTATAATTAGAATTACGTGAGTAGTTCCATCAGCTGGAATATCTCTATTCGTTCTAGAAAAACTGTTGAAATTTCCTAATACTTCCAGAGTAGATGAGTGGGATTTCTTCCCTGTTTTACACTGAAAGAAGAAGGAGAAAACAATATAGTGCCTGAAGTCCTGTAGGATGTCTGTACCAAAGAGACAATGGGTATATAGCATGCTATTACAATGGGGTATTATAATATAGTGTGGTATTATATTCTAGTAAGTACATGGTATAATACATTCACTGTTACGGCTGTAAGACTAACCACAGAAATTGGAAAAGTGACCATGCTCATGAATACTTGTGTTACTAAGTCATCCAGAGGTAAGTTTAGTTCACCATTGCTACATGGCAATTAAATAGATTGCATCTTAGAAACAATGTGTTAAGAGTTGCTTCTAGTCGGTAAGAGATTGTGCTCTCCCACTGAGCAGTATGGAAACACTGTACTAGGTGTCTGCTATTTAAAGAGAAAGTTAAATTTAAAAGTTATTTGTGTGGTTTTTTTGTGAGCATCTTAAATTCAGATAGTTTTTAGGAGCTTTTCTGCAGGGAAATAGACTGTCTTGAGTTTGAGATTTCTTTTGAAAATGCTTTGTATGTTTGTTTGAAGAATAGTACAGCGAGACCTCTCGTGCTCCCTTACCGCATGTGTAGCATAGGGCTTTTCCCAAAGAAATGAAATAGAAACGGAGTCTGGGAAAAAGGCCACTTTTCTCCAAATTGTGTTTTCATCACTATTACTCATTCTAAACGCACGTCAGAGTGAGGAATCTGTTCCTAGACGCTTATCACTGCTGATGGGCAGCTGGCCAAGGAGCAGCTGAGAAGAAGGAATATATTCAGCTGGTCACTCCTAGGAACAACATGGAACATAGCTCTTAATGATGAGGTGCTTTGGGTCTTGTTGTGTGTGCATCTGAAATTGAAGCGGTCATCTCAAGTTGCTCTCTGCCTCAAGAGTCAGCCTAAAATTAACAGCTAATGGAGAAGCGAAGGAAGAGACAAAGTGGAACCAGATGGGCTCATGCACATAGATACATCATTTCACTTAACTTGTGCCACGACACTGCTGATTTGTATCAGCTCCGTGGAGTATTAGGATTGTCTGTTTTCAGAAAAAGTAAGGATTTTCCTAAAAGCTTGCTTCCTGTCCACTTTTATTTACTCAGTGAACGTGTAATGGTTTTGAGGTTGCTTCAACCAGGTCTGCAAGTATCAAATTATGAACTCCTATGAGAAGCATCTAGCTTTATAGAAATACTTAAGTGCCCTGGTCGTTAATCTGGGCTCTTCAGTTACCACTCATTACCACATTACAGTGTATATAGACCAAAGTAAAACAACTCAAAACTAATATTACAGCTTTTTCAGCACTGTTGGTAACTTTAACACCCATTTCTTGATTTTTTTACTCTTATTTTTGGTGTGTTTTTGGTGTGATTGTGTGGGTTAGGTGGTGTATCTCTTGCTAGCGACATCTTGTTTTGTCCTTTGGCCTTTCTGGGTTGTGTTTTTATCTTTTGCAGTCACATTGTTTTATATTTGTCTCTGCTTACTTTGACTTAATATCCTCTGTATGTTATTGTCTTGTACTTAGGATTAGGAATGTTTTCTTTTCAGACAGTTTGATCTCTTATGCCACATCCAGTGCATTAAAATAGTTTGCGCGTATGCTTTCAGGAGCTGTTGCACCCCTAATTTTTTTTTTCTCCTGTAGGCTTCTTGCCTTTGAAATGATACCAACCAGTTCACTGAATCAGTGGCTTGAAGGGAAGAAAGCACATTTCCACATTTTCTTTGTTCCCTCCTCCCTCCCCTTTTCATTTCTCATGAATTGTGAATTCATCACTTCATGGTTAGTTTTACCCTTGATTGCCTTTTGTCTTCACATTCTCAATCAGGTTTTCATCTCTACGATGTAGAATGAAATGTGGAAGAGATTCCACATTGGTTATTTCTTTTATCTGCTGTGTTGGCGTGTTGTCACAAATATAATCAAGAATTTGCCAGTCGTCCCGTATCCTGTTGGGTTCCCAACTTTCTACTGGGAAAAGATGTTTTACTTTAGTCCCTTTCCCTTGCAGAAAAATCTGGAACGTTTTTCCCAAGGGAAACACACAATACACGAATTGTTTAATAATAGCTCCAGGAATGATTTGTTGATCATCCCTCAGATGGATTGGGGCACACCACTGCACGTGCCCTAAAGCATGTACAGGGCAGATGGAGTTCCTGGAGGAAGCTGCTAGCGTGGCCAAAGGCTGCGGCATAGAAATGCTGATATTGATAACGGGGCCGCCATCAGCTCCAGAGCAAAAGCCCATGGGATGGAATTTGCTTGATTTGCTTGTGCTTGCATTCACGCTAGCTTCAGGCTGCAAAATGTCATCTCATCTCTTTGCAATACATCAAAGCCTCTCTGCCACGTTAAAGGCAGATCTTGTAGTCTTTCTCCACATGAAGCGCAGGGAGACAGCTGGGATTATGAATCCATTAAAAGCTACCTGTGTAGGAGATGTATTTGATTTATATGTGCATGCACACAGGCACATGCGTATTTTTATTAGCCAACATGGTAATGTTTGGCCAGCTGCCTGGAAACTATTCTAAACTCTACCCAGAATGGGAGCTTGTGAAAAATAGGCTCTAGCGTATGGATGGTGTATTCTTTTAGCAGCTCCCTCATTTCCACTCCATTATAAATATTTACATTTGTTCATCAGTCCTCAACAATCACTTTACTGGCCTTCTTTGGCAAGAAGCTAACATGGAGAATGTATATATTTAAGCGTACTGGACCACACTAGTGGTTAGGTAATTAAATCTGAAATTATTGAAGGTGGGAGCATAGGATTGTGTTGTAACTTAAGCGCAGCTTGCGTTTTTTGGGTTTTTTTTAAAGGGTTTCTGGCTTTGGGACAGATATGGGCTATTAATAACAAAGTCTGTTCTTAGGGATGCCAGTCTCTTTTAACCTTAATGTGTTACCCTCTCTTCCCTCCCTGTGTTTTTTTTTTTCTCCAAACCATCAGGTCCCAAGCCTCTGTGAAGATCTCCTCTCCTCTGTTGATCAGCCATTGAAGATTGCACGAGACAAGGTGGTAGGAAAAGACTATCTATTGTGTGACTACAACAGAGATGGAGACTCATACAGGTGAGTTCATTTCCAAAGCAAGGAGCTAACTGGTTTACTTTGTAAATGAGCACTACGTACAAGTATTGCAGTCCCTTCTCCCTGTTATTACTAGTCAAAAAAAGAAATAGAATGATTATAAACTCTTCTGGGCAGTGAAGCTGAAACAGTGGACTGTTTCAGATCCTCTTCTCTTGAGCAGGGCATTGACTATAGAAGTTGTTCTTAATATTTCCCTAATGTGAAAGAGCATAAATGTCTTCATCTCCAGACCCCCATGGAGTGCTTCAGTTTCAGATAACGTGGTTGCATGGCTGCTAATCTGATGACCTTTGCAAGGCAGGTCCCCACTGTGTCTGCAGAACGAGATGTGTTTTATCCTAGAAACCACAGTGTTTCTGCACATTTTCTTTTTACTGTGATTTGCAGTCGCTCCTTCAAGCCTAAAATGTGATGATGTTATCTTGTTAAACGGGTGACTAACACATTGCTCTTAGGTTTTCTGTAGTGTGGTTATGTCTTGCAGAATTAAAACCAGTCAGATCTCTAGAAGAAATTATTGTGATTGGCCTTGGCATGAAATTAAACAGTCTATTGTTGCAAGGCTATAAAATCTTTGGAATGGATAACAACAGAAAAGAGATGATGCAAGCAGTCGGTTCAAACAAAATTGTCTTCTGCTTGTACAAAACAGGGTGGACTTGCCATCTGGGAAAGGCTTTTTCACTCATGTTTTGCAAGGAGTTGAGTCTGACTTGGGACATGCAATGTCATTAGTTCTCTATGAAAATCTTGGCCCAAGTTTTTAGCAAAGAAAAGGAATCCCTCTCTACCAAAATAGCTAATTTATTCTGAGGACTGTAGACAAGCACAATGAAAATATTTGAAAAATATAAGCTGTGTGTAATTATAATATGATGAATCTTGAAGTAGAAAGGGCTGTAATACTGGAATGGTACAATGAGTTTTCAGTATTTTGGCTGCCACTTTAAACACAGTCTTTCTTTCAATTTTTTTTTTTGAGGCTTTGCCATTAGGATGATTACATTGCCTGACTTTTCTTAATGGCTGTAGCGACAGTGGCATGGTTCCAAATATTTAATTAAGAATCACAAAGCTTATAGTGCAGAAACCTTAGTGAATGTTGCATCATCTAGCTTTTATTCTTTTCTCTTAACGAAGGGTGCTAGGCTGTGAAGGAATGACCACCATTCATTTTCTGTCCTGAGTTAACAGCTCAGCCATTCTGCTTCTCCTGGTTATGATTATAAGGGTTACACCTCTGGCTCTCCTTGCAGCTTCAGTGTAATAGCTTACATTTTTAGTGCTAACAATTGGAACTGATCTACAGTAAGAATTTAGCTTTGCTTTGTGCAGATTTGCAGTAGTGTTTTACATTCATCTGGCCAGAATGTTTCAAGAATTCTAGTTCGAAGTGGAACTTCAGAAAATATTTTAACAATTTTTTTTTCCTTTGGCTCAGGCCATCGTTACAGAAGCAGGTAAGCTTATAAAGGATTCTAGGTTGATTGGTTTCAATCTCTCTGAGTTGCAGGAAAGGTATTTATCTAAACTGAAAGCATATCTGTCTGTAGATGATTTACACAGAGAACATCCTGAGGTTGATTTTGTCTGAGAAATAGGAGGAGGAGACTAATAATGGATGCAAAGTTTGACATTGCATCTGGATTGTGGCTGAGTGTAAATCTTGATGAGTTTTTTTAAAATAGAACCTATTGCAGTGGGCCAAGAAGTAAGAAGGTCTCTAAGGTGAAGTGTTCACTCATGTTCTTTAGGGTACTAGTCTAACATTGAAAGTTTGTTCAACCTTCTACAGAAGAGCCGAGTGCCTTTTAAAAGCATTTGTGCATTAAGCTTGTATGTCTGCGTTGGTCAGAGATCTATATTAGCAGCTACGTGCATTTGATCAGTTCTAGATTAGTAGCTAGATCAGTTCTAAATTAGTAGCTAGACTAGAGTTTTATAGCTTCTGCCCTCCACAAGATGTACTCGCGCAGCTGTAGTCTCTCTGGCAGATGCAAGAGAAGGGAGTAGATCCTGTATTTCTTGTGGGTCTTTCAAGAGATGCTTTCTCACTGAAGTTGTGATGTGTTTCTTGCAGTCCCCTTCTGTCCTGTTTAGGCTGTTTACATGAGCATCTACCACCGGAGGCACAGGAAACTTGAAAAGGCACTTGTTAAACAATGTTTTAACATGCTGCAGTAACTAATAACATTTGCTCCCGCCCCGCAACCCCTCCATGTTTAATTAGTGCGTGTGGCAGCTCTTTCTTTAAGGTTAGTTTCATGCTTGCCTCTGAAATTTGCTCAATCTCTTTCTGAGAAAATATTTAAATAGTTACAAGGAAGCAGGAGGACTTAGGTTTTTTTAAATAATTTTGAAGTTTTCAGGAGTTACTAAGTAATGGGGTTTCAGAAAAGCTGTTTCATTTGTTCATATAGAATAGGCATAATGTATTAATTGCTGGCATTAAAGAATGCTGTTCTTTAAGGCTTTAGATTCGAGTGTTCTGGATTGAAGTGATTCTTCCTTCTGGAATTGATTGGTCTCAGCTCTGTTTCGTGGAGTAAATTCTTTCCTTCAGCACAAAGCAAAAGCCTTTGAAAACCAAGCGATACTAACATGTGCATGTGTTAATCCCATTCTGTGCCTGTGTTCAGATTTTATGAGGTATGAATAACAGTGTCTGAAGTTGTTACTGGGAAGTGGCTCTTAGACTAATTTAATCAATTAGGCCAAAATCTAGGAGGAGTTTACTGTGCTTTTAAAAGCTTTTGATATTTCCACAAAGATTTTGCAGAACCACATGCTCGATTAGAAGTCCCAAGAAATACTGTTCCCTGCCTGCAACATGCTACATACCCAATTACTGCACACTTCAAACTAAACACCGGTTTTCCTCTTATTGGAGAGGTTGCTAATTGCATTTCTTTTACTACTAATCCAAGGATTTCAAAGCATTCTACGGACAAGTGAGCTTTATGCTACTTTGGCAGGAAAGGTGGAGCTAGGTAGTCAGACTTTTTCACCGGGAGTCAAGTTTTATAGGATTTTTTTGAGTGACTTTACAATTTGACTGGGAATTAGCTTTGAAAAAAAAAGCTGCTCTGGGATGTTTGGCCATTCAGGTGGTAACTCCACCAATTTGATGGGGCAGCACACGGGGAAATGAATATCCTATTGCTTCCCCCATCACAGTTGACTCCTTCCTCATATTTAGACAGACTTGATTTTCTCCATGTCGAGCGTGGATCAGACCAGAAGGTAGATTTTTGGAGTCTCTCTTGGATCTTCATAAATAGATAATTTTCAGTTTCTTCATATTATCGCACTGCTGCTTGTGGGAGCAGCCTTCCGTGCACGTGGTCTCGCAGGCACTTCTGTGAGTACTCCTTGTAATAACAAAGGTTTGTGGAGGACATCAAACAGCCATGGAATCCATATTGTGAATATGAAGGCAGAGCTTTTATTAATTTTTTTTTTTTTAATATAAGACTTCAAGGTCCTTGACTTTGTCTATACGTTTCCACTCTAAGTATGTTTGATCACTCTATTAAATGGAATCCTTATGGGAAATTTGGTGCCAACAACACTGAAACCTGTTAGCTTAAACAAAAACCATTCTCTCTTAGCGAAATTAGAGGTCTGACTTTTGAAATTTAAGTGCTAGTCCATCTGTCTTTCTTCAAATAGCCTCCATTTAAGCTTTTAAATGTGTTGTGAGTACTCTTCCACAAAAAGGAAAAAAAAAAAAACCAAACAAAAGCAAGGTTGTGTTGTGAGGGTTTTTTTTAGGTGAAGTTGCTGCTGGCTCCAACCGTAATGGGTTGAAAATGCCACAATCTGCTAGCTAGAAGAATCTGTGTTACCAGGCTTCCCTTAAATCCCATTCCTGCAGCCTGCAGAAGAGGTCTGATATTTACAATTAAAGTATCTTCACTGTGGCTTCTGCATGAATTCTCTGCTCACAGATTTCCTTATACGTGATTGAGAAGCATAGTGTTCTGAATTTACAGAAAACAGGAGGGTTTTTTGAATTCGCCTCTTAAAATTTAGAGAAAGACAAAGCAAGTGCGTCCTAATGAACGCTGCGGATCAGGTAGCAGTACGCTTCTGCGTTGCTTGGCGTACGAACCCTGGCTTTGCTTTTGCAGGCTTCATGATAGCAAGGTCAATGCTCTGTCTGCCTGAAATTCTTTGATGGTGTTTGGTTTCGTGTGTACTGCCTGATGGGTATAGGTGTGCCATTTGGGAATCCTGCAGATGGCACCGGTGGTGATTTTTGTGCGAATCTCTTCCAGATTTTGGAGCTGTTAGGTAACGGAGCACTACTGTAGCTGTCGACTCTTCTCCAGAGCAACCGAGTTTTAAGCAACTGTTTTTAAAATGAGAACCACCACCTGAAAAACATTGCTTCGGGTGGAAGTGACATAATGATTTAGCTTTTCCTGGTGTCTCACCTTTTGAGTCAGATGTGGTAGGGAGGGGTGAAGTGCTGTGAAAGCGCAAAGCCAGAGCGAAGCAGAGCCTGTTCTTTGTGCTTTGCATTAAACAGATGTCAAAACTAGATGCCTTTCTGAGAAATTAATAACAAATGGCTACTGAGCAAAAAGCCCTTACGTATGGACTGCATTAAGACCTAGTGTTAGTAGGCTGGAGTATTTTGAAAAGTGAGTAGGTAAAGGGTAGAGGTACCTTTCTTTAAACCAGCAGTGATATATGTGGATTGGTTATTCACAGGGGAAATGAAAAGGAGAATGCAGGTTTACAGAACAGGAATTATAAAAGTCCCAAGCAGATGGGCAAAGGGTTCCATTAATCTTTTAATACCAAATCTTTCATTAAGAGCACAAAATCTCTTCCACACCTGCAGAAATCGTAGTAACACCTGCAGCTTTACAAACCCTGTTAAATCCTTCGAACTGTTCAAATGTTTTCCTAATGTTATACTAAAAGTAGAGTTTCTTTCAAAGCAAAGTAGTGGAGGAGAATTTGGACCTTAGTTGTAGACAGCAGTGTTTGGCACAAATACTGTCAGATCCCAAATAAACTACACAATCTATCTGCATGAAAAATAATTTTAAATATCTAATGGGCAACAGCTGAGGCCTCATTTTTTTAATATTTAAGAAGGATCAGATTCAAACCCAAGCATGGTTTTTTATATAGTAGTGACCTGAAGAACCTTAGGAACGTTCCCTAAGTACACTCTAAATTTCAAGGAGTCAGTGTTTTCTTTTTGTCAGTGTTTGAAAGAGCTGTTGAGGGTGAAATTCTTAAAGATAGATGACGGCTCTCGGTACGTCTGGCATTTTTTTGGAAGTTCAGCATCTGTGGATGAGCTCAGACCCACCGATCTCAAACCTTTCAGAGCTTGTCTCTGTTGTCTAACTCTCTGTATTTTCCTTGTCTCTTCGGCAGATCACCGTGGAGTAACAAATACGATCCTCCCCTGGAAGACGGTGCCATGCCATCTGCTCGCCTGCGCAAGCTGGAGGTGGAAGCCAACAATGCCTTTGACCAGTACAGAGACTTGTATGTCAGTTCTACCATACAGAGCCCTCTGCTTTCTTTGTTTCCTTCAGCAGGCATGTGATACACATGCAGAGTCTAAAATGTGATCACTAGCTGCCTCAGAGTGGCATACCAATGTATAGCGAAGGAAGAAGGGTAGGCAGCCGCTGGTCTGCTGTTGGGAAGCGTATCTGCTGTGATTTCACGATACGAAAACGTGAACAAATTTGTCAGCTGATGCTAAAGGCAGTTGCTGAGGTGCTTTCCTGCCTCCCTCCCCGCTTTAACAGATTAATGGCATCTCTGTCCTGAAATGACCTGTGTTCTCTTTGATCTTGACTAAGTTCAATCTTAAACCATCTGCTTTTTCCATTCCCTCAAGACTGTACTCTCTCAAAATATCTCTATATATCGCAGCACTTCCACATCTTCCAGTAAAAGGACATGTGCTAGTATACTGAAATGCAGCAGTTGTATGGGGACTAATGTGCTTCTGCTGCAAGGGCTGTTCTCTGATGCTTGTTTTAGACCCTGTCTTTGTTAAAGAGGTGTAAAGCAAAGAATTAATAGAGCATATGTAAGACAAATGTAGTTTAAGCGGTGTCTTTTTTAAAGCAGGCAACAAGCAAACTGTCTGGGTGACTTGTCAGCCAACCAATTTTTATAAAAGGTAGGACTGTGCTGGTCTTGCATTGTAGTCACATCTGAGGCCTCAAGATGTAATCAAATGTAGCTGTCTTATGTATAGGCTGTGGTCTCCTAAGCAGTGGTGGGATGGAAATAGTAATGCTAAATCTAAAAAGCAAATGTGCGCCACAAAGCGGAGTGAACTTACTGCTTTATCCAGTAACATTATTGGAGATGCCTAATGACCATGAAAAAGGTGAACAAAGCTCATTGCTTCTTCATGTTGCCCAAAAATGGAGATACAGCACATCTTTAGATGTAATTCGTCATGTGTCACTGTGCTATTACAATGCTAACAAAAGCAGGTTAAAACGTGCTTTTCTTGCTAGATTTTTCTACTCATTTTAAGATGTGGCTTGACATAAATGTAGCCTGTCCGAATGTGTAATCTTCACGCTTTTGTTACAGGCATCAAATTTTTACTTACTTTTGTGCATCATTTCCATAGATAGGCAACCTCTCCTGTAAGTAACGGTTGTTACTGGTATCTGAACTTAGTAGAAGAAAGGAATTTTGCGTATGCAGCAAAGAGAGGTTTGCAGTTACTCCCCAGGTGCAGAACAGACCAGACCCAACAGGATTTTTAATAGGCTAAGAAGAAAATGAGTGGGTTTATGGAACCAAGGCTGTCTTTTTAAATCCCTCTCTGCTCAGATGACTGTGAAGTCCTGGTTGGATACAGTAACTTCTTTAAAAAGGTTTCATGTGCTGGAAGGAAAGTGTGGTACAGGTTACTCTCGGACTTGGGTGAATCTGCTGAACCCTGTTCAGCATGTGGTCCAACAGTAGTTTTAATATATCGTGTGGAAGTAAAAGGTGAGATTGTATCAAATTTCATCGTTCACTTTGTCAGTCCAAGTTTTATAGGCGATACATTCTTAGAGGGGATACGGGAGGGGTTTCTCACAAAGACTTCATTCTCGTGTCATCAGCCAGAAATGATGGAGGCATTATGACTTGCAGCGTAGTCAGACTAGATAAGCGCGTCTGTCAGCACAGTACGCTTTGATGCACGTCATGATCTCAAAAATGTGTCAGAAAAAGAGGAGAAGAGTGGCTTACAGTTTGCTGAGTGGTGTAAGAATTGTGGCATTTTTGGAAAGAATTTGCAAAGTTAGGGAAACTTAACCTGACCGTTTGAAGGGTTCCTCATGCTTGAAATTGGAAATGATCAGTACTTTCCCCGCAACAGAGATTTGGATAGAAGCATGCTTTTGTTCTAGTAGCTGGACTCTGCAGTTTCTTTAAAAGACAATTGGATTTGGTATTGTGATAGCAGAAGCTTAATTTTTACTTGGAGATAGAGCGGGGGAAAAAATGAGGTGGGGGTAACAAGTGCCAGCTTTTCTCACTGCTGCTTGCTGGTCTTGCCAACACATCAGGTTGGGAATGACTGTAGCAATTACCGGCATAACAGCTGCTGAAGCTGTGTGGGAGTCTGAAGTGTGGGGAAGGTTGTAGTGGGAACAAGATGGCAATTGCAGTGATGTAATTTCCATGGTCTGCTAGAACTGGAAACTAGTACTGCGTACCCACTGTAAAGCCAGAAGTAGGTCTGAGCCGTGCGTTGTCGATTAAAGGTGTCACTGGCCTTCTGGTTTGGCAGCTTGCAGCGCTGGGAAAGGAGTGCACAATGCATTGGTTCCAGGACAAAGTTATCCGCGTTGTTTCAAATTCCAGAGCAAGTGACAACAGAGGTTTTCCAGCATTGTGCAATATTTCAGGCTCATTTGAAAGCGTTGATGTATTAATCAAAAAAATAAGTAGCGTGCTGGCAGTCTTTAGTACTGTATCTTTTGTGGAAGTTACGGTTTCTGTTACATGGGAAGATTTATAACAGGTTCACCTTCTAGTAACAGTGTTCATTTTGTAGGCAGTGTGCAAAAAAGGTTTCTTGAATTGCCCTTCAGAGACTTTCATTGTCTCCATTTGCTCTGATGGGGTTGTCTGTCCAAAGAGACTGTTCACAGTCGACACCAAGCTAACCAATAGTTCACACGACAAAGTCTTTCTTAAAAAATGCGAATTTAAGTGCAGCACTTGTTGCACTGTTAGACTTTCAGCTTGCATTGCAGATTAAGAGGGTGAAAATGATGCTGAGAGAGAGGCCTCTGATTTGACACATCAGGTTCTCATTCAGCCATCTCTTAAGAGACTGTTCTGTCCCGCTCTCTATGGGGTAGAGAATGTTTTTGAACTACACCTTTAACCACAGCTACGCTGTGTTTTGCGGTAGAGAGGTAACAGTTAATACAAAAATAATCTTATGTAAGCAGTAGTTCCCAGAGAACACTGAGCTCCAGTGTGCTTGAATTTCCTGGGCTGTTAGGCATTTTAGTCCTAGAATGAGGGTTTCTGCTAGGTTTTTCAAAGCAGTTTGTGGCTTTGTTTCCAGCCTTGCTGGGCTAAACTGCTGGATCTTGCACTTGTAGTCATCTAGGCAGTATGGACTGCCTGTCACAGAGAGGTGGTGTGCATCTTAATACCTTGTAAGCACTTGTTTCTGAGACTTCCCTCTGCATGGTGCTCACTTTGCTCCCCAGCTTTAAAACACATCTTATACTGGTTGTTCCAGTGGGGAGTGGAAGAGGAAGATGTTTCCTTTCTATAGAAAAAGCGCTCTTGAAAATACGTGCTCTTCCTACTCTGCTCCCAGCATACAGTCCAAGCTTCCCCTGGATTATCTCCCGTTTTACCTTAGCACAGTAAGGGATAATATCTCATAGAGTTCATCTCGGGCATCTCCCAAGACTTCAGATAGTTTAAGTTTTTCCTTGTGTCAGTCCCGTTTGGCCCACATACCATTCCTTTTTAGATTTCTGTTCTAATCAGGTGTGGTAAGTATCCACCTACATTTAGTGAGTCATTGGCATGTATTTGCCGTTTCCCAAGGGCTTGGCACCTGCTAGTGTGGGTGTTTAGAGGGAAACAGCCTGTTATGTGTTTGTTAACAATTTGTGTGAAATAATCCATTCAGATTTGCTCGCCGGTGACTAAACTTGTTTGGTCCCCAAAAGCTTATTGGCCAGCATACTGAGTGACTGTAGTGTGAAAGTAAGCGTGGAAAAGCCTTGTATCTTCAAATTGTGAAAGCTTGAAAAGAAAAATTTTACTGAATCATCAGTGCCTCCTAACCAGCACTGAGTTGTTCCCTCTAAGTGTCTGTTTTAAGGCAAACTACCTGTAGGTATCTCTAGGGTTGCCCCCCTTTTATTTCTGGAGGAACGTTCATGTCCCTTTGGGTTAAAGAGGAGTCATACTAGGTTTTAATTCCCTCTCTATTATGTAAGTTAAACAACAAGCATATTTCTTGGTTATCTGTTTTACCAAAATGCATGTCACTTTCCCAAAAAACAACTGTTTAATTTTGATCTCCTGCTGCCAGGTTTAACTCAAGACACTGCCTGAAGCTAATGCCCTGGTATGTTTTTGTTCAGTAGATTATTACTCCCAGATGGAAGTTTAATATCTTACACCATTCAGTTAGAGCCTTGGTTCTCCACTTCCAATATCGTGAAGATAATTTCTTCAAACACATGGTTGTAATTTATTGCCCTTTGCTTGACGTGTGTGTGCGACTGATTGAAATCAAAGCGTAATGAGGACCAGGGCATCTGGATAAATCTATCTATTTTAGATTCTGTATTCTGTTGTTTTGGGTTGGAGATAATCAGTGCTTTAATTAAGTAATTTAATTGCTCTTTGTTGTCTGGAAGAAATAATTTCTGAAGTGATTAACTAGACCTCCCTGGGGAAGGATGCTGCTGATCTGAATATTTCTACAAACAAAATGAGTTCTGGCAACTTTGGACCGGTTTAGTAAGCTGACATACATTTAGAAAGTTATCCCTTACCTCTTTGTTTCTCGGGTTAAGTTGGATTTAATTGGTACTTTTGTTTGGTTTTTTTTAACAGCTTTAAAAAAAAAAAAGGAAAAGTTAAAATGCTCATCTTAATAATTCTGCTCCTGAAAATGTTTTTATTGATTAAGGTTTTGACTTCCCCCAGCAGAGTAAGCCATGAAGCCTTTTGAACTTCTGTTTCTGTCTGTGTTTTGATGTTGATCCATTTTCAAGTTGTTATATTAGAGCTCTGGACAAGGAATTTGGTAGGAGCAGAAGGAGGTCTGGGAGAGGATTGACCTCTAAAATGTCTTCATTGTGTGTAATCCTCTTGTTATTGAATTTTGTATTGGAATCCTGTCTGAAATGGAGTTAGTCACTCAAATTTTTGATGGTGTTAGCAGTCCTAAGGATGGCACCCCTGCCAACCAAGCACTTGCAGCGCTCTTTGCAGCGTAGATACTGCCTAAACCGAACATCCATCACCTTTCCCTTCTTCAGCTCCAGGAGGAAAGGCTACAGTAATTTCCTGTATGCATGTGCTAGAGAGCTTGAAGGGGCTGCTGGTCAGGTAGAGCAGCGAAGTCCCGGTGGCACACAAGCTTACCCTTTAATTTTTAGAGTGTGTTTAGTTTTATCAGTGTGTTTAATGTCATTGAACAGCCTTGATTTGCTGAATTTCAGGGACGTCTCATTTTTACTCTGTGGCTCTTTGCCACTGAACTCTGTGCCATCGTCTCTACTACCAAGTATGTTCAAATGTCCTGTAAGCTGCTGGATAGCTTTCCCCTTTTTAGCTGTTTTTACCATTTTTTCTTAGCGTATTTTAGATTGTGTGCTCAAACCACCTCTGATACTAGCCTTCATCCGCTTGTCTTGGTAAGAAAGAGGCAAACCTCTATTAGTGCTGCCCTTGGACTTGAACTCTTTCAGAGTGCTGCTGTAGTTTGTAATCTAATTTTCTCCTTTCCTGCCTTTGTATATCCCTTTACCTGGCCTGATATGTCCCTTTGCCTGGTCTGGTAGACCACAAGGTCCTTTGGAGGTCATTCCTCTCCAGTTTTGAAAACACTTTGCATTTCTCACAAGGTTTGTAGCTGTATTTATGTGTTTGACCAAGTTTGATTTATTTTATGCATGGAACAGCACCGATTCCACCAAGTAAATAAGAGAGCACCCGATGGGAGAGGCATAATTAGTGTTTTTGGTTTCAGCACAGCCTGCCAGCGCTCGTGCCCGTAGGTGTGCATGGGGGAGCACTCGCTGAGCTTCAATTCCTGCGGCCCGCAGCGCAACTTTCAACTCACAAAGTGATTAGGCAGCTGTGAGCTCTTTATGTAAGCGTTCTGTCTGTGTTTAGATGTAAACCTAGTTTGCCTAAACTAAAAACCCGTGGAAAGCTTTGAAGTTACTTTATTGCCATTAGCTCACTGTTCCTCATTAATGGTTACTAGCCCTTTGTGATGGCTTTCTCTTGGGCACGATAGTTACTGTGGTTTTCACAGCAAGGGCTCTGCAGATTGAATCCAGATGCATTTGTTATGCATCCTAGCACTAAGGAAACCTGACTTTCCATCTCACTGCTGGCTAGGGTTTTGCACAATAGGGTGTGACATCAGGATTATGTCATCTGTGAGATTCTTGCCTCCGGGTTAGACTGATAAGTACAAGATGAAGTCTCATAAGACAGATCTAAACTGCCGAGATGCTCGCTGCTTTAATGTTTGTATGCTTTTAAAATTAAAACCATGATGTTTTCCCAAGGAAAATGTTTAGATGTAAGAGTAAACAGAGCAGTGTTGGGGTCCCTTCTTTAGCTTGCCCCGGGCAGCTCAAAATAGAATCAATATTGAAATTGTTGATATATATATATTGCACAGAGCAAACTTAGAAGAACAGAGGAAAAAATTAAGCATAGTGTCATGCTGTGAAATCTAAATTAGTTGCTTTTCATCTGAAATATATTTTTTTTTTTCCCCCCCTCTTTCTTTGGGTGCTGCCTTTTGGAGCCGCTCTGTACAGACTACATTCTTATCTTCTGAATCTGAGATATTCAGCAGAGGAGGGGTTTTTCCCTTGGGTTCCCACGGTTCTCTGTGATTACATAAAATCTTGAACACGGGAGAGGAAATCTTGTATTAGGAGGTCAGCACTGATGATGCAGTGCTATCCTCAAACACTGCTCTCTGAAGGTTTTAAACCCCTAGTTAGAAATTACCTACATGCTTTCAAAAATGGAGTAAGACTCAATTTTAAAATGTCAGTTTATTATGAACTGGAATTTTTGAAGTGAATACCTCTAACAATACGTGGCTGTGCTTGCACTTACAGTAATTTACCTTGTGCTCTCCGGAATGTCCAGTGTTTTAATGATGGAGAATTTGAAGACGGAGTAACTTGACAAGTAATAGCCATCTCGTAGCCTATCTGATGCATCCGAAGAAAGAACTATGCCACATGAAATCTGTAGTCTGCGCAGACTTTGGCAAACAATATATGGCACAGAAGTCTGCTGCTGCTGTATTTTCCCCTCCTACCCATATTTGAATTATAGCTGGCAGAGTCTAAAATGTGTCAGACTGCCGGTGGGTGAAGCAGTGGGCTGTCTCTGCAGAGCATGCTGGTCGAATGGATGGGTAGGGGTGAAAGATTTGTAAGCAGTCGGCGCTTCCCGGTAGTTAATGAACCGGTTACGCGTTTGGACATGTTACAAAGTGACCCATTGTCTTGCTTATTAGGTGGCTAATGGAACTGTTTCCAGGTGACTTCTCAAAGGGGATTTGGTCATTAGTTTCCATCTGCCAAGAGCAATTGGATAGTAAGGAAAACGTAAGCAATATAGTTTTTGGATTTTTTTGTTTTTAAATCATGAAAGGTACTAGAAAGCACAAAACGGGACGTCCTGGGAGATTTTTAGCCTACAGGATCCCATTGTTTGGATACTGTTTTCCTTCCTTGCGGAGTTCTTGCACTTCACAACTCTGCTTCGCAGTTTGAGTCACCCCACCATGGTCCAGATGTGTGCTTTTAAGTACAACTGGCATTGAAGTTACACATACCTAACTAGATTGGTATGTTTGCTCGAGGGATTTTTGCACCTGTGTATGCTGGAAAGAATTTCTGTAAAATACCTGTACAGAGTCCACAAGCATACTTTGGGCTGTGTTCATAAACTGTGGTGAAAAACAGCTGGTCTGTATACACAAACATTTTACCTTCTTCCTTTTAAGTATTTAGGTAACATTCTAAGCGTGTTATACAGTTGCACTCCTGGGACCAAAGAAGGAGGGAGAGAGGAGTTCTAAATCATCCATACTCACGCCAGTGGGAGAAGTGTTACATCCTGGTTAGTTCCTGGTACCGACCTGTCCTTTTTATTAAAGAATAGGCTTGTGAGCCTCATTACTAGAGAGCTGGATGGAGGACACGGGCAACAAAATTTAGTGACAACTTTGATCTCTTGATGTTGTCCCGAAGACTGTTTTTTTTTCTTTTTTCCCCTCACTTGAGCTATGGGATTGCAGGTGATTTGAATGAACACCTTAGCGATGTTTTGGGTTTGGTGGAGGGTGAGTTGCTGAAACTTGCCACTTCCTTCATATTTTTGTTGCTATTAATGTGCTGGTTTGAAATGACAGGGTGCAGGCATAGGGGAAGGACTCGGTGAAAACTGCGCCCAGTCACTTGCCATTACACTCATCTGTTTTAATAATAGTTGAAATGTCTGCTTCCTCACCTAGTCTTTTAGGTAATGTTTTTGGGTTGCTGTTAGGCACTAGCTTCTCAGATTGCGATTTTAGTCATTGTCACTCTTGTAAAAACATTCGTAGCTGAATGCTCAATATTTTCCTTTGGGGTAGTTTTTTTGGTTTTTTTTTTAAATCACAGGTTTCTTGGAAGTCTGTTGATCTAAATAGATGGAGACATTTCCCTTTCTATGCTGAACTTCTGTAGCTGGAAGGAGTAGCTATGCAACCTTTAGGAGGAAAAAACTGAAAATTTATTTTTATTGCTTTAAATGAGCCAGTTTGAAACACTGTGCAGCTCTTCTGAAGGTTTGCATAGCCAGTCTGAGGTTCCAGGTATTGGTACTTTGGCATCAGGAGTTTGTGGCTTAGTGCTGAGGGTGCCATAAGCCAGAGACAACTGGGTGGGTTTTTGTCTCTGGCTCTCAGTTAGTTACTGGAAAATACACGAGTGGTTTTATGGATGAGTGATTTGGTCCTGAAGTGTAATTGAAAGTCATAGCTTGTTTTTAGTGCTGTGTGGTGGAAACTCATTTTCTCAGTAAAGGGTCCAGCATTCATTTGCAACGCTCGTGAGAAGTAGAAAGCTATCGGGAAGGTTACGGTGCCTTTTCTGTTCTGTCCTTTAGTGGTAAAACGAAGTGATTAATCTGTCCTGCTTTCTTGAGGTCTATGCTGGAAGCTGGGGGATTTCCTCCCCTATCACATCCCTCTTGAAGTTACGGCTTTGTTCTGGCCACAGTCTCTCTATTTCAGGGATACAGCTCGAGTTCCTTAAACAAGTTTCCATCCTGTGTCTCCACCCGCTTAAACTTCAAACACTTCATAAAGCTTTGGATCACTCTTAGCTTAAATATTTTCTTTTATTCTTGCATTCGTAAAGTAGGTCAGTCTTAAGTGTGACATTTTTTGTATAGAACAGCTTTTTCCAGGAGTTCTGTGGTTGATGAGTAACGGATATAAAACTTAAGTGTTTGATCATGACATTAAAACTAGAATTGATTTTGAGTGAAATGCTGTTCTGAATTTTGTAAAGAGAGCGAATGATTGCATTGGGCCTTATGCCTTTTAGTCACCTTCCCGGGCAACTTTATAAAAAGTGATTTTTACCAGAGACGGAAGAACACTGGCTGTCCTCAGAGAGGGCAGGGGTATCATTTGGACTAGATGATCTTTTAAGGCCCCTTCAAACCCAAACTGTTCTGTGATATCATTTGGCAGTGTTTGGGTTCTTAATAAAGGGACATGACAACTCCAAGACTATGTTTTTTTCATTGTTTTATAACAAACTTTTGCCTAAAATCAGGTAAACCAAGAGTACATCCTCGAGAGATCCGTGCCCTTAAGCAGAAGAGGAGTGATTGCTTTGCTTTGAATTGCTGTCCTTTGAGAATGGTTTATCCTTTGGGGACGTTTCTGAGGTACCCCAGTATGAATTGGAGTTTTCCTCCTACTTGAGACCTCTTGTATCTCTCAAAAGCATCTGCTGATTACTTTGGGCCTTGGATGCTTTGGGAGAGGACTTGAGCTTCTCAAGAAGATGGATTGTCTTTTGTGACCGCTCTTGTGCGGGAGGGTAACGTACCACGAGCAGGAGTATCCAGAACGGGTGATCAAAGAAAATGGTGTTTGATCCAGGAGCTATGTAGTGCTTTCAGAGTGTTTTGCTGCAGCTGCCGCGTGTAATTTTGGTGGGCCTGTGCTCTGGTTTGCCCATCCGTTTCTTTAACAGAGAAGATACCAGCTTATGCCTTCCAGGAACTTTTTCCAAGCTGGTTACTAAAATCCAAGCAGGAGAGGTAAGTGCTGCTTTTTAATCTGTGGGGAAGGGATTTCTTGGAGGTAGTCCAGCCTTCTTGCACTGAACCCCAGTTCATGAATGTAGATTTAAATTCCTCCCAATCTGTCTGTCATCCAGTTTTCTATTATGTAGCAGCCAATGAAACTGTAGCACTTCTTTTATTTTTCTTGAAGAGAACAGGCCTCGAGGAATGTTCCCCTCTCCAAACATGACTTTCCTGGGTTTAGATAGTCTTCAGAAATCCTACTTCAGTGCATTTTAGTTGCTGCGTGAGGAAAGGTGAAATCTAATGTAGGGATCAATGATACATATTTTCTCCCCATGAAGGAGGAGTGAATTTTTGAAGTCATTATGTATTGCTGAAGCACAGAGCAGGCTTTGGCTAATATATATCCTGGCATGCCTTGGATTCATAATGGTTCAATCGCTGGCATTGTTGTTTGAGTCTCCAGATACTGGATCTGGCTATGGCAAAGTAACTTTATTGAAATAGCATGTTGGTATTTAAAACAATATTAATACTATATTTGATTCATTAAATATACAAAGGCAAGTTAAAGCGTTTCCATGTGTGCACTGTTAGTTCTGGCGGGAGGTTCTTCAGATGGTTTTATGTGGTTTCAGACAACATTTTAGCACATTCTTAAAATACCCACAAAAGCCTTTATGTAAAATCTCATAAAGGTGAACCACATAAAAATTATTTTTTTCCTGTTTCATGTCATTAGGATCAAAGTACAGTAGGTAAGAATAAATTTCCAAAAGCCTTGTTTCGGTCCCTCTCTTAATTAATGTTTCATGCTCATAGCAAGCTCATAAAGTAGGTAATGGGGAAACTGTCTGTACACACTGTAATATTCTCAGTGGCTGCCAGTTCATTTTGAGTGAATTCACTTATTCTATATGTGAATTTTTAAATTTTTTTTTTAAGGAAACTTGGTCTGGAAATGGACAATAGCTTGTGCTTTCTGGCCTTTGATTCCCACTGCCCTGTTGTCAAAGGAAGGGTCACTTGGATTGGAAGAGAGGTTCACTGTGTGACTAATTCCCATTAAGTGCATGAACCAAAATCCATTTGTGAATTCCCCAGGGGATATAAAAAGGGTGTGTGTTGGTTTGTTAGGTTTAAATTGCCTGCTGGAAGTCTGGCTTTACATGCCTGTGGAGCAAAGGGCTTTCCTTTTTTAATGGTGTATTATCAGTGCTTGACAGATGTCATAGGACAGTGCTGTGTGTGTTGGGTAAACTGCCCAGGCTAAGCTTGGTGATGAGTAGCAGTAGTCACCCATTAAAAATAAAATGATATGATGAGTTAATACGAAGTCAGGTACCCCTCCTGGGGTCAGCAGTGGTTTTGATAGAGACTTGGAAGCACGCAGTTAAAAAGAATTGGCGCTCTTTTGGTGACTCTGCCTTCTTGAAACAGCATACCGGACTGACCTGTAAGTGCGGAGAAAATGTTGAAAGTTGCTAATGTTATTTGCGTTAACTTCACAATATCTTTTCTCCTGACTTGTAGAAAAGCATGGGTTAGTGTTCTTGAACCTACAATACTTCAAGCTAATACTTCAAGTCCGAAATGCATGGTAAATTGAATCTTAAATGCCATTAACAACTGTCAGGTGCGTGTTTAGAAAGGAGGGAGGCACAAAGGTGGGAAGGTTCAACAAGTTTTTCATGTTGGTGGTGAGTGATACTTTCCTTTCTTGCAGAAGAGGAGAAACATGCAGTCACTTGCAGATCTGTGCGATCGTCTCGCTCATGACAGTAAGAGGCAGGAACGTCGAACGGTTTAAACTGTGTGACTCTCAGTTTAGCTGCTGGAAACTGTCAGTCATAGCAGCTCCTCATGTCTTTGGGTGATGAGCTTTTGCTCTCATCCAGACACTGAATTCTCAGGTGTTTTGTCTGCTCTATGTGGGTACTTGCAGAACGGCAGTATGTGCTCAGAAGAGAGTATTACTAAAATGTCTTGTCGTTGATCTTCTGGCTCAGCTGAGGCTGCCTCTCCTCCTTTCCTTAGTTCTTCACAGGACGTGGTGATTCTGTGCAGCACGAGTTCATCACTGAGATCTAAGAGTTGTGTGCCACAAAAGAGTATTCCCTTTTGCTTGATTCTCCTTATGGCTTTTTGGTAACTTGAGAATGGAAACAGTTGGTAAAATGCTGTGGGCTATAGTTTCAGTTTTCTAGAAGCCAAAATTGGTTCTTCTGCATCTTTCTTCCTACAGTGTTGGGTTGTTTACCGTTACTTTAAAGTGCATCTTTCATCTGGCATGTAAGGAGCCTAGCACTGGTGTTATGGAAAAGGAGTTGGGTTCATTGCTTTGTTAGTTTTCCAAGAGTGTACTTTTTGCTACCAGAAACCTGAAAGTTAGGTAATCTAGCCTACTCTCTGTTGTATACCATAGCTGAAGCTGGAATAACATGTAAACCTCGACAGCATCCCTTCATTTCCGAGCGCCTTGGTTTCAGTTCAACTCTTTGCAATAAATCAGTAAGTCAGCTTTACGCAAACTTTTGAGACAGCAGCATAAAGCTACTTACTTGCTCCCTTTTGTCTTAATTAGCAGACTTTGTTGTAAAGAACTTCCAGACTTTGCCAATAGTGAGAGAAAAGGGGAAGAAAAAAAAAAAGACCGAACTGTAAAATAAAGCCTTACTCTCAGCCTACTTTGTAGCTTGTGCTTTTACCAGCTGTTATAGTTAATTGGAATCAGAGGAATTGTTTGCTCAAGTACTGTAGAAATCTGCAGCTAGCTCTGTTTCTCACTCGACTTTTATTCTCCTTCAGAGAAATGTGCAGTTTTTTGTCATTAAAGTCTCTGTATTATAAAATTATTTAAGCTGCTGTGTTTCTAGGTATATAACTGGTGAGAGTGTGCTGTTTTAAAAGAAAAAAAAAATCTTTACTATGATACAGAGATTCTGCTTGTTTAAGATTATTGTTGATATCTGACTCTGGCTTGGATCCTACTTGCTTTTAACATGCCTATTGGATTGCGTCCTGCAGGTATTTTGAAGGTGGAGTCTCCTCTGTCTACCTCTGGGATCTGGATCATGGTTTTGCCGGGGTGATCCTCATTAAGAAAGCTGGAGATGGATCAAAGAAGATTAAGGGATGCTGGGATTCCATCCACGTGGTGGAGGTTCAGGTACAGCCTCTGGGGCAGCTGATATTCCTAAGTGAAAACAAAACCCAGTTAATTCCAGACAATTAACGAGCACAGGTGTTCTGCTGAACAATGCAATATTGTGTTAGGGGCTGTAAACTTCTTTCCCCTGTTCGTTTTTGAAAATTCCCTGAAGCAATTTGGGTAGAGATAAGTCAGGGCTGTAATCAAAAAGAATCCCAGAAGAATTGAAAATATGTTACTTTCTGTGCATGTGATCCTGAGATTTTTTTTTTTAACATAAAGGGCTACAGATAAATATCACTAATTAGGTAGTAAAAACAAGGTAATCGGAGGTTAAGTTGTTCTAACTAGATTTGCTTTAGAAAATTAGGGGAATGTGCACACTTAGAATTGTTTTTAAGAAACAGACTGTGCTATGTGAGTGGAATTATACGTATCTGTCCTGTTGCTTGTGGGGTCTTTGGGGCCAGCCACCATTCAGTTTTTGGAGGGATTTTAACCTTTTGTCTCTACCCTTTTTGTTATCCTTCCACTTCTAGGAGAAATCCAGTGGTCGTACTGCTCATTACAAGCTGACCTCCACAGTGATGCTGTGGCTGCAGACTAATAAAACTGGTTCTGGTACCATGAACCTTGGAGGGAGCCTTACCAGACAGGTATGTCGTATATTGGCAGGAGTGCACGCTGCAGACTCAAGACATGCCTTTCCTTATTTATATACCCAGTAGCCCCAGTCGGGAACAAAAAGTTGATTTTGTGAGGTGTTGTATAAACATCTATTCTCCTGCTGCGTATGGAGCCCAGTGAAACAGTTAATGCATAACTGTGTAATTACAAAGAAAGCCCTTGAACTTTGCTGGATGGCTGCGTAGCTTTCAATTAAAAATATAAAACATTCAGTAGGAGTTTAGACTTGCTTTTAAGTCTTAATTTTTCTTTTGGTTTTCCTAAAGTTTTATACTTCTATATGCATTACCCAGGCAAACATCTCTATCTGTAAGATTTGCTCACTTTCTTACTGGAAGATTCCAATAGAATTATAAAATGCAAGATGACTTCTTTTGTTATGCCTCTCTTTCAAAAGCCAGCGAGACCACTGTCAACGAACCTGTATTTTGCATTGACTGTAGGATCCTTCTGCTCTTAAAGGCATCAGTTACCTTTTAGTATCCTGCTTTAGTATTTTCTTCCTGCAGTACCAGGACACTGATTGTAAAAACTCTCTAAAAAAAAAAAACCCAAACAAACCAAGCCGACCCGCTTCTAAACACTTGGGGGTTTTGTGCCAGTGTTAATTCCTTTGACTTCCTCTTGAGAGAGATGTTTTTTGCAAGGAAGGTGCCAGCCTGATGACTGTTCAGGCAGCGAACAGTCTGTCTTAGTCTCTGGCAGGCAGGATATGCTGGATTTGACTGCACTGGGTGAAGGTGCTTCTGCCCCAGCCACCTGCCAATGTTTGCTGTCTCCCTACTTCGTGCTGCTGATGAATTGCGGTTGCTTGAGATCTGGACTGTGGAAATCAGTGACTCGAGCAGAGTAATAAACTCTGGAGGACAGGAGGCATATTGTATGGTCATGAGTGACTAGAGAGATTGGCAGTAGCTGAAACTCCTTTATGAGACTTCCCAGGGCAGACTGTTGCTGTCGATACGAAGGACAATGCAGACTCTGTTAAACGGTTCATGTTTTTGTGCAGGTTTGAGGCAGGCGAAGGAAAGGAGGATCCATGATTGCAGAGAGGAACTGAAATCGTGTTAGTATTGCAGTCGCAGAAGCTTGCCCTAGACCTAGGTGATTTTTCTTTCCACGTTGTCGGTTTACAGAAGAAGCTGTTGGAAAAGCGTGGTGGTGGGGGGAAGGCATCTGGAGACAGTTTTGAGCATTGCGTACTCTTTTAAAATGTTTGCAGTAATTACACCCGAGTTATGGTGACCCGGACAAATATTTAATCACAGGCCTTCCTAATACTTTAAATCATAGCTGTGAAGTGGAGGCCAAGGGCTTGACTCTGGCCATGGCCTTATGGTGCACGAGAGCTGTGCCAAGGAAAACAAGAGTCTGTTGAGAATGGGTGTCCTCAGTACACCTTGGCCTGAACTGCTGGGCCTTGTTTAGTTTGACTTTCACTCTCTAAGCTTTAGTGGGGAGATTCATGCTTCTGTCATCATTTTAACGGCAGATCATTTAATTCATATGTGATGCATTAAAGCAGGGGCCTGCTTCCAATGTAAGTAACCATAAAAAAGCCACTGGGGTAATGATGCACTGCTTCTGCACAAACAATGGAAACTTGAGTTTCAGAATTTAGCTTTGGGCCGGAGATTTTATGTTTGCAGATGCCATAGTAGGCTTAATGGGACAGGCTTCGTCAGAATCTGTGGCAGAAAACGAAAATCTTCATGCTGCCTTGAGGTATGCTATGTGAGGAGGAGCTGTTTGTTCTGAGCCATTTATTTAGCTGTAGCTGGACTAAAGTCCTGAGTGCAGGGCTTTTACTTTGCTGTAAAGCCAGTTTGCCACATCACCTAAGGGCAGCAGGTTTTATTTTTACTTTTTGGTGGGATTTTTATACAGTCAGCACCAAAAGTAGGTTTTAGTTGTCTCTTGAATGGTATGTTAGAGTTTTACCTTGACGATATCAGTCATCTGATGTCGTAACCGTAATTTTGAAATAATTTTGTCCATGGTGAGTTGTACGTGGTTTTGGTCAACTCAACATTTAAGCTACTTGACCACCTTTGATCCTAAAATGTGAATAGCAGATGTCCTTGTGTTTCAGTGGAAGCTTTTGAAGTGTTCACAAGCTTTGTAATATCCTGGCTTATAAACTGATGGCGGAGAGAACCTTTCAATGCTTTGAAAGGGAAGTCTGAGAGCCATTACTTTGAAACCAGTTTTGCCTCGTAGCTGCAAATCAGGTATTTTTCGAGTGATGACTGGAATGATTAACTTGGTGGCCAGGAGCAGGCGCAAAGGAACAGCTAATGTAATGCCTCCTAATTCACCACCTCTGGCCGCGATGAAGAGCTGGGCACGTCTCGCACTGAAATGCTATGGGGAGCATTTGCAACTTCATATGGAAACACTTGCTCAGTAATTCCCCTTCCTAATGTCTGCAGATTACGCTCGGTGCAAGTAATGAAGCAATCTTATTTGTTCTTCTGTGAATGGACAATGTGGTAGAGCTGAAGTTGGATCTAGAAGTAAGAATCTAGAAATAGCTGTTCTCTGGTGTCATTTCCTATTGGAGAAACACTGTTGCCCTGCATCAGACACAAACATGGGGGTTTTTGTTGCCTTTGTCAAGACTGTTTGGAAAAACTTGTCTTTGCATTTCTTGAATATCCCCAGACTCTTGTTACTACAGGGCTCCCACTTAGGCTGTTCCTAAATGTTGCACTGAACTTAAAGGAATAATTTTTTTTTTCTCTCTCTCCACGGCACCGTGTATTTGAGTCGTCTTACACCTGCTTTGGGGCCACGCGATGCTACGTTCTGTGGTAGCTGTTAACGTAGAGGTCACGTCTCTATCTTACGTCTACTTTAACGTCATACACTGAGAATTGATGTACCTTTCCCAATTCATTGAACTACTACTTCTGAGTGGGTTTCCCAATGCAGGTTTTTATGTGCTACGGTAGGCGTTGTCTCTGTCTTTGTTTATAAGGGGAAAGTAACTGCACAAGCATTTTACATTTCTAAGTGGACAGAATAAGGAAAGAAAGGGAGAGACGTGGTAGACGGAGGACTTGGCCTGTTTTGGGAAGTTGAAAATCTCCTTTGTGTAGCTTTAATTTACTTTACCTGGTGGTTTTCAAAATGAGAACTTAATGCTTTTTCTTTATCAGTTCAATTATGGAAGTATCTTTTTAAGAGTTGGAGTATAGACTAATTCAAATACAATGGCATGTGATGTGTTCTGAATGGAGTTTTGGATTTTGGTTTTGTTTAAAATGTAGGATTTCAGATTCTGTCCTGATTCAACAGAGGAATGTGTGTACACACACAAGTATATGACACAAAAACATACGTGTAGCGATACATATTTCGTGACATAATTTATGTATATGCATTATTGATTTATAAATGTGCATGTATAAACTTCTGTTTTGAGAGGATGAGACAAATTCTTAGCCAGCTCTCTGCGTGTAGGATCCATAGATCGTAATTTTGGCCTGAAAACTTAGGGGGAATTAAAACTTAAGCGACATCGTCGCACAAAGTGGTCCTTTTGCATGGAAGAACACTTGTCTTTTTGCCTAGTGAAGATTATGTTCTAATCTTCAGCAATATATGTCGTTATACATAAATACTGACTGTGTAGCCATCTGTGTTTTGACTCCAAAGGACATTGCAGAAGAACTGTTTGGTGGAACTGGAAGGAGGAAGCTGATTTTTTTTTTTTCTTTTTACTTTTTTTTTTTTCCCTTGCTGTAGTCCTCCTGCAAAAGGCATGCAATGTCAGATAGAGAACTTCTATATTTACAGTTTCCTAGATGAGGGTGCCCTTCCAGACTGTCTGTTCTGGAGACGAGCCTGGATACAACTCAGGGGAGCTCAGAGTTAAGTACCACAGGCTGGAGGAAGCAACTCCCAGCTCACGTCCGACACTGCCAGGCTTCACTCAATGCAAGGACTGAGGCTGGAATTTGGATAGGAAAAGAGTGACCGGCGTGTTATATGTCATCTTCCTTGACGAGGGGCCGCAGACTGAAGTGCTGTATGTCTGAGAGGAAAGGACAGGACGTGTTACCTTCAGGTTACAACAAAGGGAGCAATCCTTGCAGGGAAATGAAAAATGCCAGCAGCTTTTCAATTACCTTGCACGTTCTCCAATGGCTGCAGGTAACTCCCACCCGCCTCCTGATTCAAGCCAGATGCTTGGCAGATGATTTTCTCTGACAGACGTTGGGGTCCCGTCGTCTTTGTGTACGTTGGAATGACTTGTGTCGTTTGCCACGGCACTGTATTGCTTTGGCTGAATTTTGAGATTTCATTAGGCTGCGCTTTTATTTAAGGTAGGAGCAGCTGTATGATTCTGTTTCATTTTATGCAAAGTAGATGTAGCCTTCCTGTTTTCTGGCAAATAGTCAAAACTGCACTTTGTTGGACAGATTTCTGGAGCCCCCTCCTTGAAAGCAAGACTAACAGGTGCCTTTCTGAGATCTCGTTGCACACAAAGAACCTGTGTGTGTTTCCTAAGCCAGGATGAACATTGTGAGGGAGTGCAAGTTTGCTGAGAAAGAAGTTGGCTCAAAACCTGTAGTTTATTTACATACGGTGGTGTGGGAAGGGAAGGTATAAAGTTGTAGGGGAAGTGAAGCCTGGGATTTCAGATTAAAGCAGCACAGATGTGCGTCGATTTTGATACTTGAAATACTCTTCAAGCAAAGGTGGAACATTTTGCAGAGCTGGATGAAGGCTGTTCTGTTGCAAACTGAGCTCTCCCTGCATTCGGGAAGATGTGCCCTGTGATGTATTACTGCTCAATAAAACACCAGCGGAGACATTCCGCCATTTATCATAATAAGTAAATCCTTCGAGGCTTGTGCTCTGCAATTAGGAGAGTCATATATTTTCATCAAGTTGAGCTTTCATGTAAAGGCCTATCCCACCGACTTCCAGATGTTGTAGCGTTAAGCAGGGCGTTGGGGAGTGTTTTTCCACCAGAGGGATCTTCAAGTTGTAGCTGTCACGATCCTTAAGCTCCCCCTCAGCGGCTGTCCAGTTTCCTGGAGGCACTGTCTCTCTCATTGCTAACCAAGTAGTATTTCTGGGCTGCAGAGGGTAGCAGCGATGTACTGAACAGTAATTGTCCGGGAAATGATTTCTGCTTCACATGAACATACAGATTTTTACAGTGGTTCAGTTATATAATAGGTGGTTTAGGAAAAGAGGGAGTAGAAGAGTTGAGCACGTATGGACTAGTGGCAAATAGAGCTGATGTGGCATCCCCAGATTTGCTCATGGTTTTGAACGTACAG
Organism: Phaethon aethereus; assembly: GCF_964289735.1. Taxonomy (NCBI): domain Eukaryota; kingdom Metazoa; phylum Chordata; class Aves; order Phaethontiformes; family Phaethontidae; genus Phaethon; species Phaethon aethereus. The sequence goes on along the minus strand of NC_138597.1, from coordinate 2,511,318 downwards.
TTTGGTAGAGGGTATGGGATATCTTTTGGTTACATAAATATACATGAAGGCCATGAAAGGATGAGGTAAGTTCTCAGCTGATTTCTACAAAGCTGCAAGCTCCTTAGAGCTCAAAACCTTCATTTATCTAGTTACAGTTTGGAGAGGCCAAATTTTGCCTCACTTGTATCCAAATAATTCCACATATTTTCCACCTGGAGACTTCAGTCTGCCCACTGCTTGTGGCTTGGGAGCCTTTGGCTCACATTGGCCTGTTTGTGTTTCATTAAAGAGATTTTCATGTCGCTCTGTGGCCAGAGCAGCGGTGGATGTTGTTGTCAATTCTTCAGAGCAAAATGGTGGATGAGTTTCCTTCTTATCTTTCTAGTATTTGGAGACGCTTTCGTAGTGAACCGAAATGTTTATCCAACTTAACATTTCTCTCTTCGTATTAACTCTTTACTCCAAATAACGTTTACAGAAAGCCCAAACAGCTGCTATATTCCATGCAGGAAACATCCAAAGTGACCAGCCAGCCATCGAGAGCTTAATATACCCAGAAGAGTGAGTTTCCCTCTGAGTCAGACTTGCAGCAGATGGCTGGGGAAATGAGGCAAGGAAGCCAAGCAGCGTATCTTTCGAACGGGAGAGGAGCGACTGAGCCATGTAGATTGGACTTGGCTCATTTCTGGAGCGTTAGGTTTTTGGCTCAGCTCAACGGCAGATGGGGAGTGACAGTGGGAAGATGAGCTGCTTGTTAACATCAACTTACGGAATGGAATTTCCCCTCAAAGCAAATTAACCCCTTTATTTAAGCAGCTACAGGCTTTCTCCTTAGGTCCGTGCAGTAACAGCCACCGGAAGGAACCTTTAAAAATCCCAACAACTCTGCTGTTTGTATAACATGGCTGCTTACTGACTCTGAACTCCATTAAAACAGCCTCTTGTAACATCTGGGCTTCTATAGCATATAAAAATGTTTTCCTTCTGGCAGCAGCTTTTATGGAGATGTAATAATATACGTTTTGCAAAAAATATAATTCTATTTTCAGATTCTGCTGCTTACCAATGAGCTTGGCCTGTCCAGGTGTGGAGGAGACGCAGTGGGGAGCCTGTGGAAGTAAATGACCCACTGCCAACTCCCCGACTGCCCCAGATTTGGCCAATTTGCTGATAGTTCCCAAATTCACCGTAACATGTATATGTGTGTTTGCGTAGTTCAGATTTGTATTCTCCCTCTACTGCAACTGGATCTGTTCTCCAGGCAGCATGTCTCCGTTCCGTGTAAACAATCTGACTGCAATCTAAAGGAAAAATTAAACGTCCTTGTTCTTTCTTCCCCTCTTCTAGGTTATCTTTTGCCTTCGGGGTTCCAACTAAATTACATGCTTCCCCAAGCCTGTTAGAGACTTGGCTTATTAGAAGAAACCTGTAGCTGGCCCAGATTTTTAAACTCTGCCCTGAGGGAGGGATATGAACAGATGGATAAAAGAATTCAGTGGGATTAGTAAAACCCTTTGAAGGCTGTTCGTCCCACTACATTTTTCTCCCGGTTTTGTTTTCATGCCATCTCAGCACATCTTGTATCAGTTGAGGTTCCTGGGACTGATGTTCATTGTTCAACAGCTTGTCTGTATCTAGCCAGAAATTTCATCTCAAGAACTGGGGAAAACGGTCTTTTTTCCCTAGCACAGATCGTGGATGATCAGCCATGGCCTCTGGATGGCCATTATATGGGGCAAAGTCAGATGAAATAAAACAAATATTGCATTCTGCAGTACCCACTCCCAATTTTTGATCTTGGCGATGAAAAATCTCACCTAGATCGCGTACCCATCTCCTGCTGAGATACCATACTGAGGGCATGGTATCACTGTCCACTTGAGTTGATCCAACTCTGCGTTTCTACTGCAAAAGGAAATCTGCTTCTTTCCTCCTATATTTAATGCTTTGTACTTCCATCCTCCTAATAGGTAAATGCTGGTTCAGCTTTTTGGTGTAAAAAGAACTACCAATTGTCGAGTATCTCTTTCTGTTTTATTGCAGTAGTTTAAGTCATTACCAGTCTTGCAGGTAGTTGCAGCTTTTGGATTCTCTGCACCTTCCCTCTCTGCTGGAAGGTAAATAATGCCTAAGGTGTCTTTTGCCAGGAGATCCTGAGAATGGAGAATGTGCCCCATGTGTGGTCGGAAGTAGCGTTTGAGACGAAGATTAAAAGAAGCAGCTGGTTTTGCAGGGATAGTTCACAGCTGCTGAACTGACAGCACCATCCTCGTGTGCATCTCATCAACAACAACCTTGTTTTCATATCCACACGCTGTGCTACTGTGCTTCTTGTCGTGTTACATGTTCACTGCCATAGATCTCCTGCAGCCCCGTAGTAGGTAGGGAATGACAATTTTGTAGTGCCTGTCTACAGCAGGGTTTTATTTTGATTCATGGTTTTTATTACACTACGTTTCTGTTATCAATATGTGAGCCTTTGTCAAGTTCTGGGAATTTCTCGGTACGTTACTATCTGTATTGAAAGAATAGTTACTCTAGGATTTTGAGACCCACTTCTTCCATCCCTCCTTTTGGAAAGGGAAGCTGTCACGCACCTACCGTCAGTTTTCCATGTTATCAATGGACCTGTGTCTTTCCTTTCTAGATGGAGAAAGATGAGACTGTGAGTGACTCCTCTCCACACATAGCCAATATTGGACGCTTGGTAGAGGTGAGTGCTGTGAAGCCGCCGCAGCTTGAGCCTGCTGCAGGTTGTCTTGCCCATATTGGGTCCCGTGTCAAAGAATTTTGTTGCTTTTGTCTTTACGAACAAGTTATTTATTCGTATTTTGTCAAGTCTCGCTGTGTGGATGTTGCTCAGTGTTTGATGGCTCAGTACTCCTGCTAGTATGCCTTCCAACCATTTGTAGATACAAAAACACCACTCTGCACTTTGTCTTCTGCTCTTTACAGCAATAACTTCATGTGGTTAAGTGGTCCTTTCCTGAGAACTAGTTAACAACTTCCTACCCCCACGTTTGCTTCTGTGGTCTCTTTTGGGCGGAATTACTTAAAGTCAGGTTGTGTTATACAGAACTGTCCCTTTAACTGAAAGCTCAGTGTGCATCGAGAGCTTATTAAATCCCCTGGATGTGTTTTTATGGCGGCTGTCAGTCATGTGCACTCTGCAGGATGAGTGAAGGCTGTGATTGTGTTTAGTTGCTCGGAAGGGGCTGTGGTGCTGCACCAATTTGCTGTTTCTATGCACTGTCCTGTATGAAGGTGTTTTTGATTTCCTTGATCTTCATAGCCACTTTGGCAAGAGAGGAGGAAATTCTCGATTAAAATAGACTGCAATGCCCTTTTTAAAGGAACTGGGAAATGGAAGGAAGGCAGGTACTTCTTTTTTAATCCCTTTTCTAAGTTTTTGGCTTGAGTGAAAGCAACCTAATGAAAAAATGCTGCTTATTTACAAGACCTTTCTCAAAACTTTGCCATGCGGTTTCAACGAACGAGTCGTCAGCTCAAAAATTCAAAGGAATCCATAGAGCCCAAAACTATTGACCCGTTGGTCGTGCGAAGTGACTGACTTGCCACTTGTAGTCCGTTCGGTGCCAGGAAATTACAGAATAAGCTTGGGTTGAAATGCATTTTCCTTTTCTGCAGCTGAAGGCAGAAAAATTGATAGCTGGACAGAAACTGCCCTCTTGTGGTCCGGAAAGAAATCTCAGAGCCTTTTTTGGGAGGAGAGGAATAGAGCTAAGCTTTTATTTCTTTGATAAGAGCAGAGAGATAGGGTCATACTGCCTGCTGTGAGAATGTCAAAGTAGGAATACACTGGGTTGAACTGTGCTGTGGCAAGTGGTGTGCGTCAGGGTGCACGCAGACGGCGCGCAGAAGAGTGTAAGTGCACCGTTCCTGAAGGCAGCTGATGTGACTAAAGTTCTGCTTTCTCACCTTTTTTTCCTAGGACATGGAAAACAAAATCAGAAGTACACTGAACGAGATATATTTTGGAAAAACAAAGGACATCGTTAATGGGCTGAGGTAAGGGGCTCTTCAGCTGGCTATGGGACCCCCTTCCCTTCCCCGCATTCCCCTGCAGTGCCTGTGGTACGGTCCCCAGCCGAGCACTGATCTGCTTCTGTTTGCTGGGACTCCCCTTTCCTACACTAAGTCTTTTTGTGCCCCTAATTGTTCACCTCACTGTGCTTTGGAAACGTTATTTGTTGTGTGGAGTTTAGAGAACACTTCTACCTCATAACTATAAAAATTTGAAGCGATGTTTTCATCCCTTGTTCCCTCACCAGGAAGAAAATAGCCCAATTAGCAACACTTGTATTTCAGAATTATTTTAATTAGGAGTTTTCTTCTTCACGGTCCTGAAAATTGTACTTAAGTTCTGACTTCTCTTTCTGCTATCCTTAAAAACAGTCGGTAGGTCTCAGAATTAAGTCATGACATTAGTGCTTTGCGGTATTTAGACTTTGTTTTAAATTCTGTCTTTCTCTCAACACCGCTGGTCAAAATATAGTGTACTAGAACAGATGAAGTGAATAACCCCCCTGTGCCTTTCTGTAGGGAAAGTGTACTGTACTTTTCAACCTCTGCTCATTTCTGGTCAGGAATTTTACACAGAAATCCCAAGCTGGTAGTTCTCATGCTCGTAGAGGGAAGTACAGAACCGTGATGCCAAATCATTCCATTTTAAACTGCAGATCGACCTCCTAGCACAGTGTGGTAATGCAGAATAAACAAATGGTGCAAATAAGTATACCGCTGTTCTCTCACATACTGAAATGTGAAAGAAGACAGAATAATGGTGCTAATTAAATATTTGTGCTGCCTTCTTAACAGCATGGGCAGAGGGAATTGACAGTATCTGAGAAAGCAGCTGTTCTGGTGTTCTTTGTTTTGTTTTTTTTTTTTTCCCCAAACCCCAGCTTTCATAACAGGCCTCTATTTTCATTTGTGGTGTGCAGGGGTTTAGCCAGGAAGCGTTTATTAACATTAAAAGGAAATATGTAATACAGCCTTTTTCCTTGTGAACATTGCCTTAAGCTTTTGTAATTGAATCTATTTCCTATGTCTCCCCACTGCTCAGTTTGAGTCATGGCATCGGTGAGATGATCTGCTCAGAACTGGTAACATACAGAGCACCTGGCTTTGGCTTTGCCTTTAGCCTTTTTCCTCTTTCTTCTAACCTATGTATTTACACTTATTCTTCCCAAGTGTGCTCCTGGTGGTTTCCAGAATACCAGCTCTGTGTTACTGAGTTCTTCTGACTGTTCTTTTCCCTGTTTACTTCCCTCGTTTCTAAACTGCTCTCTGTAGATCTATTGATGCTATCCCCGACAACCAAAAGTATAAGCAGTTGCAGAGGGAGCTTTCTCAAGTGTTGACCCAGCGCCAGATCTACATCCAGCCTGATAACTAAACCAATCCAGGTACCCCCTGCCTGTGAGGTGTGACAAAAAGCACTAAACCAGGACTCACCCAGCCAAGACCCTCTGCATGATAACTGAGACCAGAACTAACCCCTAACTCCCGCAGACTGATAAACGACATCTGATCCGTGTTTCACCCAAGGGTTATTTCTTGATACGGCCAACTAAATGCTGTGATTTTTATTTCAAACGTTACTCCACCCCTTTTCCCCCCATTTGAAATGCCACGCTCTGAAACGTGGCAGGATTTACCACTTTGCACTCTAGCTTGGGAGCAAGAAAGGAGCATGTGGTCACATACCCAGCGTGGTGTTAGCTTGGACTGATTCGATCCAGGAGCCCCGGGACTCTGTCCCATGTGCACTATAAGTTTTTTACAGCTGTGGTACACCACTTCAGTGAAGAAACTCCCTGTAATTTAGCACCTCCCTGCAGAAAGGAATGAAATCTTGGAAGTCTCACAGTTTTGAAAAGACAAAAAAAAAAAAAAAAGACTGGTACTTCCCGTGACCTCTGAGTAAATGTAAGCTCACCCCACATGCACATCCCCTATTTGCCTGGTGTATCTTGAATTTCCTTGGAGCTTTAAATCTGGTCCTGCTCAAGCTCTACTGAAACATTCCTCACCTCCACTCGTGCTCTGCAGAGCCTCTGAAGGGATTTGTTCATATGCTCCCATTTGCTCTGGAGCTCTGAACGTCTAGGACGCACGGCAGTGACTAACCCTGAGCCAGTTTAACCTTCCACTCCAATTCATAATGAGTTGCAGATGTTGTCTTAAACACGTTAAGCTGACGAAGGGGAAAATGCACTGTTTGTTGATAATGGCCGAGAACCACTTCTTTAGCCTGTGACAAATGCAAATATAAAATGTATATATTTTTATTAAAGCAGCGGAAGTCTCCAGAGACAAGAGAATGGAAATACTGTTATAAAAATGTTAGGAAAATAACTGACACAAAGAGCAGCCTTGTTTACAGGAGACAGCATCCAGGCAAAATAAGGTAGCTTTGAGTACTGAAAAGGGTGTGAAATAGGGTTTACTTGGGGAGAAATCCTACCAAACTGGTTCCTAACCACTTCTCTGTGGTAGCAACTCTCAAAAAGTCTAGTATTATTATTCTATCAATGATCATATTTGAGAGAGCTTTTTTAAAAGTGGGAATTTCTTATTGTACCACTGAAAACGGAGGTTCCTCCGCAGCTGTCTTACAGGGCAGCGAGCCAAGGTGACTCCGAAAAGATGTAGCTTTTCTTCTGTAACCAAACTTTTAGCAAAAGGGAACCCTTGCAGTAATCTCGCTCACAGCATCTCTGTTCTTCTTCGGCTGCTTTGACTCACCAATTACTCTAGGTAAGGTACAAACTGGAAAAGCAAATTTGAGAACAGAAACTCCGGCTGCTTTTCCCACCGGTGAATACGCTGGAGGGAAGTTTTGACGCGGCTGCTCGACCCTGGGTGAACAGTCTGCAAAAAGGTTCTGGAGCTCCCCCAGCCCGGCCCTTTTCACGCTCGTGGGTAGAGGCTGGATTTTTCTCTGCCTTCCCGTCACGGCCGTTTGGAGAGCGAGAGCGCTAACACCCTTCGCTGGTGGTCCACTGGGGTTTTTCCAATCTGTAACGTAAAAAATTGGGACTCTCCCTCCAGCAGCTGGAGGCTGAGCGGAACTTCTGGGGAAGCGTGTCTTTTGGTGCCGTCCTTGCTAGAGTGAATTTTCCTTTGATATACTCACTGAAGTGTTCACTTTGCCTTCTGCTTTCCGTATTAAAACAGGCAAGCTGAGTTTTGTTTCCTCTAAGCCTGGGTTGAGGTGCTTCTCCTTCCTCTTGACTCACGTGCAGAAGAACTGTAAAAAACGCCTTCTCTCAACCGCATCGCCTCTGACTTGTGTTTCCTTCTTCCCCGCAGGTCTGTGCAGACTTTTGCAGACAAATCAAAACAAGAAGCTCTTAAAAACGACCTGGTGGAGGCTTTGAAGAGAAAGCAGCAAAGTTAAAATACTCTTCATGCTAACAAGACATGCCATGCACTCATTAGATTCCTTTCTTAGAAAACTCATCCCCCCCTTCCCCTTTTCTGTTACGTCACGTCACGATTTGCATTCAGTACTATCCATGCAACGCCATCTTCTCCCCATGAATAAAGCTGTACAAACTTTTTCAGTCTCTGAGGCCTACTTTGCACCACATTTTACTATTGAGACCTTAGGCTACGTTTCTGTAGAAGTCCATGTATTCCCCCCCTCCCCTTCACCCTCCCCCATGCATAAACACGGATCATTGTTTGTCTTTTCCTTCCTGCCCCCTCCTGCCTTTTGTTACATTGGTGTAAAAAATGTAAAACAAAAATTTATTAAATACTGTGGTGTGTGAAAGAGGAAGAACTGGAAAAAAAATAATAAAAAATCTATTCCACGTATGTTTGGGGGCTGGGCACAGGGGCTGGCTGGTGGGAGGGAGGGAAGAGAGGGTGTTCCTCGGTGTTGTACTATACTGACTAAATCAGATTTGCAAGGAAACGCTGATTAGGAGACCTGCTGAAAGTTCTGCTCTTCTATAGCCTGGTTCCAAGGCGCTTTTCTGTCAATTTTTATGGAATGCAAAAGGGGTTTTTTGTTTTGATTTTGTTTTTTGTAAAGCTTAAATTGAATCTACATCTGATACTTGAGCCTCCATACTAAAAAAAAAAAAAAAAAAAAACCGACTAAAACAAAAAAAATAAAAATAAAAAAATATCCCAGGAAGCAGTGTGTGCTGTTGGTGTCCTCCTTATTTCTCTTTCCTTCCTGCAGCGTTACCTGGGGTTTGTGCTGCGAACACTCTCCTTTGTAGCACCTGAAAGCCATGGCTCTGGCTGCAGGGGGGTAGACGTGTACTTGAGAACAAAGGTAAACACCGAACACGTCCATAATCCAAACAGCCGCTGGATTATATGGCCACAGAAAACGTGAAAGCTTTTTTTTTCTTTGTTTTTTTCCTCTTGCATCCAGATTAGCTGAAACTTGTTTTAAAGAGGGTTTAATGTACTGCTGCGCTTCACAGGTGGAGCACCTAGCCTGCTGTACTTGCAGCATGCTGGCACCTGGCTGTTCTCCTCCCGCTGCATACTGGCATCGATGCTTTGGGCATCCAGCAACCATGAAACAGATGTATTTAGAGGAGAAGGGTTAGTCCAGCTTTACTGGAAAAAGAGTCTTGGGGGGGGAACCTGTGTGTTGAAACACGCCGGTGGGCAGAGGAGAGGCGTTTCGGTTCACTTGGTGGTTAGAGGGGGCTGGCTCCAACCAACAATCCTCGCCCAAAAACTCCTTTTCCGCTTGGTCCCCGTGTGATTTGTGAACCTCTTTCCCCTTCTTTAAACCCTTGGTGATCAGAGGGCCCACGCATGGCTCCAGGGCCGCTGCCTGCATGGATGGGCTTTGGTTATAACAAGCTCTTAATCCCAGTGAAATTGAGAAAGCAAATAGCTGCTGGGCTCTTCCTGTACATGGCCCTCGGAATGAGCCCTCGGGTGAACCCATGCAAACCAGGACTTGGCATCAGAATTAACACGCTCTAATTTTGCTTTTCTAATGTGACCCATGTCACATCCAGACATCTGCAGGCAATTACGGTCCCATGCCGGAATATTTATGCGGGGGTCTCTGGTCCATGGTGCTGCTCCGTGGCACGCAGGCTGCGGAAAGGCTCACCTGCTTGCCTCAAAGCTGGGGTCCCCGAGGGGAACACGTTGACATTTTGTCATCGTCTCCTCTGCCTTGTGTCTGAGGAAGAACCTTTTCTGAAGTTTTCCAAGCTTCATTTCATGAACTCCTGAAGCTCAGAAAAGAGCGTGTTAGCCCAGGAGGGGGAGATGTGTGGGTCCTCTCTCCCATTTCCAACTGTGCTGTGCTCAAGTTTTTGCGGGGTTTGTTTTCCTTCTCCAAAGCCATCTCCATGCACACAAGCCAAAAATGGAGGTGTCTCATCTCAGCTAAATTTAAGCTATAGGCTCAGGGTATACAGAGAGACCCCAGCTGCTTTCCGCAGCAACCTGCAGGACAGATGCAACGACAGCAGCAGCTTATTCGTCTTCTCAAAGCAGCGTAACCCGACGGTTTGGGTCCTAACCCCCAGCTTTGGCTTGGCCGCTACAGCCCTAAGCCTATTGCCAAGTTACATTTAGCACTTTAGGACAAGTTGTTTCTGGTCCGTGCCTTTTCTGGTTTAACACTTGCCTCTGCAATATCTTAAATTGGAGGCTCTTTTGGGGACAGGGCTGCATTACAGTCTCAGAGGGACGATAACCTCGGTGAGAGCCTCTTTGCCACCTGAATTTCCATCCACCATCACCTCGATGGCTGCTGGCACATGAACGTACCTGTGGGGTCTTTTACCTCCTTAGATTAAAGGTGCTTCTCTTGCCTTTTTCTTGGCTAGCTGGAACGTGGCAATTATCTTGCGTCCTCAACCATAGTTTCCGCAAGGTGGGTGTGCCAAATCCCATCCCGTCCCCTTGCCACAGGTCAGCTTAGTAAATCCAGCTCTCGCTAAACCAACCCTGCCTTCCCCGGCCCGTCAGGGCTGAGCCAGCAAACGTCAGCCCAGGTTCAAAAACACTCCTGTAATAAAACTGAGCCCTTCAATTGGAAGAAACAGGTATGAGGTCTAACGAAGCTGTGCCTTCTATCTTGCTAGGAATCTGCTCATGGTTTGTACGAGTACTGGATGGGAATGTTTTTTCTGCAATTCCTAGGGAAAGGCAGCAGAAGAAATCCTGCTGGCTCGAAGACGGGGAAGAGGCGAGCAGCCCCATGGCCTGTGATGGGGGGAAGGATTGTCAATGAATGGAGTGAAAAAAACCCACCAGCTTTGTTCAGGGGGCTCAAACAGTTGGAAAAATATTTCTTCTTTCCAAAAATGGGTCAGCTTTAAATACTGGCACAGTTCCAATTAACCTGCTGTTGCAGTTTGATGGGCATCAGGTAGTCTGACTCCCACTTGATGTACGATCTAGGCTGAGCCGTGTAATCGCGGAGCTGCAGCTTGGCTTCCTCGGTTCGAGGCCGAAGCAGGGAGGAGGGTGACCTCCTCGGCAAAGACAAACGTCATGGAACTGGCCGAGGAGTCGTAAATTAATGACAACACAGCTAAAGCCAAAAGGGGCACAAACGGGGTGCTGCGTGGGTGGGCAGCGGGAAAGCTGTGGGTCTGGGGAAGGAGAGGGAGAAAAGGGGAGCAAAAAGAGCTAGTAGTGACTGCAGAAGGAAAGTTCTTGTTTTTAAAAGGACAAATTGTGTTAGTTTTCCTTGAAGGGCTACAAGCTTTGGTCGATTTTTCTCTTGTTGCCTACCGAGAGGGACTGAGCTGCTCCTCCCCAGCAGAAATAGCTCGGCACACCGCTCTCCCCTGCCCACCCAAAAGCATCTCTCCTGACGGGGATAAATTCATCAACAAGACCGGGCAGGACTGAAAACCAGATCGAACAGAGAGGCAGCATCTTCTGCCTGGGTGACTGCCTCCGCAGCTAAACAGAAAGTGATGGAGCAACTTCCCTGAGAAATCCATGCAATTAAAACATGGCTGAGGCAAAAAATGAGAAGTCAGAGAAATGGGGACTATGAGATGCATTAAGAAAGAGGCAGGAGCTGCCAGTTGAACCGGCAAAATAAAACCAAAGGAGGCATGGGGGGCAAGGACTTGTTTTATCGACATGTGAGCCGCGCTAGTTAAAATAGCGTGGACCGAAACACTTTGGTTACGCTGCTCCTTCCTTCTGAACTGGCTCCAGCCACTGCTGTATGTCCCAGAAGGAGCTCAGTGGTGGAGACGTGAGGCCCACAGAGGTAACTGGTGCTCGTGTTTGTGGCAGGTCGGTCATCTCCATCCCCTCCCCGCAGCTCCCTTGGCTCTCCTCATGTTTGCCAGTACCAGGGAAGCTCCAGATCCCCCTTGAGAAAGAGCAGGTAAAGTAGAAGTGACTGGGCTTATGTGTGAGGCATTAAAGCAGTGATGAGCAACCTTTTGAGGTATCAAATAATTCCCTGTTTATCCCGATAGCATCACTGGCATCAAAGAGGCACGGGGTCTCTCCTCAGCATCCTCGGCTGCCTGGCTGGGCTCAGTGTCTCAGCAGCACAACGTCAGCCACTGGCTCAGGTCCTCTTCTCCCAAGAGCCACCAAGATGCAGGGGCCAGTTTGCCTGGCGTTACAGGCAGCTTTCTCATCTGCGTCATCCTCTTCTTCCTCCGGGGCAGGTCCCTTCGTCAGCTCTCCAGGCTGTCACCCTGCCCGCCGAGAAGAGCATCCCTCTCTTCGTGGGTATCGGGTCTTCCTCTCCGATAAGCAAGGAACTGGAAGGAGATCTGAGAGGAGGTTAAGGCTCTTCATGCAACCAAGGGTGGGTCTATGTGACAGGCTGGGTCTCACCACCTGAAAGAAGGCTGTTTGTGCCAGGACAGGTGGAAACCAGGCAATGAGCTTAATGCAAATAAGGGTCTGAAGCATTCCACTGTTGCAACACCATAAATTACTCACCGGCACACGGCTGAGCAAGCTCAGCTCAAAAGCAACTGGTGAATAGCATCGACCCACCCGCTCCTGCCTAACCCTGCCTGCTCGAGACGGGATCGCTCCCTGCAAAGCCTCGTCGGTGGGATGTGATCCCAGGGGGAAGTGTTGGCGGGGGAAGGATACAACCACGTCGAGGGAAAGGACACCCAGGCTGCCCACCAGCCAGGGGAGGTGGTGCAGGACGTAGTCACCTTCGCCTTGCCCTGGCTCGGGGTTCTTCAGGAGGACACTGAGGCCGTACAGAGAGTTCCCCAGCATTACCAGGGCAAAGAGGGAGTAGGAGACCCCGATGGTGGATTTCCTCTTGTACTGGAAAAAGAGGGGCCAGAGAGAGGAGCTTGGGTGCAGGTCTCCAAAATCTTGCTAGAAAGTCGTATTAATCACCCTCCCCCCGAAAAAAGAGAAGAAAAAAGGTGGTGACTCAAATGCCAAGAGCCTTTTAGTTCCCCTTTTGCTTGTAAATAAAGACAAAATGAAAGCCCCTCCCCAAGATATTGGAATGTTAAAGGGAGGGGAGAAAAATGAATTGGGTTTTGGAACAGAAAAACAGAAAGGTATGAAATGATCAGAGACGGGGACCTCAGACCTTTGAGCAAGAGGAGAAAGATGATCCCTCTTCAATTTGCAATCTCGGGACCCAGGGGGTCCCCAGGACCGGGCTCACGGCGTGGCACTTACGTTAGTGTAGATCTGGGGCACCCGGGAGCACAGGTACAGCACGGAGGAGATGGAGCCGATGGTGAAGCCAACGATCTCACTCCTGGTGAAAGGCTGAAAGGCAAAGGGGGGTCACGAGCAGCCCCCGTGTTTTCAGAGACGCGCCTACCACGCCACGTCTCTGTGCGGGTGGCAGCAGGACCAAAACCCAGTTTTTCATCTCCCCATCTATCCCTCGCCCCACTGAGCATTAAGCGGGGTCACACTGGTCCAGCTGGAGATGCCCACCCCACCGGATGCTTTACCTTCTCTCCCCCCATCACCTAGATTAAGGAACCGGCTCACCTTCGACCCAAGCTCATCCATGCGAGCGGAAAGCAGAGACCTCCCTTTAAACGTAGCTGGGTCCTGCGCCACGGCAGCACCTCTGCCCAGGAAGGAGACGGTCGACACTGTCCCCACAGAAAGGAAGACGAAGGCTGCGTTGATTGGGGCGGTAACTGTGGGGAATCAAGCGGAGGCTGGTTTGGGAGGGTGCCTCCATCAGCCCCCGGTGCGGCCCAGCACCCTTGGTGGGTGCCAGGACCACCTCCGGGATAAGAGACCTTCAAGCTCTCCCTTATCTCTGCGGTGGCACAGCCAGTCCCGAGCAACTCTGGCAATAGCTGCTGTGGGCGTTTTATCTCACAGCGATACAGACAATTTGTGAGTTATCAGGGAGGAAATTGCTCCTATCTCGGCAGACTCACAGCACTCGAGTTTCTTTGGCTGTAGGGCTGCTAAAAATTATCCCCCCTGTCTAGAAGCTTTTCACTGTCGTAACTCACAACAGCACACATTCCAATCCCTGCCAGACCAAGCCCTGCTTCAAGAGCAAGGCTCGTATTATATTCTGTAAACGAGCTCTCCAGCATTAACAAAACTATATAGTTGATGGGCCATCTATCAATTGGTTTAATAAATTCAGATGGCTTCAATAAGTGAAATAGTTTCAGGGTTCAAAGGGATACCCGTTTGTAGTTCACAGAAAGCTGTTGTGCCAAAAAGTGGCTTTTCTCTTGCTGTTTAAGCCTTTCAAGAACTGCAGAGCCCCGTTCAGGTTCCCTTTTTACTCCATTTGAATTTCTCCATCATGTCATGGCTGCCATTAATTGCAAGAGGAGTATCGACCGGAAACCTGCCGGAAAACTTCACCCCTTCCCTTAAAGCGCTGGCCTGGGTCAAGAGCTCTGGCTGTGGTTTCCAGCTCTGAGATGGGAGTCACCGCGTTAACTGCGGGCAAGTAATTTCTTTCTATGCTTAATGAAACTCACAGGGGGTTTATTTTCAACCCAGACATTGTGCACAGAGGTTTGCAGGGGTTTGCAGAAGCCCCAGGCATGGCTGGTAGCCATTCACTAAGTGGCTTTCATGGGTGCCCAGATTACCTAAGAAAAAGGCCAGTAAGCAACAAGGTGCATCTAATAGCTGCATCAACGTGTCTGCAAGACTTCTCTGCCCCGATGAGTCTCCCCTAGAGATTGCTTCCTCTCCCGGCTCCGCAGCAGAGGACAAGCCAGCCTGAAAGACGTACCAAGGGGAGCGCTCGGCCCCACCACCCTCGTGACCCCGACTCACATCCTCCGCCTCGGTTCTTCACTTTGTAGTAGCAGTAGAGAGACAGCATCACCAGGTCTGCAAGCACATAGTAAACAGCCGTGTAAACCTGCGGGGAGAAGGACGGGTTGGTCCTGCCTGCAGAAAGGCTTCCAGATGGTGGCTAGGGTATAGCATGGTGTCCCTGGGGAAGAAGGGAGCACCCCAGGGGGGAGAAGGGAGCACCCCGAGGATGTTTGGGTTTCTGGTTCCCGGTGCTGGATTAAGCAGCACCCATCCCATCCCTCCTCCCTGAAGCTCGGGGTGTTTAAGAGCCAATCTAGCCCCAGCGAGTCGGTCAGTACCTGCAGTGGCAGCTGATCAGCCAGGAAGGAACCGATGAGGTTTAGGAGATCTCCGCCCAGCCATCCCAGCAGGAAATATATGGAGAGAGCCCGGTCCATGATGCCTGTTTTGCAGGCTTGGTAAAACTGCCTGCAGAGAGTCGGGCAGAGACACAAACCTTCACCGCTGCCCAGCTCACTGCTACCTGGGAACCACCCCCAGGTTTCCCTCTTGTTCCTACCTGGGTCATTTTGCAATTGCCACCCACTCAAAGCACCCTCTAGCAAAGTCACGTGCTCCCCTGCAAACTGTCCCCCCTGAGAAGTCAGGCGACCCAGTGGGTGCTCGCAGCAACCCGCTGTCCTCAAGCCCTCGTGATCCGTCCCTCGTGCGGGGGCAGAAAACAGCGAGGAGAAGCACCGGTTGCAGAAACCGCCTCTCTGGTTGCAAAATAACCTGATGATACACTGTGACTGAGCACGACCCCCCACGTCCCCCTCTGCCACGGTTGTCCCAGCACTTCCCAGAAGCCCAGGGCTCCTGGAAACATTTCTTCCGCACGTATGACCTGCAACAACTGCGTCGCAGTTGGCTTACATGGGTTATTACAGCTGCCAAGCATAATAATACCAATATAATAACAAACAAGCTTTGGGGCTGTACTGCCGGCTCCCTGTCCTCCCGTAACCCAAATTTCCCAAGCCCAGATTTTTTTTGCTGGGTAGATTTAATAATTCAGGCAGCTTGTGCTTGAAATTTGATTTTTAGAGAGGGGCATTATACCAAGGGAAGGGCTCGGATGGATTTTGGGAGCAATACTTACGGAAAAGAGGCAGCCGCAAAGCACAAGATGGAAACCAGACCCAGGACGACGCTGGCGATGTCCCGGCCATCCTGGGCACATTCGCTGAACACGTCCATCACCCAGCGGGAGCCGTTGGGACAATCGGAAAGATTCCCAGGCGGGAGACCCCTCCAGCGCCGTCCATCCATGGCCTCCAGCGCTCAGCTTCGCCGAGGGGTGTTTATCAGCGTCCGGCCGCGAAACTGTTGGGATAATGCCAGGGAAAATGCAGTAACATGGAAAAAAATTAAATAACACTGGGGAGAAAATGTATCTATATTAGAAACGGGCTCACGGCTCCTCCGGCTGCGGCCTGAAGCCGGCTTGTGCCGCAAAAAACACATTACTGGCTAATACACCTTAACTGGCCTTAATTTCGTGTCGGGTGGGATGACCCGACCGGGAAGGCCGTCAGCCCGGCAGAATTTGGCTTTAAAGACGAAATTGCAGAATTCCTTGCAGAATTCCTTACAAGAACAGGGACTTACCTCACTCGCCGACAGCGGCTTGAGGATTGGCTTTTATTTTTTCTTTAGAAACCCACTGCTTTTCCCCCCCCCCCAAATCCACTGCTTCTCTGGAAACTTGCTGGGTTCCTTTTGCAAACCTGCTGCTTTTTCAGAAACTTGCTGCTTTTCTTCCGAATCGGCGCTTTTTCAGGAAGTTGCGGGGGCTTTTTTGCAAATCTGCTGCTTTTGGAGGAAATTACTGGGGGTTTTCGCAAACCTGCTGCTTTTTCTGGAAATTGTTGGGTTTTGCAGACCTGATTTTTCCAGAAACTAGCTGTTTTTGCTTCAAACCTGCCCGGTTTGGGGAGCCGGCACGTAAAGGCAGAGGCTCAGGCACGGACCCGCCGCCGCGCCTCAGCGCATGCGCGCCCGGACGGGCTCCGGCGGGAGGGGCGGGTGCTTTCCCCGCGGTCCGCGCCGGGCGCGCAGGCGCAGTGGCGGCGGCGGCAATGGCGGCGAGGGGCGCGCGGCCCGGGGTGGTGCTGGGCGCCATGGAGGTGGGGCGGCGCGCCGGGCCCGAGGCGAGCGCCGCGCTGCTCCGCGCCTTCCTGAGGCGAGGATACCGCCTCCTCGACACCGCTTACATGTACGCGGGCGGCGAGTCAGAGCGCATCCTGGGCACGCTGCTGGCTGGTGGCACGGAGCCCGGTACGGCCAGGGCCGGTCGCAGTGGGGCAGGGAGGAACGGTCTCTGAGGAGAGGGGTCATCTCTGAGGAAAAGGGTCTTCCCTGGGCCTGTTTCCTGAGGAAAAAGGTCTTCCCTGCCAAGCTGACACTGTCCGTGAGGAGAAGGGCCTTCTCCCCGACCCATTCCCTGAGGAGAGGGGTCTTCCCTGCCAGGCTGACACCATCCTTGAGGAGATGGGACTTCCCCTGGGCCCGTTCCCTGAGAAGAAGGGACTCCCCTGCCAGACTGACACTGTCCCTGAGGAGAAGGGAATCCCCTGCTAGTGCTGAGCCCCGGGACTTGAGGAGAAGGGCCTCTCCAGGGCAGACCTGCAGTCCCCAAGGAGAAAGGCCTCCCCTGCTAGGCTGCCATGGTTCCTGAGGAGAAGGGCCTTCCCTGAAACACCTCAAGCAGTAATTGGGTTACATCCCTTATCCCTGCTCCTTTCCTGAAGGTGGAAACATCCCTGCTCATTCTTTCTTTTTCTCTGCCAGTGGAAGTCGCCACCAAGGCCAATCCCTGGGATGGGAAGACACTAAAGCCTGAGAGTGTGCGATCGCAGCTGGATACATCCCTGGAGAGGCTGAAGAGGGCGAGTGTGGAGCTCTTCTACCTCCATGCTCCTGACCATGGGACCCCGGTGGAGGAGACGCTGCGTGCTTGCAATGAGCTGCACAAAGAAGTAAAGTGGGAAGTCCAAGCCTGGACCACTTCTTAATTCCCTCCCACCACTTTTTAAAACCAGGGCTGCTTGTTGTGCCCTTCTGCAGTGCCGGGTTTGTGCAACACTAGGGAGAGGGGACACAGATGACCAGGGCAAAGCCAAACAACTGACGCTCCGTTGCACATTCACGTGGTGCACTTTGTTCTCAAAAGCTCTTGGAAACGTTAGAACATCTGAACTTTGCTTTCAGCCATGTTAACTGACTAAGTTAAGATTAGTGCTGGTAATGGGGAAGAATAATTCCTGAATTGCATTAATCTAATAGTGACATTTAAATTAGAAGGTGTGAATTCCAAATGAACAGAAGGCAGGAAATGTTTTTGTCAGGTCTTCTAGTTCATAGTCTATCTAGAAAAGGGGGACAGGAATGGGCAGAGATCTCTGGGCTAAAATTTGGTGACTGTCCTTTTCACCGTAAGCATCTTGCACCATCTAGATACAAATGCACTTTTAAAAACGAGCTGAATACCTTTTTATTCCTCTGCAGGGGAAGTTCAAAGAACTTGGTCTATCAAACTACGCAGCATGGGAGGTTGCAGAAATCTGCACCATCTGCAAATACAACAACTGGGTGATGCCAACTGTGTACCAGGTAAGGGATGGAGGCTTGCTGTGATGGGGGAAATCTTTTGTGGAGGCTGAGATGAATCAAACCAGAAGAATACAAATGTTCAGATCAGAACAGCATACAGATGGTTCTCTGTGTCCTTACAGCAATGGTCAGTTGCTGTGGGGAAGGGTCTGGGAGCCCCAAATTTAGCACCAGCCCCCAGTGTGCCAGACAGAAACACAGAAAAGGAAGCTGCTGCAGTTAGTCTGGGAAGTCCTTTAAAGACACGCATGATTAGAAAGCTGAGTATGTGTTTGTTGCTTGAGTCAGTGACTCCCTTGATGTGGAAATTAAAGGTTTGTGCATTATTTGCAATCTTTTAGAAAGTCTGTTCCTAAGCAGACAATAACCTTGTGTGACATGAAGCTGCTCTTCTGGATAAGAGTATTGTCAGTGAAGGGTGGGGAAAAGGCTGCTTCAGGTGCTCATGACCACTGCCATGAGCTACCATTTGAAGCTTGTCTCCCTCATCTTTGTGCAGGGTATGTACAACGCGACCACTCGCCAGGTGGAAGCCGAGCTGTTCCCTTGCCTGAGATACTATGGGCTGCGGTTCTATGCCTACAATCCGCTTGCAGGTACGAGGACGGAAAGGGTGAGGCTTTGAGACAAAAACATGCAAAATGAGGGCTGTAGAACAGCCAGCCCATCTCTAAATGTGCTGCTGACCCTTTGCAGGAGGGCTGTTGACTGGCAAGTACAAGTATGAGGACAAAGACACACACCAGCCCACTGGAAGATTTTTTGGGAATGACTGGGCTCAAGCCTACAGGGACAGGTAGGTTTTGAGTGGGTAGGTGAGCAGGGAGATGCGGCAGGAGTGGCTACATAAAAAACCCACACTAATAATTAGCTGAAAGGAAGCAGAACTGACTAAAGCTTATGCAGTGATTACGTCTGCACGTGTAGTTGGGGCCGTGGCTTGTGACCAAGCTTTGCAGAGTGGTTTTTAGGCTCAGCTTCCTCCTGGCTTGCAGAAGTCCTTGAAGGCTACAAAGAGTTTTATGAGGCTTCCTAAAAGCCCTTCGTACGTGACTGGAATATAGATATTACCATTCACTGGAGGTCCC
Organism: Phaethon aethereus; assembly: GCF_964289735.1. Taxonomy (NCBI): domain Eukaryota; kingdom Metazoa; phylum Chordata; class Aves; order Phaethontiformes; family Phaethontidae; genus Phaethon; species Phaethon aethereus. Next base: position 2,492,353 of record NC_138597.1, on the reverse strand, counting down.
AAGGGCAATGACTGTGATTTCTCTTCTTGCAGGTACTGGAAAAAGCACAATTTTGAAGGAATTGCCCTTGTAGGAAGAGCTCTGAAAGATGCTTATGGCTCCAATGCACCGAGCCTGACCTCCGCTGCGTTGCGTTGGTTGTACAATCACTCCAAACTGCAGGTAAGGGCTTCACATGGCTGCAGCCAGCGGCCTGCACAATGCCACCAGAACACTGTCGTGCCACACGAACAGGGAAATGTCTCCATACAAACAGTTTTAATCTGTATGTCCTGTGGGCTTGTGGCCTTCCAAAGTGAATATTGCTGTATGGATTCTGCCTGCCAGGCTGTAGGAGGGAGCCAGCTCTGCATTTCTGCATGGTACCCTGTGTTCATAATAGGGCTGGAACAAGTGGAAGATTTTAAGTGCCATTTACTTGGGTCTTTGCTTCCCACCCAGACATCTTCCCTGCGAGATGACTTTGCATTTCACTGCACTAGAAAATTGATGATATATTCCCCATCTTCCCACAACGTTCCCATACCCCTCGTGAAGTAGGATTTGGCAGCTTTTGAGGAGTCAGCATGACTTGGAGATGTTCTGGCCTTGTAAACAGGACTTTGTGGTGTTAGTTGTTTAAACATCCAGGAGTTACTCGAAAGAAACATTGAAAGTTTGGCCTGCAGCAGCTTGAGAGGTGAACTAGGTTTCTTTTGGGATCAGCAATTCCTCTTATTGCTTTCCAGGGTTCTCTTGGAGACGCAGTGATCATTGGGATGTCCAACTTGGAGCAGCTAGAGCAGAACCTTGACTACAGTGAAGAGGGTCCCCTGCTTCCAGCTGTCGTGGAGGCGTTTGATAAAGCCTGGAACCTGACTGCGCATGACTGCCCCAACTATTTCCGCTAGAGACTAGGGTAGGGACAAAAACGCGGGTGTTGTGGGGGTGGATAATTGAGCACAAGTCTCTTGAAGCACAGGAGAGGTACTTGCCCACCCTGCCCCTTTGATCAGCGTGCAAATGGGTTGAGATTTTTTTGTGTATTAATGAAGCTTTGAAGGATCCACTACCGCCTTCAGCACTTGATGTGTTGGGCCATGCCTTCTTTCTCCCCTCATGGACCTTCAGCTCTACGCAGCACACACTATAATTTAAAGATGGAGTTGATCGGGGCAAATGGACACATAACTGGATGATGGCCCCACTTCTGCTTTAATATGATCGTAAATAATTCGTAATACAAGAATAAAACCTTTTTCTAACACAGACCGCATCTCTTAACTGTAGCTACAACCTGGCTGGCATCTCCTTATCAGGGCTGGGTGACTTTGAGCTAAATGGCTTCTTCTGAAGCTTTTATCAGAAGATTAAGAACAAACATTCAGCATCTCCCCTGGTGTCAGATGTGCCGTGTCTAAGCTGCATGCTTTCTGCCTAGCTTTCATGTTTGAGGTGGCATTTCCTCAGATCTGGGGTAGTCAAAGAGTAACAGGCAGCAGCAACAACCATCTGAAGTGTACATATAGATTTATATTAAAAAAAGCATAATTAGGTCATCTTTTATGAGCAGCATATTTGAGCTGATCGTCCCTGTCCTCGGGGTGCAAACAGGGAAGGGAAACACCTTCCTCTTTTTGTCTCTGAAATAGAGTAGAAATGTCTTGTTCTACTGCTGCTAGTCCTCATTGCTGTCATCATTTGTCATCCTCCTCTTCCTCCTCCTCCGCTGTGTCTCCCACAAGCTTCTGGAAGTCTCCCGTCTCAGAATTCCACAGAAATTTGATGGTGACTTTAAACTCCGCCATCTCATAGCCAAAGAGTTTCTAGGAAAGGACACAAATCTGTCATTCCTGCTTTATTGTCTTTGTGTCCAGCCTAGCAAAAACGCTTATGGTAAATAACGCTTCCAGATGGGAACTGCAACAAAGCAGGAGCCAAAATGATTGCTGCAGTTTTAGCACTCACATTAGGAATGCATAAGGATGTTTGCTGCACCCCACTGAGTGAAACCCAGAAGTACTGCTCACCTTTGTCTGAGAACTCACACACTTCAGCGGAATTAAACTGAACGGTTGATTATTTGGTATCAGGGGAAATGGGGGCTGGTGCAGACTCTGTGCTACAATGATACTCACCAGGACACGGGCTTGTTCAGGGGTGAGAACGTCCCCTTCTTTGCAGACTTCATAATCTGAAAGTAGCGTCACCACTCCTGCAGGAACAAAAGCTCTTGAACTAGGCTCACAAATACTGGATAAGACCACCAAAATGTGCGGAGTGCAGAGCTAAAACTTTCTCAAACTTTGTAGCTATGCCTTTCCATGCAAACATTTGTACACCCCAAGAAGCTGGGTGACATAAACTTCTAAAAACCCCCACATCTGGTTTCTGAACAGGATGCCAAGGTGCTGGGTTAGGCTAGGCCTAGTTGTTCCCACTGAAAAAGGACAGTGTCTTGTAGAAAGCTGGTTGTTTCACTCATCCTTTGGCATCAGTTTGGGAAGAATGGCACAAGAAGAATATAAGGAGAAAGTTGTCCACTGCAAATTTTCAAAAACTAAATTCTACTCGATTATTTGACGTTCTCCTTAAAAGATCTCATCTGCGCAGATGAAAAACGAAGCTTGCCTTCTGCGGATGCTTCACGTACCTTTCTTTAACGCTGTTGGCAATCCCAGCTGCCGTAACTGAGGCTCCATGGAGTGGGGGAACTGCTCCAAGGGCCCCGTGTCCAGGCTCACCGCATACGTCGCCTTGTTCCCTGCGCGGGCGAAGTCCATCTCTTTGAATTTGGAGAACCACCTGAGACAGATATGGGTAACGGGAGCTTTAGCTGCGGAAAGAACATCCCTTGTGCTAAGGGATTACAGCAGAGCCTGCCGCAACTTCTTCCCTGATGTTGCAGGGATGGCAGAGAAAGGCAAGCACAGAAAAGCCTCACGAGATCATCACTGCTTTAAGAGAAACATCAACAAGTGAAGTAGTCGAGTGGTAAAAAGGCTGACCTGCATTTCAAAACCACAGCTGCCACACACGCGTACTTACTCGTCCACCTCGTCTTTGGTGCGGTTAGTGAAGAGGAGACCAACTTCACCTCTCAGGTGTTTGCTGACCTGAAAGAAAGAAGTCATCTGTGGGACTGGGGCAGCACCCTCGGGCTTGTCTTCTAGGGTTACGTCCTGCACAGCTACAAAAGCTCTGCTAACAACAGAGCTTTTGTGCAGCGATAAGGATGGATTAAATTAAAACACCTGCAGAAAGGTGGCCCAAGGAAGCTCTGTCATCCCTCAACATTACTCCATAACGCAGCGACCACACATGAGGCGAAGCTTTAGTACAGACAGAAAAAACCCCAGCCCCTACCTTGTGCAGATTCTCCTTGTACTCGTTGCTCGGCTCGCGTCCCAGCGCCACCATCATGACTTTGTTCTTCCCGAAGAAGATCCTGGGGCAGCGGGAGGAAGAGGAGGAGGCAGCTGTCAGCTCCCAGGCTACGCTCACACCTCGCATCGCCCCCCGCTGCTGCCCTGGCTCACCTGCTGTGTTTCCAGGCGTTCCGGACGTCCTTCAGCTTGTTGTTTCTCATGTTGGCAACGGAGAAGATGAAGATATACTTGTAGGTGTCCACGCATCGCCGCAGCTGTAAGACAGCGGTTAGCCAGGAGAGAGGGACCGCGGCAGCGCGCCGGGCCGGGCCGGGCCGCACTCACCTCAGTGATGAGCGCCTGCTTGGCCTCCAACCCCTTCCTGGGCGTTCGCGTTAGGGAAACTGTGGGGAGCGGAGACGGGCGCGTTAGTGCGGGGATAAGGACGGAAAAGCGGAGGGGAAAAACGAGGGTCGGGGCACTCACCTTTGCGATCCCGCTTGGACTTCGGCATGGCGGCACCGCCGTGCTTCGAGGCCCCCTCGGCGCTGCGCGGGCTGCTGGGAACGCCCGCGGGCTGCCCCGTGCGCTGCCTGCGTCCACCCGGCGGTGCTCACGTGGGGTTTCCGCGCAGGCGGCGGCGCGGCCGGCCTCGCGGCGGTAAGGCCCCCTCGACGCCGGGATCGCGGCCGGCCGCTGCCATGGCGGCGGGGCTGTGGGTGCTGCTGCTGCCGCTGGCGGCCGCCGTCTACGAGGATCAAGTGGGAAAGTTCGACTGGTGAGTGCTGGGGGAAAGCCAGGGCGTCCCCGCCGCGTCGGGATCCTTCTCCGGCAAGCAGGCCCTGCGCCCGCTGTGCTGCCTCCTGCTGCAGCCGTCCGTCGGGCCTTCCCCTCCCGCCCCCTCAGCGAGGCGCCCCGTTGTCCCGTCTCACCTCCACCCGCGTTTCCTCTCGCAGGAGGCAGCAGTACGTGGGGAAGCTCAAGTTTGCTTCCTTGGAGGCCTCGCAGGGTTCGAAGAAGCTCATCGTGGCGACTGAGAAGAACGTCGTGGCTGCCCTGAACTCCAGGAGCGGTGAAATCTGTGAGTGAAACGGGCTTTTGTTGTGGGGAATACGCCTGTTATGCTGGGGCTAACGTGTCAACGAAGTTGCGCTATGTTTTTGTACTGTTAAATTAAGTTTGGTGGTACCACTTTGTCATACTGAGAGGGTTCAGCTGGCAGTTCAAAAACCGTTGCTTAGGGCAGGCAGAAAACAGTTCTCTGCATAAACTTGTTATAAAGAGCTGACGTTTAAAAATAATAATAAATGCATTCAGGAGAACAAACCGTGTTCTCACTTAACTTTATTTCTTTCAGTGTGGCGCCATGTAGACAAGGGGAGCCTCGAAGGAGCAATAGATGCGATGCTGATCCATGGGCAGGGTAAGGAGAACATGCAGATGGTGTGCTGGGGTTAGCAGTTGTCCTTGCACATGGGGTCTCAACCACATGTTAAGACCACACGTTGAACTTGCCAGAACTGATTGTCTTCTTGATCTGTGGTGGGATGCAAGTTCTGCGTTCATCTCCTTTTCTTAATTTCCTGGGCAGATGCCATCACTGTGTCCAATGCTGGACGTATTCTGCGTTCCTGGGAGACCAACATCGGAGGGTTGAACTGGGAGACGTCACTGGACACTGGCAGGTACAGTTTTGTGTTTGCAGTGTGTCTTTCCCCTTGTAATGCTGGTCTAGGGAGAAAGAAGGGGGTTGTTGACTGTGTCTGAACTTGCATTATAAGGGAAACCTAAGATATAGGTTTCCAAAGCAGTATTTGGCTGAGTTCTTTAGGAATGCTTAAACCTTGCAGTTATATCTAATGCTATTTCTATTTCTTAGCAAACCATTAAGAGAAAGAGATATAAATTTTTTTTGTAAATGGAGTTTCTCTTCAAATATACAACATGTTAAACCTGCATCTGGTTTGGGGTGTTTGGGTTCCAGCCTAATGCTCTCTGTTGAAATCAGCAAGGATAGAAGAAGTGGGCTATAAATTGTACTTCAGGACTGATGTTAAATGTTTGAAGAAGGTCAGAATGATTTGTTTGTTCGTTTTTTGCTAGAAGAAAATAATCTTCTAACTTGTTGTCTCTGACCTGTGCTTAGTTTCCAGGTGGCTAGTTTGGTGGGGCTACAGGACGTGGTGAAATATGTGGCAGTCCTGAAGAAGGCAGCCATCTCTCTTCACTACCTTTCCAACGGGCACCAGAAATGGGTAGAACACTTACCAGAAAGGCAAGAAAATATTTTTTAGTAGAAGTGTAACTTCTGGTAGGGAGCCTTTTGCCTTGGAGAGGAGAGGATGCTGTACTTGCCTTATGCTTTTGAAAATATCTGAAAACAGTGTCGTGAGAAGATGATGCTTCACGGTTGCTGCTTCTCTTGCAGTGAGAGTACTCAGTACCAGTTGTTGTATTCCCATGGCACTGGAGTGATCCACGTGCTTGGAATCGTTCCCCAGAGCCACTTGAACATTTTAACGTTCAGCGTAGAAGATGGAGAAATTACAAAACAGGTAGTGCTTTATTATGGATCCAAAATATTGAATTTGATGTTAACAAATGCACTTCCAACTAGATGGCAGAGTAATTCATTGTTGTTGTAGTATGGATAAACTTCCCTTTCACCATGGCATAATCTGTGGGCCAATAAATGGATTTCACTGCTGAATTCCCTGAAAGCAAAACTTTAATTAGACTTGCAGGTATTAGTCAAGAACATCCTGGAAATCTCAGGCTGATAGTTTCTCCCAGGGTTATGGGTAAAAATAATTCTGACTTAAATTTTTGGTTGTGTCCAAGTTGGTTCTTTGAAGGTTTTACGCTATTGACAATTTAATCTCTTTGTTTATGTCTCACTTGGCAGGGCAGAGTAGCGGCCCCGTGGTTGAAGAGCTTAAACGGCGCCTGCAGTGTGGTGGGGGAGGCAGTGCTGGTGTGCATGGATGTGGACACGCATTCGCTCTATGTTTGCTCCTTGGAGATGGAGCAGGAGATGAAGCAGATCCCACTGCAGGTGAGAAGTGCTCAAAGAGCGTTGTATGGCATTCGTTTGTCCAACTGGTTTGGTGCCTGACTGAGCCTGGCAGCGTAGAGGGTTCTCCTGTTGGTAAACTACAGAATGATTAAAGATCTGTGGGGAGGAGCATGATCCATAAATTGGGGGAAGGCAGAGAAAACTCTATATTGTGTCTGTCTAATAATTCCTTCTGGATTGATGTTTCCAGAGTGTTGCTCCAGTAGGAGCCTAGGCCTCCTTGCTTCTGCTCTCTTTATCCTGACATGGGGAACCTCTTCATAAAGCTTATATTACTGCTAATAAAATGAAGATATTAGTTTCGGTGAAGAAAAAGTTCTCATGAACACATACGCTTGTCTCCCTTTCACAGTCACTGGACCTGGAGTTTGCTGATGGCTTCCAGCCCAGGATATTGGCCACTCAACCCAACGTAATCAGTGCTTCACGGACTCAGTTTTTCCTGCAGCTGTCTCCGAGCCACTTCTCTTTGCTGCAGTACAAACATGGGCTGCTCAGCCACCTTCGGGACTTCCATCAGGTAACCAAGATAAATACAGTCAAGTGAGAGGGCCAACTACAGCGTGAAATTCTTTAAAATAAATGAATACCCTTGTACTAAGCATTTTGAACAGACTGCTGAGCTTCTCATTTCAATTGTGCTCTTGGCTGCAGCACTTGAAAATAATTTGATTTCATTTATACTAGCTGCTGAAATATTTCCGGACATCAGTGTATGTATGCTTTGTTGCCAGCAACTGTCAGCGTGGGGGTGGTTTCCTGGTTTTGAGGTCTAAGTGGCCAGTGGTGCAGCAGTACTTTTGTTAGGCCAGCTGAGAGGTTTTTGAAAAGCAAACAAGGTTTAAAAACTGCAGTAACACTGGACATAATGGTTCAAAAGCCTGTGGCAGGTCAACTGTTTCCATCTTTATGAGAAGTATTATCAGTCTTAGATAATTTTTTTTTATTTGGTGAGACAATGACATCTAAAATTTGGCTGTGAAAGATCCTCTGTTTTTAATTCCAGTGTGGCTTAATTTGTTGCACAGGTAGTTTTTGGTGGAGTTTGGGGTTTTTCTTGTTTGATTTATGATTTCCTACTGTTTTTTTCTTTTCAGGCAGCTCTGGTGAGTTTTGCAACAACAGGGGAGAAAACTGTGGCTGCTGTCCTGACCTGCAGGAGTGAACTGGTTAGCACAATTTGCCTGTACTACGTAACCAGCACAGCTCTATTATGGATATGCACTGGGGGTGGGTTCTGCAAGTGTTTTCCTTCACAGGGATGGGTAGTAACCTGAGGAAGAGGAAGTTTTAATTAACTTCTTAGACATATGAAGACAATGGCAATGCAAGCAGGTCTTGAATATATCTCGTTAAGGCTACCTCTGGCTTGGTGAAGCATGCTGTCCCGTGTGCAGCCTGTTTCAGCCCTGTGTATTGCGGGCACGTAACCTAGGAATTGGCTTTACTGATCCGTAGAGGATTTCAGTTCTTAGGGATATCAAACTTGGCAAGGTTTCATTTTTATCAGGAGTAGAATAGCACAGAACTGTTTCCTGCCTGTTTTCAGAATCAAGCTGAGGCCTGTCAGGCACTCAAAAACTTTTTTTTTTTTTAACACTCAAGGGGTCTGAAGCCATGTTATCTCTTCTCATCCTCATTTCAGAAACCTGGAAGTTCTGATGGCCTTCATGCTGGAAGTACTCTGGAGGATTCCCAGAAGCAGGTATAAAGTGCAGTTGTTCCCAAGAACAGTAGAAATTTTTGACAGTCCATTTTATTCTTTTGTGAACAGGAACAGAATGAAAAAGGTGTTACACCATCTTTTTGGGGTCTGATATTTTGTAGCAGCTCCATACATATAATCTAAAAATATCTTGAAGCCTGCGTTCTTACTGATATAAAATCCTTTTGCAGAATTTGGTGTGGCATGTATGTTTAACTCAGCATTTTTTTCTGCTTGTTGTTACAGGAATCTTTAACCTGTTCCAATCAAACCTACAATATTAATCTCTACCTGGTTGAAACTGGACAAAGGTTGCTGGATACCACAATTACCTTTAACCTGGAGCAGAGCGGTGCCAAGCCACAGCAGGTGAGCAGGGAGAGATTATTTCAATCCTGTGGTTTACCAGACTTGCCATGCCCTCCCTACCCTGATTTGGCAGGATTGGTAAAGCCCTTCAGACAAGGTGAAAAGCGTTCTGTGGATGTGCCAGAGTACTGCATATAATCACACTGGTTGCTCTTGTTTCACCCAGGAGTTCTGTTTTATCCGAGGAGATGAGTGATCATTAACCTCACTGTTTTGCTTGCTCTTTTGTCCAGCTATACATCCAAGTTTTCCTGAAGAAGGATGACTCTGTGGGCTATCGAGCCTTGGTGCAAACAGAAGACCACATGCTAATGTTCCTCCAGCAGCCAGGTAACTGGCAAACAGCTAACCTACTCCATTTTTAACAGTGCACACCTTGTCACTGTAGGACAAGAAGAAAACTCCCAAGTGATTATATTTTATCATTGCTTTCTTTGGAAACTGGCAAAAGTAATTTTAACGGTCCTGAGTCCCATGAAAGGTACTGGAGACTTTCACCCTCACAAGACATTTCTGCAGTGTTCTTTGTGCAGACAGAGCCTTTGAATTTTGTGGGGTTTCTGCAGATTCCAAAACTCTTTGTAGGATGAGAGTCTTAAGCCCTGTTGTAGATCTTCCTCAAAGTTTCTTCAGAAAAGATTCTCATGGCAAAAATGTTAATTTTTAGTACGGGTTAAAAGTCCATCTCATGCCAGGAATCTTCTAGGGTTTAAAAGGAATCCAGGTGTTCCCATGTGTGTCTCTTATGTTAAATAGACTTAATGACTGTAACCGTTTTAAAACACCAGATGGTTTTACTGATTCTGTGGGGTTTTTTTTCCAAAAGTGGCTCCAGTTGCATAAAGTGTTGGTCTTTCATGAAGCTTTTATGAAGCTGATTGCATGGTACTGGATAGATACACACTATTTTGCGTTTCATTAAGAACAGTGATTTGCATTTGAAGGGTCCACTGGAAGATATTCCTGTACTGAGTGAGTCTATTCGCAGGTATTAAGTTGATTTTTCCAATATTCTACTTTTATTTCTTTCCAGGAAAAGTTGTATGGAGTAGAGAGGAGTCACTAGCAGAAGTGGTAAGCTTGGAGATGGTAGATCTACCTCTGACAGGTGCACAGGCTGAGTTGGAGGGAGAATTTGGAAAGAAAGCAGGTAGGCCAGAGATTTAACAGAATTACCTTTGTGAATTTGATTTTCTTTCTGAATGCATTTATTGCTATCTTTTTCCTCTGAGCTGAGAGTTAGGATTCAAATTTCTACTGATGGCAATTAAAATGAGCAGAAATAAACCCATTTCTGTCTAAACTTTTGAAGTCCAATGCCAAATGCAGATGACTTGAGTGTATTACGTTGTTATATTAAAAAAAAGTCAGTAGTGGTAGGAGGGATTTTGGCCATCTCTTCTAAATGTTTCCCTTTGACCCTTTCTGGAAGATTCGTTCGCAATAGCTTTTGTTTCTTGCTTTGTTTTATTTTTTCTTGCTATCCTGGATGCAGCCATTCAAGGTAACCTCAGACTGCATGCAGTGTTTTCTAATGCTTCCTAGTGGAACTTGATCTCCTTTCTGCTTGGTTTCCTCAGTGGTGAAATATCGTTGAAGCCTGGTGTTTCACTTATTTCATGAAGCTAAATATAAACCCTGATTAGGCAGAATTAAGTGGTTTTTTTTACTTAAAGAGCTTCTCTTGCTCTGAGTAATGAGTGCAGAGGGAGACATCTAGACCTTATAGGTGGGTAAGCTTTAGGTGGGCACTTGCTGTGAGTGTACCAGTGAGGAAGAAGGAATACAAAGGAAGAGATTATGTACTCTGCAAGAAGGTTTGCTCTCAGTTGATCAGAGTGTCTTTTGGATTGAGCTATACCAGTGTGAAGTGGGAAAAGGTTGGTAAATGCCAGAGTCTGTGATAGAAATAATAACTGTAACTCTGCTATTCTGGAGTGGGAGGCAGAGGCAAAAAATCATCATAGATTCATGCATGGCAGCATTTCTTCTACTGGCTGAGGCCATAATGTTTTTTCCCCTCTTGTAATCACTGTTGACCTATTTGCAGATGGTTTGCTGGGGATGTTTCTGAAGCGGCTGTCCTCCCAACTTATCCTGCTGCAAGCCTGGACCGCTCATCTTTGGAAGATGTTCTATGATGCCAGGAAACCCCGGAGCCAGATTAAAAATGAGATTAACATTGACAATTTGGCCAGAGATGAATTCAACCTCCAGAAAATGATGGTGATGGTCACCGCTTCGGGAAAGGTGAGGAAGCCAGGGTAGGAATCTGTCTCTAGACTGTAGCGAAGAGTCTCAGCTCTGAATTCCCACCCCTGTTTTTAGCCAGGCTTTGGGCAGAATGTCATGAGAAGATGCACAGCATGTTTTGTGGCAGCTTTGGAGGACGACTAAGACTTTTCTTTGTCATATTCCGAAGAAAGATGCAGTGCTTGAATGTGAGAAATGTGTAGTTCTGAACTTTGGCTTTACTGTGTCTCTCTGCTCAGCTTTTTGGTATTGAAAGCAGTTCTGGCACCATCCTGTGGAAGCAGTATCTCAGGAATGTAAGACCGGGCTCCTCCTTCAAGCTGATGGTCCAAAGAACAACAGCCCATTTCCCACACCCTCCACAGTGTACCTTGCTTGTTAAGGACAAGGTGAGTCCCTTTCCTCTATCCCTCCACTGAACCTTTGAAAGGGCAGGAGAAAGTATCTTTTTGGGTATCATCTGGTTATCACTGATGTGGGGACAGGAGGATATTGAGAGCTGGAGGGAAGCAGACACACAATCCTAAAAAAACTAAGGATGCTCATTTTGAAGCGTTTTGTTGAAACACAAGAAATAATTTCACCCAGTTTCTTTGGTTGTGTGAGATTAAGTCATGTGTGGTCTCCATTAGCTAGGACACAATGGCTGTCCTATAGCTAGCTGCAGGATGTTCTGTACTCCATATGTGAGGGAGGAGGAGACATTATTATGTGTTGATACTGCTTTAGCAGGTGATAGATAGGCCATGAACACTGTGTTATGCCACGATATGGTTTTGGATAGAGAAATGTGGGGTAGAGTATATGTGTGTCCAAACAGAATATTTTGAAGGTGGAATTGACAGCAGCAAGTAACGGTAGAGAAACAGCTCTTTTTTCTGCCTTAGAAAAAGTTTTGAATCTTGTTTGTTTTGTAGGAAACCAAAATGAGCTTTCTGTATGTCTTTAACCCCATCTTTGGGAAGAGAAGTCAAGTAGCTCCCCCTGTTTTGAAGCATCCAATTCTTCAGACTTTGCTTCTGCCTATTATGGATCAAGACTATGCCAAAGTACTACTCTTGATTGATGATGAGTACAAGGTAAAGTGCTTTGCCTGGAGGCAGTTTTCTTCATGTTCTGGTTAATTATTCCCCTCCCTTTTGGAACAAGATTAAAAAAAAAAAAGCATTGAACCACATTTCACACAAAACTATGAAGTTATTCTGGTGAGATGTACCTCATCCTGATAAACATGTTTGAAATAAACTTTCTGTGGTTGTTTTATTTATTTATTTATTTCATGTGTCTGTTGGTTTTTAACCTGTTTCAATTCTTATTTTCTAGGTTACAGCTTTCCCAGCAACTAAAAATGTCCTTCGCCAGTTAGAAGAAATAGCCCATTCTATCTTTTTTTATCTAGTTGATGCTGAGCAGGGAAAACTCTCTGGATTCAGGCTAAAAAAGGTATGGAAGACTCACTATGGTCTAAGTTACGTCACTTCCCTAAATGTCCCCTGGATAATGGTAGATCTCTTCATTCGGTTTACAGAGTTTTGCTTGGAATAGAAACAGTTTAGCTTCAAAATGTGTCTAAGAACTTTTAAAATTCAAAAGCAGAGAAAGCTCCTTGCATCTTAATGGTGGAGATGGTGTCTTTTGAAGTCCACATAAAAACTCCTGCATAATTTTTTTTCTTGCAGGACCTGACAACAGAGGAGAGCTGGGAGGTGATCATACCCACTGAAGTACAGAGGATAGTGACTGTGAAAGGGAAGAGGTCCAACGAGCATGTGCACTCCCAGGGCCGTGTGATGGGAGACCGCAGTGTTCTCTATAAGGTGCCGTAGGAACTTTTTATTGATTCCCCCCCCCCCCCCCCCCCCCCCCCATGCATTATGTCATGGGAAGATCTCAGCACCATTTCTAGGCACTACATTGAGATTAATTGCACTGTGGTGCCTTTTTTTCTGTATGTGCATCAGTGTCCATAACCCTCTGCCGAAGATGCTAATTTTGCTGGAGGTTTCTTTTATAAAATGTTTTCTTTTATAAATATTTACCCCATCTTATGATGGGGAAATAGCTGCTTGATTTCTTCAGGTGATTTGTGCTAATAAGATACTTAGTTTATTACATGCCTAGTCCCAGGTGAAAGGCAGATAAATGAGGTGCCTGTGTCACTAAAGAGGGAGTCTCAGTTTTTTTTTCTTTTCTCTAGTCCTTGAATCCAAACCTGCTTGCTGTGGTGACAGAGAGCACAGATACGCATCATGAGCGCACTTTCATTGGAATATATCTGATTGATGGAGTCACAGGCAGGATCATCCACTCGTCGGTACAGAAGAAAGCAAAGGGACCTGTCCACATTGTCCATTCAGAGAACTGGGTGGTGGTAAGAAGCTATTCTTATCTTGTTCTTTATGTTTGGGAGGTAGGAGCAGTTGCTGAACCTGTATGGAGAAGACTTTTTGACCATTCTCTGTGATTTTCTGCTACCTCTATATTACTGACTTTGCTTGCAACATATTCCTAAAAATCTTTTCTTATTTCAGTACCAGTATTGGAACACGAAGGCACGTCGGAACGAGTTCACTGTGCTGGAGCTGTATGAGGGGACAGAGCAATACAATGCCACAGCCTTCAGCTCCCTTGACCGCCCAATTTTACCTCAGGTCCTCCAGCAATCTTACATCTTCCCATCTGCTATCAGTGCCATGGAGGCCACCATCACAGAGCGTGGCATCACCAGCCGTCACTTGCTCAGTAAGTACATGCTCTGTTCTGATGTGTTTATGCTACCTGCACAAGCCAAGTTTTGCACTGAAAACCAAGCAAAATGCAGTTTACTGCCAAAAATCCTGCCTGTGGCCTGCCCTGGACTCCCTGGCAAGTTCAAGGATAAGCACCAAGAAGGCATTTATGTTATCTGTTGGAAAATGCTGTCAGAAATGGCCATTTTTAAGACGCATTTCTTTTAATGCATAGTTGGGCTTCCCTCCGGGGCCATCCTCTCCCTTCCAAAGGCTCTGCTGGATCCTCGCCGCCCAGAGATCCCTACAGAACAAAGCAGGTAAGGAAAGCCTGATAACCGCTGTTCCTGGGCAGCTTGGAAGAGGGATGTGTTTTGTGTATAATATGGTAGTGCGAAGTAGAACAACGTGTCTTGGACAGATTGAGGGCAATTCTTGCATGAAATTAAGTGAGGTTGCTTTGTTGTCAGTCTGTGATTATGGAATAAATTTGTCTGTAACGCAGCAGGTCTTATCGTTAGCAAAACCAGCCTGTTGTCTGCACTTTTAAGAAGTTGGAGTCTGAGTAACTCTGAAGTTTTTAGAATGACACTTACGGTTTCAAACTTTCGAAGCCTAAAAGGAGGCTGCTGCAGTGTTGTCTGACCCAGCTGGCATGTTTGATTTTCATCCTGCAGCAAAAATTAATCTGCACTGCGAAAAGCTGCTAGATTTGCTGGTTTAGGTCAGCTTGTGATGATCAGACTAGGAAAAGCAGACAATGTCCTTTGTGTGCTGTTTGATTGGGTTTTGATTTCTCTTTAAATGCCTTTCAGAGAAGAGAACCTGATTCCATACTCCCCTGATGTGCAGATCCATGCCGAGAGGTTTATCAACTACAATCAAACCATATCCCGAATGAGAGGGATTTATACAGCCCCCTCCGGCCTAGAGTCTACTTGTTTGGTGAGTACAGGGCGGAAGATTCGATGTAGAGCTGTGGAGTTTGTGGGTAGAGCAGTGTAATGCCTTAGGCTGTGGCAGGGAGGTCTGTAACTTCTGATCGTCTGGCTGCTCGCTGCTTGAACATTTCTTGTTTTAATCGGAACTATAGACCTGAGTCAATAATTTTTGACGTGTCTGGTTTTCTGCTGGAAGCTGCGTTACCAACTCAAGATCTCATCTCTTTAGGTTGTTGCGTATGGCCTGGACATCTACCAGACCCGAGTGTACCCATCGAAGCAGTTTGATGTCCTCAAAGACGACTATGACTACGTGCTGATAAGCAGCGTCCTCTTCGGGCTGGTTTTTGCCACTATGATCACAAAGAGACTTGCTCAGGTGAAGCTGCTGAACCGTGCCTGGCGGTAAGGCTGCAGGTGAAGGGAAGGCTGAGGCTGGAGAACGTATCTGAGATTCGGACTGGCTGAAGATCTGCCACCCACAGTATTTTGCTGCTGGGTTCGGTTAGAAATTCCAGCTTGTATGACTAATGGATGCTATTTGGGAGGAAAAGCTGCTAACGCAACAAAATGATATGCTGCCTATGTGTCTCCTAGTGAGAAATGGAAGAGAGATGGAAAAAGAGACAGTGGTCTGTAATGACTAGAAAAGAAATCTTCCAAACCTCTGTTAAAGCCCTAAACCCTGCCATCATGTCATCTCCCCGATGTTAGTGAAGATAATGCTAAGGACATGTGTCCTCTTGATTCTCGGCTCTTCCTCAGCGCCAGCCACGACTGACGTCTTGGCGAGAGGAGGACTGAGGGGCTGTTGGCTGCTGTGATGTGAACGCTAGACTTGGTAAAGTGTGAGGCTACTGTATGCAAGGCCTGAGAAGAGGAGGCGACGTTGAGTCATTTCGATAGGAAGAAGGTTGGAAATTGTGTGGATGTCGGTGGGAAGTGGCCTCATCGTGTCGCTTAATTACAGTGCAGGGCTGTGGGAGGAATGTGAATGTAAAGCCTCTCCATGTTCTTTATTTATTATGATGACGATGCTAGTTCCTTCCCGTTCTTTTTCTAAAACACTCCCATATTTGGTGTACAACCCTGGGTTTAAGGTGTTGTGGTTCAGGAGCAAAGAACCTCGCAGCCTTTCCCCCCTGGATAAGGGCCGTTAACGCTTGGTACGTGGATTTAAATTGTCATAACCGAGTTTTGCAGCGAGTTGTGCCCCCGTGAGAGACTGTGTCCTATCAATCACCTCCTCAGTGTGCAGATCGCCTCAATAAAAGTCTGTCCTGAGGAGCCGTAAGTGTTTTTTCCATCTTTCGGGCTCATTGAAGCCCTGACCGCCTGGGCAGGGTGGGGGCAGGGCGCAGGCACGGCACCGCCATAGCGCATGCGCCCCGCCGCGCCCCCCCCCCCCGCCCGCCGCCAGAGACGCTGACAGCGCATGCGCCGCCAGCGAAGTTGCTGACTCATTTACTGCGCAGGCGCCTGGGCCGGGCCCCACCTCTTCCAATCGGGAGGCGCGACGCACGCGTGGGCTTTGGATCGCTTCCTGTCTCGCGGCGCGTTGCGGGGGGGAAGGCACTTCCGGCCCGCCGTCCCCTCCGCCGCCGCGGCCCCCCCTCGCCCAGCGGAGCGGCAAGATGGCGGCGGGCGGCGGCGCGGGGGCCGCGGCGGAGCCGGGCTGGGAGGTGGCGGTGCGGCCGCTGCTCTCCGCCTCCTACTCGGCCTTCGAGATGAAGGAGCTCCCGCAGCTGCTTGCCTCGGTTATCGAGAGGTGAGGGCTCACCTGCCCGGGCCGGGGTCTGGGGTCGGGAGGGGGGGTGCGGCCCTGGCCCTGCCTCCCCTCAGCGTCGTTGCCTCAGGCCGGCTGCCGGGCGGCGGGGAGCCCCTCGGAGGTAGCGCTGGGGGGAGCGGGTACCTCTGGCGGTAGCCGGTGCGGGGCTACGGGAGCGGCTGAGGAGCGTCCCTGCGCGGTGCTGGGCAGGGGACGGTGGCGGGACTGGGACGGTGGCCAGCGCCTGCTGGGGCTGCCGGGGAAAAAAGGGAGCCCCGAGCAGCGTCCGGGGAGTTACTCACACCCAGCCTCCTCCCGGTTTCCTGGGGACTGGGAGGCTGTCGGGGAGGTGCCCTTGGGACCTAATAAGCGGGGATGAGGATGCACGCCCGGCTGTTCGCGTTGGCTGCTGCTTGGCCACAGCTAAACCACCTTTGACAGTTACCCCGCGGAGAGGCTTCGGGACTGTTCTTGCGTTTTCGCTTTTGTTCAAGCGCGTTACGCTTTTGCAGGCCGGGCGGTGAAAATTGTTGTCTCACCTGGTCTGTCTCCTTTGGTGACAGACTTATGGCGGGGGTCGTTGTATGGCAGTGACTTCCTTTTGGATTTGTGCTGGTGAAATACTGCTCGTGTTTTAAGGAGGAATGAAGCTGAAGCAAATCAAGTCTGCTTTTTCTTAACCAGAAAGTTTGGACTTAGGGCATGAAAGTACTCATTGGAGCTATTTCGTTTAACTTATAGCTTATTTTATGACCTAAAAGGCTAGGTATGAATGCCACGACATTATGTTCGGTTACAGATATATGACTGACCACAATAAGTTGTTAGGAAACAAAAAATAAACACTGCGCTAAAGAAGATAATAAAACAAAGCCTTGTGGTATTTTGCTTAATATAGAATGGCTGAGCGTACAAAATGCTTCAAATTAGTGTTCTGTGCCTATATACACATAGTAGTGGTTCCCCTAGAAACCTGCATATACTCGATATTTACGTGATTTGGGCAGTTCTTTGGCTAATCTTCCTTATAGGGACCATTGCAGCTTCACTTTTCCTTGTGGTTCTCCACTGTCACTGTGCCTGTTCATTATTGGAGTGTTTCGGCAGAAGAATATCATAGAAACCCTTAAGTGGATGCAGTTGACTTTTGGGAGAGGTCTGTTTCCTCCATCAGTGAGAATGATGGTTCCATTTTCCACTTGAGGTGGCAGTTTGTTGCCTTTAAGTAGCACTGCACTGAGGTTTCAGTTGTGTGCCTGATGCTGACTGTGTTTCAGAGCCAGCAGGATTTAATGCGAGCGCAAGGCCTGTGGAGTCTTGCAGGATGGTATCTTTTATTTCGTGCTTTGACACAATGTGGCAAAGCACAGGAGAAAAAGATAGCTTATTTGTGTTTGGAGCCATGCTTTTCTATGCTGAACAAATAATCTATCTTTAGATTTCTAATCTAAAACATTTTATCTGTTCAACTTATTTTTAGAAGATGATTGTTAGCTCTTGTAGTGAGACAGTTGGTTGACACCATCCACAAAGTGACTGGATTTCCTGTTAAATAAATGTGGCGCATTGACAGCAAAGTCACTAACATTATTCTTTTCAAAATAAATTAATAAACTCCTTTTCTTATCTCTTATATATTTAATTTTTAAGTTTAAGCATCATCAAGTTACTGGAATTCCCCTGTTAGCTTGTATATTCAAGAATTGATAGATTTTGGCCTCTTACTTGACATAGATTATCAAAATGCTGACTTGGAAAGATGCAATTCAAGTGGAGCAGTTTACAAAGTCTGTGACAGTGAAATGAGGCTGGTTCTCAGGGAAGAGTTTTCAATAAAGAGGGAACTCCTGTACCTGCTGCAGTGCCTTTTCGAGGAGGAGGCTGCTTTTGTGCCTGCTGCCTTACATAAAGGGTCTATTTTGGGCCTGTTTAAGATTTGGAAGCAGAACTGAGAAAGGAGGTGGTATTTGTTGCTGATGTGTTATATTTAATATTGACACGAAGGCTTCTGGCTTAGCATAAGTAATGGTTTTCCCCAGGAAGCAAATGTTATTTAAGCAATAAATCACAGTACAATAGCCATAAGTTATTATGAAATCTCACTGTGCATGCAAAATAACACTCCAGCTTGTCACAGATTAAGCTGTTATTTTTTATTTCTGTTTATTTGCAAGGACTTGACGATTAGTTGACAGATGCCTTCCACTCTTCACTACCCTAACAAGTCCATGACTTATTGTGATAGAGCTCAAGACTCTTTTTGTCCAATCAGGATGAAATTTCCTGACTTGTTCTGGTTTCCGCACTTTTGTGTTCTTATACCTTGTGGGTATTGTGTCTTGCAAAGCTTGACCTATACAGCAGAATGGTAATTGAGGAGCTGCAAGTTTCTCCTGTACTCTATTCCCAAATTGTTCTCATTTGTTCTCTTAAAATATGTTGCATACATCTGATACAGCTCATTTATAGTTAGGCATAAAGAGGTAGATAAGCAAAATTGGAGTCTGGCTATAAGAGAGCATGAACCTTCTTGCACGTGCAGTCTCTGGGCTCGTTAGCCTTCGGTGCCCTTCTGGCAGGAGATGGTGAGGTGAAGCCTGGTAAGACTTTGAAACTCAGTCGTGTTACACTGCTGAGTATCTTCAAGGGAAGCCTCTCGCTTCCTAACGGCTGCTTTGCTGTTTCAGCTTCTTGGGTAGACTAAATGCAAAACCCCTCAGAACTAAGAAATCAAAGCTACAAAGCTGTTGAGTCTGTCTTTCTGTTCATTTTTTCTGGAAGATGTGATACATTCTACGGTATCTTCTGCTTCAGTCACATCTCCCATTATGACTGGAAACGATGACTTAGGATAGAAAAAGGGAAGGTCACTGGGCATAAATTGGGCACTGTCTAGGTCAGCAGGGAACAGTGTGTCCTCTTCCTCCTCGCACCCTGCCAAAGCTGGGGTCGTTGTGTGCAGGTGGGTGAAGGGAATACATGGGTTCGTTTTGCCATACTCCCCGGCAGCTCTAGTCATTGCCAAACTTGAGAAGTCATCGTTTTAGTTGAGTATAATGTGCCATGGTACGTTGATGCCCTCTGCTCCCCACCTCCCCTCCAGAAGTAAATGCTGTTGTCGGAGGTGGAGAAGGCTGTGTTTCGAGAGGTGAAGTTAAAAGTGGCTGATGTAGTTGACGTGTAAAATCTCTTCTTCCGACTTGGTCATTCACATCACTGAATCAAAATGTGAAAGAAATTAGTTTAAGCATTTAATAGGCAGATATCCACATCCCTTAGCTTTGCCACAGGAAAAATTAAAGGTAGAACTAGCTATGGAGGCAGAGCTGTTTCTGTTCTCGAGGTGGTGGCCTTCAGGTTTCTGTGCAAATGGGATGTGGCGTGACGTTTTATTGCAGCGGCCTTTATTTAACGTGTCATTTCTGAGTGCAAATAGACGCTCTCCGTGGCCAGTGAGCCTCACTGAGAAACCTGAGAGACCTGACTTTCAGTGTGTTGATGTATATTTTGCTTTACAGTTTTTACTTTTGGTTTGAGTTTGCATTACATTCTAACTTGCTCTGAGCTTTGTGTGCGGGGCAGAATGATACAGATCTCTGATATTGCCAGCCTCTACCCATGAGGCTGATTACAGTGGATGTATTTTTCTCCTCTGTGTGTTACCTGCCAAAAGTCTTTACTCCCCAGCTTGTTGCAGACACTGCTGTTGTGTATTTGTTGTTATTATGCAATTGCCTGTTTTGATCCTTCTGTTTTGCAGAATTGCACAAACTCCGCTTGACTCCGTGCCTTGACAGAAAGGGAATGCCTGTACTCCAGTCCTGGCAAACCCTTCCTAGCGTTAGCAGAACAAACAGTCCAAACTTTATGAGCATCTGAGTTTAGAATAACTTAAAGATTAATGGATCTCTAGCTGGGAGAGCCAATTGTTAAAGATGGTATAGAGGAGAAACATTTGCAGTATTGGAATTATTTCCTTAAGTTTACTATGTGGATAGTGATGCTATGCCATGGTCTGTCTGCTGCTGGAGGACTCAGTCCTGAGGACACAAGAGGTGGGACACAAGGGAGAGGATTCTGTTCTCAAAGCTTTGATTTGGACAGAGCACGTGATTTTAATGATCTTGTCTTACATCTTTTAATAGATATAATGTATTCTGAGTGTTGTGTGGTGCTGCTGTTGTGCTGTATACAACTGACATATCTCCTGTTCTCCTATTGCAGTGAATCTGAAATCCTGCACCACGACAAACAATATGAGCCTTTTTACTCTTCCTTCGTTGCACTTTCAACACATTACATCACTACTGTGTGTGGTCTAAGTAAGTGTTCCCCATCCTTTGCTTCTGTTGCTTTTGTGGTATGACTAGGATATAGTAAAAGTAAACTAGAACTGTTGTCCTTTTGATATTTGTCTTGAGCGCTCTCTCTCTCACCCAGATATTAAGGCAGAGCATGTGAGGCTGGCATTGCTGGCTTTTATACTAGTAAAATGCCAATTCAGATGGAAAGGGAGACTTGTCAGTAGGAGTATTTGGCCATTTGTGCAGCATTGACACTTTGGTTGCTTATTCATTGGTCTGCCTTCATTTAGGGAAAATAATTTTTGGTTAAATGAAGTGTTTAAATCCATTTTCAGGATTTTTAGATTGTTCTTTAGCAGTTATGAAGTTGGAATTAATGATCAAAACATCATGACTCAAAATAGTTTATATTATTTTGGGTGTCACAGTTTGGCAATTTCAGCAGTAAAGTGGTTGTGGTCAACTTGTTTCATGTTCTTCAATGCTTCTGTCAGTATTCAATGTTGCTGGGGAAGCGATGGTATCTATCTAAATAACCTTGTCTGAGTAGAAGGTATTATCTGTGTTTTACTGACATTTCTTGGGTTACGTTTTAATGAGGCTGAAATTATATTGCATCTGTGTGTTGGACTTGATAGACTGTGTATGTGTGCGTGTTGCATAGCATTCTGCTTTATTGAAAGCATTAAGAACATCATACACTGAATTATTTAAAAACTGAGTCATGTAAACATCTGCTTTTTTCAGTACCGAGAAACCAGTTGCAATCAGTGGCGGCTGCTTGTAAAGTCCTAATTGAATTCTCACTGCTGCGTCTTGAGAACCCAGATGAAGCGTGTGCTGTTTCACAGGTAAGCACAGATCTCAACCGTGTGGGCAAACCTTAGTGCAAAAGCAGACTTTGGCCTCTAATTCCAAAATGTTTGCTTTAATGTTACATAAGACAAAATTACTGAAGTTCTTAAAATATTTAAGATCTGGCACTTTGGTAGAGACTGATAGCTGCCGGATCTTTCCTCTGCATTCTTTTCTCAGAATTTCAGCTTGTGAGCAAGCCAAAATAAAGGTAGCTTGAAGCCTTGCTTAAGCTAATCTCAAATCTGTTTCAGTTTCCTATAGTCTGATTTGGTTTTGTATAATAACCTGGATCAAAACTGTTCTGTTGCCCATTTCTTGAGTTTTTAAGGATGGATTCTTCCCCAGTTGTATTTTAGTCTTCTAGGAAGAGCTCAAATCTATTTCAAAGAGAAAGGCATGTGAAAAGTGTTCACATAGTGTAGCTTTTGATAGGGCCGGCTTTAAGGCTTAGTGTGTCATAGGAGGGAGAGCTTTTCCAGATGCTTTTCCATAACAAGCACATGGGACAGTGTTAGCAACCTGAATTATCTGCAGCTAGTAAGCTGTCACGATTGTTGGTATGAGAACAGAGTGGATTCGAGAAGTTGCAGTAGCCTTACTAGCTGAAGTTGCAGTACTCTTAATGCAGCTGCTTAGAATAAATGACATCGAGGAATAATTGGAATCAAGAGAGTTTAAATTGTACTTGATATCTTTTTCTTTGTAGAAACACCTCATTCTACTGATAAAAGGGCTGTGCACAGGCTGCAGCCGCCTGGATCGAACTGAAATCATTACCTTCACGGCAATGATGAAATCGGCCAAGCTGCCTCAGACTGTCAAAACTCTCTCTGATGGTAGGTGTTTTAATTTATGGTTATATCACTGCGGGACTTGAGCTAGGCATAGAAAATACTATGGTTTTGGTGTGTCAAATGGTGTTTTGCTGTTTCCCCTGCAGTAGAGGACCAGAAGGAGCTGGCCTCCCCGGTGAGCCCAGAACTAAGACAGAAGGAAGTGCAGATGAACTTCCTCAATCAGTTGACATCAGTCTTTAACCCTAGAGTCTCGTCATCACCATCTATCACACCAGAGACACAGGTAAACAAACAGCCCTAGAATAGAAGCAGTCTGAATTTTAGCATTAGTAACATTAGTGCAGGGAAGGACAGAGGGCAGTAAATGGTAGTTTTTTAATACATATGTGTAAAGAAAACCTTTTTTAAATATGTAAATCCAACTTGCATGCTGATGAATGGCAAATGAGAAAGTACTGTTTGCATTATGTTGGCGATACTAGCTTTGTTGCTTCATGGAAGCTAATGTTCAGTGATATTCATCACTCTTTTGCGTTCTGCTGCTGATGCACCTTGCTCCTGTGTAGAGACTTACGACAACACTGTATATTTTTAATGCTTGGATGATATATTTAGTATGCGCTTCCTTTTAGGTGGAAGGAGAGGGCGAGGATCAAGCTTCCACAGATCAAACCTCTGCAGCAAAGACGAAAAGCATATTCATCGCTCAGAATGTAGCCAGCCTACAAGAACTTGGTGAGAATCAGCTTTCTAGCATGGGGGGAAAAAAAAAAGGCTAGAGCAAATGTCTCTCCAGTGTTACACCTTGCAGCTCTGAATGGGAAGAAACTTTCTGACCTAAAGGATTCACTTGATTGCATGCTCATGTTACCAAGGGAGGTTGTGGCTGTAGTGTAGTTTTCTTCATTGCAGAGGAGATGAGCTCGGTGTATTTGTATGCAGTAGGTTTGTTTCTGGGGGGAGGAAAGGTGGATGGGATAAAATAGCCTATGGGACAGATTACTGAGCAGGTGTGAATTAGACCTGATGTGCCACATAACATGTGCAGAGAGCTTTGTGACACCTGTGATGATTACTGGCTGAAAACTTCACCATCTGGTTTATGTGTTGTTAACTAGTCTTTATCTTGTTACCTCATCTCTGATGATACTTTCTCACCACAAAGAATAATTAAGTCAATTATTGATGACCGTTAGATCTGTTCTGCTTAGAAGCTCTCCCATGGAACAGTAAAAGTAACACTGCTGTTTTTGTTTGGTAGGTGGCTCTGAAAAACTGCTGAGAGTGTGCCTGAACCTCCCATACTTCTTGCGATACATAAATCGATTTCAGGATGCAGTGTCAGCCAACTCATTTTTTATTATGCCAGCCACAGTGGCAGATGCCACTGCTGTTCGCAATGGGTAAGAGTCTGTCTGTCACCACTCGTCTTTGGTAGATGCTGGGTACCCTGTATGAGAGAAGATAACTGTTCTTAGATATGCAGTATTAATTATTGTGCTGCTCCCGTGAGCTGTCTGATGTGTACCTTGCATTGCTGAACCTTGACATGTGTTGTTACTATAGATTTCATTCGCTGGTAATAGATGTGACCATGGCACTGGATACCCTGTCTCTGCCTGTATTGGAGCCCCTGACACCCACGCGTCTCCAAGATGTGACTGTTCTTGCTCTGAGCTGTCTCTATGCAGGTGAATGGATTTCCTGTATTTTCTTTGGAGCTTTAAGTCACTCTCGCTTTTGCTCTGCTTTGTTACCTGCACATTTGAGGCTCAGCCCCCAGGTAACCTTTATTTCTCATGAATTTGAAAGCTGTGCAGCATACTGCATAGTATGGTGACTGGGTTAATATCAAAGTTCTTACAGTGATGCTGAAATTCTGATATATTCTGTGAATTTTCTTGTCAGTATCTGAGAGAAAGACTGAGTGACTCAACATCTTCTTAATAGCCTGTAATTTCAATTCTTTTTTTTTTTAAGTTCAGAGCATAATATATTTTTGCAATGCTTATGGCTTCAGCATAATTGGTTGTGCCCCTAAATTAACCTTTTTTCCCAGGATTGGTTTAAATACACCAGAATCCTGAGTGTTTAATTGGTATGGATAAGATTTTTAGAGTGATGTGGCAGTTGAGTATGAAGATAGCCTTAAAACTGGTATTGAATTACATGGTAAAACATTTCCTTCTTTAATTGTTCTCATGTGTTTCTGTAGCACAAAAATTGACTCTTTTAGGGGTACTTCAGAAAGATTTTTTTTTTTTAATGTCAGCTGTATTACTGAGTATTCCCAGCTCCATCAAGTTTACAGACATGTTTGATACTGATTGTTTTAATGTGCTGAGTAGGAACATTGAGTCCCAAGACTGGCTCTTAATAAGAATGTTACTTCCACTTGTTTTCAATCAGGTGTGAGTGTGGCAACTTGCATGGCCATCCTACATGTGGGTAGCACTCAACAGGTACGAACTGGGTCAACAAGTTCCAAAGAAGAAGATTATGAAAATGATGCTGCTACTATTGTACAGAAATGTGTAAGTAAACCAGAGAGTGTTTGTTGCTTTCATTCTCGGCAAGTGAAGCACATAGAATTTGGATTTATTTGGATTGCAATACATATCTCTTATTTTTAGTCATTGGACTCGCTGATAAAGGAAGTAATGGGGTGGCTAATTGTAGAGGGCAATATACAGTTGTACTTGGAGTTTTAAACATATGTCTGGTGGTTTATTATTGCCCAGTGGAGCACTTTAAACATTTCCATGGTTTTGGATTTCTTTGCAGCTTGAAATCTATGAAATGATTGGGCAAGCCATCAGCAATTCACGCCGTGCAGGGGGTGAGGTAAGATTTGCATCTTGGGAAGTTTTTTCACTGTTTTTGTGCTGGTATATTTTGGCATTTGGATTGACACTATTTTGTCTTTTTAATGCTTTTTTTTTCTTCCCCCTCCCTTCACTTTTGGGATGATAGCATTATCAGAACTTCCAGCTGCTCGGAGCTTGGTGTTTGCTAAACAGCCTCTTCCTCATCTTGAACCTCAGCCCCACGGCCTTGGCTGATAAGGGAAAGGAGAAAGATCCATTGGCTGCTCTTCGTGTCAGAGACATTATTGCTCGTACTAAGGAGGGCGTTGGGTCTCCCAAACTAGGACCTGGGAAAGGGTATGTAAATACCCTACTGAAGTAATCATTGTCCACATACCTAACTGTGCCGAGCAAGCAACTACGACAGCCTCTTGTTGGTTTCTTGAAATTTTGTCTCATAATTCAAGTCTTGATTCTTTAAAAGAAGTTGTCTTCAGTTTAGCAAAGCAGTCACTTCACTCAGTTTTTTACATACCTATATTTCCCCCAAAGTTACATTGTACCCTTTGTTTTTGTAGGCATCAAGGGTTTGGTGTTCTGTCAGT
This sequence comes from Phaethon aethereus, assembly GCF_964289735.1. Lineage (NCBI taxonomy): Eukaryota > Metazoa > Chordata > Aves > Phaethontiformes > Phaethontidae > Phaethon > Phaethon aethereus. The sequence goes on along the minus strand of NC_138597.1, from coordinate 2,466,794 downwards.
GGTGCTAGCAAATCATGCTATCAAATTGCTGTCGTCGCTCTTTCAAGATCTGCAAGTGGAGGCGTTACACAAGGTATGTAGATAGCATGTACATTCTTGTGAAACATCTTGCCTTCTGCACTGAAACACACTTTAAATTCTCTTCTCAATGCCGTCCTGCAGGGCTGGGAGAGTGATGGTCCACCAGCAGTGCTGGATATCATGGCTCAAAGCACATCCATCCAGAGAATTCAGCGGCTGATAGATTCTGTACCACTCACTAATTTGCTGCTGACTTTGCTATCTACTTCCTACAGAAAGGTAGGAACTCGCATACAGCTAGAGAACTTCTATAGCTGAGCTGCTCCTGCTAAGTGTCATCTGCATGGACAATTCTCACTTTACAAACAGTGACTATGCTAAGAAGAATTTAGAATTCTTCCTTCAGAAGCTGTCAACTCGGGCCTCTCTCTTTCCTCTTTTCAGAGATGTAAATCTGACAAACTTGTTCTAATAAAATTTTTCTGTAAGCTCAGTCGTGTTTGTGAGATTAGTGAGAAGATGAAAAGACTGTAATCAAAATGGATGCTTTTATGTTAGAGCTGTTACTTGAAGTGTTGCTTACAAGCTTGGCATAGGTTATTTGTTTTCAACCATCCTGTGTAATTTTTTAATACAACTTAAAGGGGAAAAGCCTTGCAAAACTGTTAATAAATTATTTGTGACAAAGTTGCCAGAACAAAATTAAAATGCATTAGGAACTTACTCTTGTTTTCAAATTCTTATCCTTCATAATCCTAAAATTTAACTTGTTCCGCTGTTCTTCTCAAGGCTTGTGTCTTGCAGCGTCAGAGGAAGGGCTCCATGAGCAGTGATGCAAGTGCCTCCACTGATTCTAATACTTACTACGAGGATGATTTTAGCAGCACTGAGGAGGACAGCAGCCAAGGTAATAGAGTTTGCAGCGAGCAACTTTAAGTCAGTATTTTACGCTGTCTGTCAGATTTAGTGGAAACCTGACTACTGGGTTGTTGCCTTCTTGGACTGGAATGACATGTAATGCTGAAAATATGAAACAGTTTGTAAGATCTGTTTGGCAGAAGTAATGCTGACTGTACTCTTTTATGTAAACTGAAGCCAGAGTGCCTGGGTTTTGGCAGTATTTGCTTAAGAGGAGAGTGGAAATAATTTCTTCTTCTAAACTCCTGCTGGATTTCTGTAAAAGTGCTTAGCCTTGTGATTTTGAAAGGAAAAATGAAGATGGCACACGCCTTAATTCTGCTCGCTGAAACTCTTTGTCAGGCCTTTTCTTAGCTGAGTAGTTTGCATAAGGTATTTGCTTATAATAGTATGCTTTTGTTTTTCCTGCCTCCTGTGTTAGATGATGACAGCGAACCAATCCTAGGGCAATGGTTTGAAGAGACAATCTCTCCAAGCAAAGAGAAAGTGGCCCCACCACCCCCGCCTCCACCACCGCCTTTGGAGAGCTCGCCTAGGGTGAAAAGCCCTAACAAACAGACTACCGGGGAGAATGGGAACATCCTGGCCAGCCGCAAAGATCCAGAATTGGTATGGGAAGGTCTTCAGGCTTAGTGGAATAACTGATGTGCTGTAATGTTATTTACTTGCCAGTGGCTAGCGATGTTGATGGACAAGATGATAGATGTCAGGTATTTTAAATACACTGCTGATACATAATCGATGAGTGTCTTGGCTTTGAAGAAAGAGAATCTACTCTTCTGTTACATGGAATATCACTCTATTTGTTTCTGCCAGGGAAGCAAAGACTGAAGAGAATATCTATTTTGGTTACAGATGGAGGGGGAAAATGAGGGCAGAGCTATAAGTGAAATGACTTGCTGATAGAATGCATTTAGCCCCAACTCCGTTGGGTAAAGACAAAAATAAATACTGCAGTCGAGAAGTTAGAGACTTGCAACCTTTGTAGAGAATTCTAAAATCGGTCCAGATATAGAATACCGAGTGCAGTGAGCTGGACTGTGATGAGTAAACCTGTACTCCTCTGCCAGGAGTGGAGTTAGGGGACTTGATTTATTTTGCTGGTGGTTTAGTTTTTGTATAATGTTGTCTTACAGTCCTTCTGCTTTTGTTGCTGCTATAGTGTGTTTCTTTTTTTTTTTTCTTCCAGTTTTTGAGCCTAGCTTCAAATATTTTGAATTTTATCACTTCTTCTATGCTGAACTCCAGGAATAACTTCATTCGCAACTACCTGAGTGTGTCTCTCTCGGAGCAACACATGGCTACACTAGCTAGCATCATCAAAGAAGTGGATAAGGACGGGCTTAAGGGTGAGTGAGCAGAACTTCTCTGTTAGAGAACATAGACCGTAGGATATATAGGTGTATATTTTCTTAGTTTCATGTGGAAATTTTAAAGGTGGGAGAGCAATGGTAGCAAATGGCTTGATCCCTGTCTCGCAGGCACGTCAGATGAGGAGTTTGCTGCTGCACTGTATCACTTCAACCATTCCTTGGTGACGTCAGATCTTCAGTCCCCTGCCTTGCAGGTAAGTCTGTGACTGAACGTATAAATATAATGAAGATGTGTTGGTGTCTGTTAAAGTCTCTACAGGGATTCTCTGCACCTAGAGTAGTGTGTTGATGGTTCCATTTGGCTGTAGAACATATTATTTTGCAAACAGAGCTTGGAATATTTTGGATCCAATGAGTTGTATGACCTTTGCAGACATCCAGTACAAAACATCCTGCAGAGTGTGCACTTAACATCTAGAGTTCAAATCAATCCAAGGAACTTTGAAGGTGGTGAAAACTGAAAAGGAAATGAGTTTGTATCTTTTGTTTTGGAGACTTGCTTCTATCCATGCGTTTATCAAGAGGCGTTCCTGCAGATTTGCTTTGCTGTCAGGACTGATGCCAAAAGGCCTTCTGTCTTGGGAGAGAATCAAATTAATCCTTCTCCTTTCATGAACTAACTTTTTAGCTTCTAGGTTTCTTTGCTAGGTTGTGGGCTGACCCGACTTAACACTATAAGCAGAGGTTATACATCTGCTTACCAATCAATGAATTCAATCTATATACTTTTTGTTGACTGTTTTCTGCTGTATTTAAAATACTCTGTTTGTTTTTTTTATATCAGTTGAACTTTTCAGAAGTCTTTTTGCTATATTTGAAAAGAAGCAAGCATTACTGTGGTGAGAGGGGTCATCTTCCAAATTCTTAGATACTGAACGTAATGGCATAATCTCTCCAGCTGTGATATTGCAGTAAATGAGTAGAGGTCATTGATGCCATTTTTTCTGCATTGGCGTTGAAGTTGAGAGCTTGTTGTGTTTTAGGTGGCAAAGTGACAGCATAAGTGCCCCTCAGCAGCTATGCCATATATATGAGATAGGAGAGATATTGCTGTGTGAACCCTTAGGAGCTCTGAGCGCCCTACTGTTTATTGTCATCTGTATGTTCAGATCATGCTTTTCGTTAAAGCATCAGACAGGACTTGCCTCTTCTCAACAAGTCTCTGCTTTGTTCCAGAACACACTTCTTCAGCAGCTGGGAGTTGCCCCTTTTTCTGAAGGTCCGTGGCCTCTCTACATCCATCCTCAAAGTTTGTCGGTGCTCTCGCGTCTTCTCCTGATTTGGCAGCATAAAGCCACTGCCCAGGGAGATCCTGACGTTCCAGAATGTCTTAAAGTTTGGGAAAGGTGAGATAATTTTAAGCTGAAAGTCAGTCATCTCTTGGTGCTCTCCTTTTCTATCATGTGCAAATTCTCTGGGATCGGTGTAACAAGTGTGTGTGTGTGTTCTCTGAGCAGTGATGGTATGTGGTGCTTGGAGGAGCAGAGGGTCAGTCTTCCGTGGTGCTGGAGTCCTTCACCCAGAGCATAGGAAGCCTAGAATCAGGATTAAGTGGATAGAGGCTGAATTACTTACAGCAGTGCTGGTTTTAAAGAGGGAAGGCGAATGTCTTATTTCAGCAGGTTTCTGGTAGGTTGTGTTGGGACAGTGCCAAGATTTGTCCCCTCTGCCATTACCTGAATGTGAAAGTCTCTGATAGGGCTTAGCTGACTGAAAGCTCTAGTGGACAGCCTTTCCTGTGAGAACAAGTTTGCATCTCTCTCTCTCCCCCTTTGAATGATTGTTCATGTTTTCCATCAAATGTATTTGCCGCTAATGGAATTTTTATAGGTTTTACTGTTTGCATAGTCTCATTTCGGTACATAATGTAGTGAATTATTATTTGTGCATATATTATATATGTAGTGAACTAGTAGAAGAATAAGCAGAAAAATGTAATTGTGAAAATGTTTCTCTAACCTTACTTTAAGAGATTGGAAAGAGGGATCTAAGCAAGGAGAAAAGTAAACTTCATAAACTTCCTCTCCTGTTGTCAGGTTTGTGGGCACACTGAAGCAAAATGCCTTGCAGGGGACTCTTCCCAGTGACACAGAAGATCTGAATGTTGAACATCTCCAGCTGCTGCTGCTTATTTTTCACAATTTCTCTGAGAGGGGCCGCAGATCTATCATGATGCTCTGTATCCAGACAATTGTGGAGCTGACGGTGAACATGGATACCCAGCAATGTTCTGTGCCACTTATCGTGGCACGTCTACTCTTGGTGTTTGACTACCTGCTGCATCAGTATTCCAAGGCCCCCATGTACCTATTTGAACAGGTAAGATTTTGAGATCATGTTCTGTTTTTTCAGTTGGTCACCCAGCAGAAATCTGTAACAGGCAGTCATTTGGTGTGTTCTGGTGTCTTCGTGACCTTTGCGAATAAATCGGTTTTGATATTGTTGCCAGCCTTTGTAGTTATAATGCATGATTAACTACGGTTGCTGACTCAAAGAATCGCAGAATCTTTGGGTTGGAAGGGACCTTTTCCTAGCAGCAGTTCAGTTTGAGTGTAAATTCCTTGTGTCACTACTGTCCTAATAAATCCTGGTAAGGACAGGATGAATGCCCTGCCTCATCTTTCAAAATCTTGAGTATTTGTGTATTTAGGCACCGTTTCACAAATACCTTGTACTTGCTTTAGCTTTTCGCTGTTGAGGTTTTTGGTGCTGTTCTCATTAATGGGATGCTAGTGTTTTGTGCATGGCTTTTTCAGTTGTTGGAAGCTTTAACGTTGATTTAAGTTGCTCACTCCAGAATAAAAATCATCAGGTAGGGTCCAGGGCTTCCCTCAGAAGCTGGGAGTGAATGTGTTTTAGCAGCAGGATGATTTTGTAGTTTATGTTTCTTTTTCTGTTGGTGGTGGCATTTTTCCCCCCTACCTCTTAATGGTAAGCATGACATAGGTTTTTTTTGTGTGTGTTTTTTTTTTTTTTTCAAATGTAGGTGCAATATAATTTGCTGACTCCACCCATTGGCTGGGTGAGTGGATCCCAGGACAGTAGCAGACGAACGTCTGTCCCGCTTTATCATGGGTTTAAAGAAGTGGAAGAAAACTGGACCAAACACTGTTCATCAGGTAAGAAAGAAAATTTTTATTTTATTTATTTTATTTTTTTATTCCAAGATTTGCTTTTACAAATAAATGAGAGCCCTTGGTGTGGGTAGCTTTTCCTACTTTTGATGGGCATAGTTACAATAGATAAAGGTGCATCTAATAATGCAAGAAAAGTTCTAGTAAACAAAATTACTGTCATCTAGGATTATGCTACAAGTAATTAAAAATAAGTATGCATTTGCTGTGCCAGGATTGTAGGGGTAGGAAAACCTTGGCTCCATATAGCATAGGTTAGAGCATGTATAATGTGTCATGGAGCTAGCTTAATAGAAACTGGTAGTTGTCTTAAAATGTGAAAGGTTGTGGGGATGCAGGAGAGATTATAACACAATACTGCCTAATTAAAACTGTCACTTTGAACGTTATTTTCTGTCCTCATGTTCCAGACGCAGTTCCACAGCCCAGGTTCTACTGCATCCTCTCTCTAGAAGCTTCTGAAGATGATCTGAACCGTCTAGATAGCACGGTATTGGGATTTCTGTTTTAAAGACCTTTCTGTAAGGCTTCAGAGGGCTATGTTGATTTGACAAGTGCCAGGGAAAACAGACAAGAAAGAAAGACCTGATGAAGGAGAGAAACCAGAAATTTTTCACTGAGTGGAGAAAGGAATAGTGGCTGGATAAGATAATATGGGATTCCTTTTTGCACCTAAATATGTGTCAGGGAAGTCAGTATGCAAAGTCTAGGAAGGTGTGTTAGATTACTTTTAGTGATGCTTGTGATTCAAATATGTGTGCTATGACAGAGCGCCCTATCATATCCACACTTATTTTTCAGTGCCTCTGAAACATCTGAGACAAAGACAGGTGGCATTAGAGTTGCTTTCTCATCACTTTGCTCCATGTTCTTCCTGCGTTTTGTTTCCTCACTAAATTTGTTGTCATCAAGGTTATGGGCATGCTTTGTGCATGCATGCAATGTTCATTGGTACTCAGACTGGGGAGAGAAATACCCGAAGAACTAACTTCCTGAAGTTTTATTTTGCATAGTTTTGGTCTGTGGGTATTCTGAATACTTAAGAGATGATCTGGGCTGTATATGAATGCAGAGCTGTGCAATTTGCAAAGCAATGTTCCTGACTTGTCATCTCTTACAGGTTTGTGAGGTCCTTTTCTCTAGGACTATGAAGTATGATGAGCTTTACACAGCCCTGACTTCATTACTTGCAGCTGGATCACAGTTTGATACACTCAGGAGGAAAGAGAATAAAAATGTCACTGCACTGGTAAGACTGTGTTGCTGTAATGTTGTCTGTGTCGAGGAATAACAATTTTTCAAATTTGGTATTTTCAAGCAAAGTATGGTTTGACAATGGTTAGAATAATGGGGAACTTAAAAATCCCATAGCTAATGGTAGTGTTTATGGTGGTTGTACATTGCATGTTTTTTTTTAATTTGTAACATGTTTTAGGCTTGCTAAATGTCCCTGGTAATTCCAGAAGATCTAGCTAAAATATGATGAAGTATAAAAAGTTTGTATGATCTTTCCTTTTTCTTTTCCCACTCCTCCTTGTTGCATAATTTGTTGTATAATATGACACAAACTCACTCCACTCTGTGTTCATCTGATCTGGCATATCTACAGGAGTCTAGAGTCCGATGAGATAATTTCAGTAGCAGTAACGATTGAAACTGCAATCTTTCTTTACTAATTTATCCAACTGTACTTCTGTTTAGGAAGCCTGTGCACTTCAGTACTACTTCTTGATACTGTGGCGGATACTAGGGATTTTGCCTCCATCCAAAAACTACATTAATCAATTGGCTATGAACACACCAGAGATGAGTGAATGTGATATCTTACACACATTGCGCTGGTCCTCCCGTCTGCGAATCACGTCTTATGTCACGTGGATCAAGGTACAGCCTCATCTTTATAGGTCTGTTTTGTAACGTTGTTGATAGTAAGACTGTCAGTCTCTGGTTCTTCCGTGCTGACTGCGTGTGGGATTTGTTATGTGGGCATGGTGGTGAGAAATGGGTACTTGTGTCGGTGTTTTCTGAAGTGTTCTAGCCTGGTAATTTGCAGAGTGGTTAATTACAGAGCACATTTAAAATGTGACAGGTCTTTTTTTGGCATCTGTAGGATCACCTTACCAAGCAGGGCATGAAAGCTGAACATGCTGCTTCTGTCATTGAATTGGCCTCCAGCAAGTGCAGCTCGGTGAAATATGATGTGGAAATAGCAGAGGAATACTTTGCTCGACAGGTAAGGTGGTGTGAATGCAACTGTGCATATGGAGCTTCTATTTTTGTGGAATGATATGCACTTACTATTCCATTCCTTTGTATTTTAAGATATCTTCTTTCTGTGGTGTTGATTGCACAACTATTCTCCAACTGCACGAAGTTCCCAGTTTACAATCCATTTACACTCTTGATGCTGCAATTTCCAAGATTCAGGTTTCTCTAGACGAGCACTTTTCCAAGCTAGCTGCAGAAACTGATCCACACAAGTCTTCAGACATAACCAAGAACCTCCTGCCTGCTACGCTACAGCTTATTGACACTTATGCTACGTTTACCAGGTACAGTCCTTAGGGTTGCTAGGAGGAATACAATTTTCTTCTGTGCATAGCGCTTTCTGTGCATGTTGTTTGTTGTTTTCTTAGAGGTAGGTGCTTTTTTTTTATAGTCCAGTATAATTACTCTTAACTTATGTCCTTTAGAGGGTCAAGTGTTCTAAAAGAATTAAAAGTAGCCTCTCAAGTCATGTATGTGAAGTTGTTATTTCTAAGTGGCCTCCTTGTCTGATGTTTCACGACTTTCTTGCAAGCCTGTAAAACTAGCTTTTCCGCCAAAGATGAAACCTCCTCTTACCACTCTGTAGGATAGTGCTGCTTAAGCTTATTTCACTGAGGTAATATTGAGGCTGTCAGACCATCAAGAAAGAGGAGGGGTTTAATTCTTACGTTAAGAGTCTGAAGTCTTCTAAACTCTCGTTAGAACCTTTGTAGAAGAAAGCGAAAGTAAATCAGCTTTTTCTTTTGAGTGGGTGCTTTTCCTGGTAAGTAGCTTAGAGGAGATAAAAGCCCAGAACTTCCTTAGTGGTATAGCACGAAGTATGGGGCCGAACTTCAGAAGTTTGTTTTCTTATCTGTCACTATATTGACACACTTAGTTCTGAAATGCAGAGCTGGTTCCTGAAAGAAATCTTTTCCATCCTGAATGCAGGTCTTACTTGCTACAGAGCCTCTCTGAAGAGGGCTCCGCTGAGAACAAACCCTCTGAAGAGAAGCTCCGAGGTTATGCTGCTGTCCTGGCCATTGGATCCAGCCGTTGCAAGTCTAATACTCTAGGTGAGGCTACTGGATAGTTCACATTTCCTTCTCTATATAGGTGAAGCTTTCTACAATGTTGGCAGCGTTCAGTTTCAAAGCTGTATGCTGGCTAATGTGTTCTCAACCGCTTTGTTCCAATGAGTGCATTTATCCTGTCAGCAGCAGACTCGGAAGCCTTTTCCTTTTAGTATTCTAACGACTGAAGAAGTTGAGCAAACCTTGAAACTGTCTTGTGGGCTTGCTTGGCTTATAGAAATGCTTTTATAACCATGTTGGTACTCTGGCATGGCATAGTAAAGGGAATTATGAAATGTTGATATTTTGAAGACTCCTGTGAATTAGTATTTCTGCCATGTTTTCTGTTGTTTTAATAAAGTGAAACAAGCTGGGAAACTCTTGCAAACTTTTAGGGATAATTTTGACTTGTAGAAAAGCATGAAACTAGCCCTCAGTAGAATTACAGCTCAACTTAGCTACAGCTGTGTCTTAATCAAATGATCTAGTTTTAAACAGTGTTGCAGAAGGATTCTGGTTTTCAGTAGACCCATGAAATGACTCGGTGACCTATGATTCCCTATTAATTGCAGGTCCAACGCTTGTTCAGAACTTGCCATCAGCTGTGCAGACTTTATGTGAATCATGGAACAATATTCATACAAATGAGTTTCCAAACATTGGCTCATGGGTGAGTCCAGGCTTGTGGATTGATCTGGCGTGATCTTAAATTAACTCCATAAATTGCTGCAAATGGCATGCAGTGTGTCTTTCTGTTAAATTATTCTGATTTTTGTGCATGTGTGTCTCAATCCTTAGCGTAATGCCTTTGCGAATGACACGATCCCCGCAGAAAGCTACATCAGTGCAGTTCAGGCCGCACATCTCGGTACTCTCTGCAGCCAAAGTCTACCTCTTGCAGCTTCCCTAAAACACACCCTTCTCTCCTTGGTCAGACTCACTGGTGATCTCATTGTGTAAGTGATGTTTTTTATATTACATTCTTGCTGTATAGGTCTGTCTGCTCTTCTGAATGGCTGTCTTGATCAGACTGTTCAGGTGAAACACTTCATGAACTGGGGCTGTATTTTGAACTAATAAGCCTTTAATGAAGTTACTTTCAGTGTACAATTCTAAATAAAATAGCCTTTCTGTCTTCATCTGATAGCTCTAAAAGTCAGACTCCCTGAGAGAAACCTTTAGTCCTTTTTGTTGAATAGGGACTTGAAGAAACTGGGATATAAACTGAGGCAATATGGATCTAATTCATTTGTGTTTTGATATCATTCACTTGTGTGATGTTTTCAAAGCATAAGGAAAAAGTGAAATGAAAGAATTATTTTTTTTTCCCAGGAACTTACTCTAAGATATTCTGAAACAAAAAAATAATTGTTGACACTGCAGACAAGTCGAAAAGCCATACTGTGCAGTAGCGTGACTATCTAGGAAAATGTTGTAGCTGTATATATGCAAAAGTAACGTGTAGAGTTTTCCAAATGAAGACCATTTTTCTAAGGGGAAAAATGGCTGGGGGGGTGTGTTTATCCTGGCTTTCTAAAAAAGGTTTTTATCACAAACTTCCACCCATACTTGTGCCTTACATGTGTGACTTCTGCTTTATCCAATAAGGGCGTTTTCTGATGCATCATACAGAGAATTAACTTTTTCTTTTCTTTTCAAGCTGGTCAGATGATTTGAACCCGCCGCAGGTGATTCATTCCCTATTGCCCCTCCTTTTGGAGACCAGCACAGAGAGTGTGGCAGAGATAAGCAGCAACTCCCTAGAAAGGATCTTAGGCCCTGCAGAATCAGATGAATTCCTGGCACGTGTTTATGAGAAATTGATCACAGGGTGCTATAACATACTGGCCCATCACTCGGATCCAAACAGGTAACGGGGCTGTGTGGCTCGTAGTTCTCCTCCGACAAAGCTGTATACAAAGGTTTACGACACTATGTTTAAACATCCATGTTGGTTCTTGAAAAGCACAACAGAAAGGTGAAAAATCAGCTTATTTCTCTCTGTTGAAGACTTCTATACTTGTAGACTAAAAATACAAGGTATTTTATTGATGTTACCATCATTTTCAGCACTGCCGTTCAGGCAGTGTGGATTTTAATAATTTCTTGTAACTCGGAATGGAGCACGTGTATATCTGGATAGTTTTTAAGCAAATAGAAAATTATGTAAGTACAAGCACAAAATCAAAGCTGAAGATGCCAGCCTAACTTGCTTTATATTTCTTTGTCTCTGTTCTTGCTGTTTGTAAGGATGGCTAATCCCTGCTTTATCATAGCAGACTAGTCAGATTTGTGCTTCCCACCCCTTACTCGCTGTGTGTATTAGAGAATAAGCTTGATGTGCAGATGTTGATTCTACCCATCTGAAACATAAAACCATTAGGCATGATGATGTTGCATCTTTTCAACATTGATCCTCTCTGGATGGAAGGTATTCAGAGGGAGATCTACTGCGCCTTCTGGTAGGGAATGTAAACGTAATTGGATTTTACTTGCAGGCTGCGTTGTGAAGTGGGGATGGGCACCGGAGAGAATGGGGAGGAGTAACACTAAAAAGAGACTGAAACTGAGAAGAGCAGCCATTTAGAGGAATTTGTAATGCAAGGAGTCTGAAAGGTCTAGATTTCTGGCTGTGTAACTTGCCTACAGCATCATGTGCCACTTCTTTTTTCCTGAACATTTGGTGGATTTGTTAGTATTTGTGTTTATTCATCAATTATTTTCCTCCTGCTTCTTGGAAGGAGAGCTGCTTTCAGCTAGTAGAAAGTTCATTAGAATCGTATTAGCAAAATTTATCACTTCTTGGCCCTCAGAATTCTTTAAATTGTTAAATTGCTCTTCTGTATTTGTATTTAATATGCTTCTTTTGATCCTCAGTGGCCTGGATGAGTCTATTTTGGAGGAATGTTTGCAGCATCTGGAGAAACAGCTGGAGAGCAGCCAGGCCCGAAAAGCCATGGAGGAATTCTTTTCAGAAAGGTGAGGTCATCCTCAAAATTGTAGGCCAAAGACTTACTTTCTCTTCCTTTTTCTCTTAGCTTGTCACTGTCAACACCTAAGTGATATTAATGCCATGGTGCAGGAAAAGACAGAACCATGTAAGGATAGGATACCGTTCAAGCAGCACAGGAGAGCGTGAAAAGACTTTCTGGGTGGGAGAAGACCTAGGTCTTTGTCACTCCAAATAAAATACTCGGCAAGTCCTCAAAGTGATCATCAGTGGGGAATCTTGCAACATGGTGGTTTTATCAAAGGCATTATAAGGAGGTTTTTCAGAGATGCTGGTCTAGAAGGCAGTTGCAAAATCCCAAGTCTTGTCAGTGCTTCCTCGGGGCAATAGGTTGATAATTTTAAGGTGTGTTAAGCATAGCACAACAACAGTGTTGTGTAGAGATGTAACAGTGAACTGGAGGAAAGGTTTTTCTCTATTAGAAACCTGAGCATTGTCTGGTTTAGCTCTCTACTTGCTCAGCAGTTCAAAATTGAAGCCGTCTGGTGGCTGGCTGTTGTACTTTGTTAACATGGAAGGGAAAAATGGGCAAGGAAATCTTGAGTGTTGGTTTGGAAACCAGTACAGCCCCTTTTGTGACTTGATATGTGGAGAATACCGATATGTTACGTAGGAGCTCATGAGACTTACAGGTTTTAGCCTGAGCTAAGTGTTTGCTTTTTGTCTGAAAGCAATTTCTGTGCCTTGCCTGCTGTGCTGAGCAATGTTACACAAACTATTACCAATCTGAAATGTGAGGGCAGATATAACCAAGTGCAAATGAAAAAAGGAATGGGTTGTCTTTTACGAAGCTGACTTAATTTCCTCCCTCCATGTAGTGGAGAACTGGTCCAGATCATGATGGCGACAGCCAATGAAAACCTCTCAGCCAAGTTCTGTAACAGGGTGCTGAAGTTCTTCACCAAGCTCTTCCAGCTAAGTAAGTGTTGAATCTCTTCTGTCCTGCCTTTGTCCACCTTATGCTGTTCTTGTGTTACTGTGATACAAAGATGCTTGAAAGAAAAGCTGCAAAAGGAAGCTTTGCACTTTTGGTGGAAAGCCATCTTCAGACACGTTCGTTGTAGCATCTGTTACTCACTAGTAATTTTCTCTGCCAGCTGAGAAGAGTCCCAACCCCAGCCTGTTGCGACTTTGTGGCTCTTTGGCTCAGCTGGCTTGTGTGGAGCCTGTACGTCTGCAGGCCTGGTTAACCAGGATGACCATGTCCCCACCCAAAGATTCAGATCAACTGGACATTGTGCAAGAGAACAGGCAGCTGCTGCAACTCTTGACAACTTACATTGTTCGGGAAAATAGGTAAGTACAGCCTTTCTCATTTCTTTTGTGTGCTGTTCTTTTTTTCTCTAGCTGTGCAAGTTACTTGTGAGTTGCTGATGGCTTTGTGTTGTCAGCTTTGAAATGAAGTGGGGTATGGCTGTTTGCCCGGAATGCATTGCTCTGTCAGGGCCCTTGCAGTGGGGGCTTAGCTGTGTTTCAGTGGGTGATGTATTTCAGCCTCTGAAACTTTCTTCTTTTTGATTAGCCAAGTCGGAGAAGGCGTGTGCACTGTTCTGCTGAGTACGCTAATACCAATGGCAACAGAAATGTTGGCCAATGGTGATGGCACAGGCTTTCCTGAACTGATGGTCGTGATGGCAACTTTGGCTAGTGCAGGACAAGGTGCGGGACACCTACAGCTTCATGGTGCTGCTGTTGATTGGCTAGGCAGATGGTAAGAGTGAAATGTATACTGCTGTTTGTTCGTTTGTATCACTTCGGTTTTGTTTTTTTTCTTAATTATTTTTTTTTCCTGGTAATTTGGGGGCAGAATTTCATGTTTACTGATATATGCTCATTTTTTAGTGTATTGTTTGTTGTTTGGAATGTGAGGTGTCTGAGAGGTGCTGATCTGTGTCACCCCGTTAAGAGCAACCATGTGTTTTCTTTGTCTTTTCCACTCTTGATGGTTTAATTACTGCATTTATACATTTCCTCTAAAGCGAACTGAATGCTTGAAGCTATTGGTGAGAACTGAGTTTATACTTTTCAAAGGCTGTTAGCTGTAATGATCTTCTCCACTGTTTTCCGTTACAGCAAGAAATACCTGTCTCAAAAGAATGTCGTAGAAAAAATGAATGCAAACGTCATGCAAGGGAAGGTAAGACACGTGACTATGTGGGAGTTTTAAAGCAGTTTGGTCAGGGAGACCCTTCTATTTTCTTGCCTTATAGCAGCTATTATGGGGTCTAAGTACTGCCTCTCATTTTCATTCATCTCCACTTTATAGCATGTGACTATCCTGGAGTGTACATGCCATATTGTCTCTTACCTGGCCGATGTTACTAATGCACTGAGCCAGACCAGTGGCCAAGGACCAAGTCATCTTTCTGTTGATGGAGAGGAACGGGCAATTGAGGTGGATTCAGACTGGGTAGAAGAGTTGGCAGTGGAGGAGGAGGACTCTCAAGCTGAAGATTCGGTAGGCAATAGTCACAGTTAATGCTGCAAATGAGATGAAGAACTATTTTGCAGCTTCCAAATCAGAATTACTCAGGTTATAAACTAAGACGATGTTGTTGGTTGTTCCTAACGTGAGATTGAGTGAAGAACTAGTTGTGAAATCTGGAAGGGAGTATCTGTCATTCGTGCGTAGATCTGTTGACTTTGTGATGTCAACAAAAATTAAAAAGTTGGGGTTTTTTTAGAAAACAAAAAGGAAGAAGTGGAGTAAGGTGGGTTTATTCCTACTGGCTTCTTTATCAGCTACTAGCTTTTATACCAACAAACAACTTGCATTATGCTTTTAAGTGCTGTCGGGTGGGGAAAAAAAAGCTGCTGTTAATGCATTCTTTAAAATGTATTGTCCCAATACATTCTTTTTCTTACTGTTTTATTTTTCTGTTTTTCTGTTTTCTTGATTCACTCGAGCTGCTATAAAATGTTGCCATCTCCTCTTTCTGTGTGGCTTGATAGCAGCTGCTGCCTTTAGCTAGGTGGTGCTAAAACTTGCTATTCTTAAAATGCGCACTTAGTGGCTGAGGAATGTATTCTGTACCGTGTGCCTTTACTGTAGCTGCAGTTATAACACCTTTCTTCTTGACAGGATGAAGATTCTCTTTGTAATAAGCTCTGTACCTTCACAATCACACAGAAAGAATTCATGAATCAACATTGGTAAGAATCTCAAACTTGCATTCAGAATTTCAAACTGATATTTCTGGCTATTGAGAAGGAAACAGTCTGTGGAGCCTTCCTGAGGCACTGTATTTTATAACTCATATGGCTTATTTTGTGCAGGTATCACTGTCACACTTGCAAGATGGTTGATGGGGTTGGTGTTTGCACAGTTTGTGCTAAAGTTTGTCACAAGGATCATGAGATTTCTTATGCCAAATATGGATCGTTCTTCTGTGACTGTGGAGCCAAGGAAGATGGCAGTTGCCTGGTAAAGTGTCTTCATGTCAACGTACAAGCTGTGATTTCTTGAGTTTTTAAAGTTTTTTTTCAGAGGCTTCTGTTCTGCAATAAGTTAGGTCATGATACGAGTGCATAAGAGTCCCAAGACTTGAAGGCTGTGGCTTTATATTGAACCCTTTTAATTTACAGCTTGCCTGGCAATTTATTTTTTTGGATCAAGTAAGTGCAGTGGCAAATCTCTGTCCTAGTGACTACTGGGATTCCACCTACCTTTACAGAATTTGCAAGTTAGCTTAAGCTACACAGGGGTCAGATACCACCTTTTTCCATGTTTTCCATTGGCAGCAAAGTAACTTTATCTTAAATATGAAAGTTTTTCTAATACTTGGGTGCAGAGTGGCATGCAGGATACCATTGTGTTACTTCTTTAAAATGGCAGTGTAGGAGAATTGCATTCTATTTCTTTAAAACTACGTTAATCTTGCTGCTATTACAATCTGTATTCCTTTCGTCAGTGGTAAAATTGAGTCTGGTTTGGGCTTTCCGCATGGCTGTGTCATTCCCAGGCTTTGGTGAAGAGAACTCCCAGCAGTGGTATGAGCTCCACCATGAAAGAATCCGCCTTCCAGAGCGAGCCCAGAGTGCCCGAGAGTGTCATTCGACATGCAAGCACCTCTCCTGCAGAGAAAGCCAAGGTCACCATCAGTGAGGGGAAGGGCCCTGACGAAGAAAAACCCAAGAAGAGCAGCCTGTGTAGAAATGTTGAGGGCTGTCGAGAGGAATTGCAGTCCCAGGTATAATTATCAGCTAGCTGTTAAAAGGGAGATGGTTCATGATGAGGATCTTGGGCAGACTGTGTTGGTTATCAGCCAAGTGGCTTGATTTTTACGTTCCTCTTTATCATAAAGAGGGATAATAAAAGCGGCATCAGGCTTTAAAAACCAGTTGACATGCTGCTTTTGTGAAGGCTTCCAGCAGGAGCATCTTGTGCCTCACTTGCCATATCTATTTCTTGTAGGCCAACTTCTCCTTTGCACCTTTGGTGCTGGAGATGCTGAATTTCCTGATAGATGCCATTCAGATAAACTTCCAGCAAGCCTCAGCCATGGGGAGCAGCAGTCGTGCACAGCAAGCTCTCAATGAGCTACATACTTTGGACAAGTCAGTAGAAATGACAGATCAGTTAATGGTATGATATGAAAGGAGTTATTATGAGTGATTATATTATGAGTAATCACTCGTTAAGTGCGATTGCTTTTAAACAGAAAAATTGCAGTGATCTGGTTTTGTATGCTTTTACTAATGGCTCAGGTCCCAACTCTTGGCTCTCAAGAAGGTGCTTTTGAGAATGTCCGTATGAACTACAGCGGTGACCAGGGCCAGACGATCCGGCAACTGATCAGCGCTCACGTGCTGAGGCGGGTGGCAATGTGTGTGCTGTCATCCCCCCATGGACGTCGGCAGCACCTGGCTGTGAGTCACGAAAAGGGCAAGGTGAGATCTCTAACTCTGTAGAGGATGTTGGACTGTAAAGGAAAATGAAATAGCCTTAGAGCACTGAGCAACAAGCAGGATATGATTTGGGCTGCCTGTCGCCAGATCTGGGTCTTTTGTAAAGTATTACATAGCTTAGAAAAACCTCTCCTTCTTCAGAGAAAAGAGTTCTTGCAGCAGAAACAGTGAAAACTGCAGGGACACAGTCCTTGAAATTCCTTTTTTTCCCCATGATTTGTAAAGTAGGGTAACAAAGTTCTTTTTGTTCTGCAGATTACAGTCCTTCAGCTCTCGGCATTGCTGAAACAAGCAGACTCCAGCAAAAGAAAATTGACCCTTACTCGCCTTGCATCTGCACCCGTTCCATTTACGGTACTGAGTCTAACTGGAAATCCCTGCAAGGAGGACTACCTAGCAGTGTGCGGACTGAAAGTAAGTGCCTGACAACCCCTTTTCTAGACAGCTGGAAACGCCATCTCTAAACCAACTGTATTTCTTTCCTCTGAGGAGCTAGCACAGAGCTGGCTCCAAAGGTCTGTCACTAATTTTAGGTCATGAATTACTTTGCTCCTAGATATATGAAGTAAAAGAAGCAGGACCTATGTGAATAATACAATAAATGAGACAGTGCCTCAAAATAATACTTCTTATTGTATTTAGGCCAATTTTACTTTAAGACATGAGTCAAGGTTTGGTCATATGAAACTTAGTATGTTAGAACTAGTCGGTAACAACTAGTGTTTTGTAGCAAGGACTCCTCTTTTCTGTATTATCCCAAATTTAGATTCAGCTTTCATAGTGTAGAATCCACAAATCTATTAACAGCTGGACTCCGTCTGGTTTTGGTTTGTTGGTTTGAGATTTTTTTTTTCTTTACAAACTCTCATGTCATTCATCTTAAATGCAGG
This sequence comes from Phaethon aethereus, assembly GCF_964289735.1. Classification (NCBI taxonomy): domain Eukaryota; kingdom Metazoa; phylum Chordata; class Aves; order Phaethontiformes; family Phaethontidae; genus Phaethon; species Phaethon aethereus. Next base: position 2,449,220 of record NC_138597.1, on the reverse strand, counting down.
AATTTTAGATTCTTACTGTATGAATCATTATTGGCACTAAGAGGAATGCTGGCTTTTAAATCAGTTCTTGGTTTGAAATGCTTATAAACATTTTGTTCTAATAATTGACCATTTTTTTTTTCATTACTCCAGGACTGCCACGTGTTAACATTCAGCAGCTCTGGATCAGTCTCTGATCATTTGGTACTTCATCCCCAACTAGCCACTGGAAACTTCATCATTAAAGCTGTGTGGCTGCCAGGTTCTCAAACAGAGCTTGCTATTGTGACTGCAGACTTTGTGAAGGTATGTTTGCTCATAAGCTATTGATGATGTGTGGTCATCTACTTTCACACAATAGAGCCTGGATCTCTGCGGAGTTGCCTGTAGAAAGAAGAATGTGATAATATTCTTAGTTAGAAATAAATTGGAAATAGAAATCTGTGGTGTTTGTCTACTGTTGCCCTAAGAAAAAGCAAACCCAAAGAACCTACAGAGGAAAAAACACAAACCCTGTAACATCTAATAGGCATTCCCTTGTCTCAACTTTTGTCCATTTGCACTGTTTTGTATCATAGTAGTTAACTGTTTTCTTCATTCTTCCCACAGATTTACGATCTCTCTGTAGATGCTTTGAGTCCAACTTTCTATTTCCTTCTACCAAGTTCCAAAATCAGGGATGTCACATTCCTTTTCAACGAGGAGGGGAAGAACATAATAGTGATCATGTCCTCTGCTGGGTACATCTATACGCAGCTCATGGAAGAGGCGAGCAGTGCCCAGCATGGACCGTTCTATGTCACCAATGTGCTTGAAGTCAATCATGAGGACTTAAAGGTACTGGTGACTTCCCTTTCTCGTAGTATGGGCTGCAGTGGCTTTCCCTCTTTTGTTTGTGCCTTACATTTGAAGGCAGAAGTTTCCTTTTTTCTTTTTATTTTTCTTCTTTTTTTCCCCTTTTAAGCCCCCTGATCTAGATCAGTGAGCTTGCCATTCCTCTAAAGAGAGAAATATCCTTGCAGTGAAAGAGGGTGGGGATGAAAATTAAACCCCTTGATCCTTTCATCTAGAAAATGGAGCATGTTTTCCGTGGCTGGCTCTGAAGTCATGCCCAGCAGGATTTCTCAGCAGGGAGGTGGTTTCAGAGCGGTGCTGTTCTCAGAGCGAGGCACTCCAAAGGTGCGGTAACCAGAATGGATAAAGTTACTCACCATTGCTGGGGCTGCAGAGGTGGAGTGAGCCTTTGTTTCTGGTCAATAGCAGCTCTGTTGTTGTGGGAATGACTTTTAAAATCTGTCTACATTTCACTTGGTGTTTTTAGCCCAGCCTGCTCCAAAATAGGAGAATAGATGAGAGGGCCCTCAGGAAAGCTCTTTTATGAGCTGGGAACATGGGGAGTGCTCCGTGTGAGATTGTCGTACAACGTTCAAGCGCACAGATGCAGTAGCTGAGGGCGCTGCCTACAGCCTACGGGGATGCAATCTCAGTGTCCCGTGCAAAAGCCTTTGAAGTATCTGATGGATGAGTTCGCCAAGGAGTTGAGCTTAGAAAATTGTCATTTGGGGCTGCATCCTCTCACTGATGCGGAGGGGGCAAAGGAGAGGCTTTTGGAATAATTCCATCATGAGAAATTTAGAAGCCTTACCGTGTTTTGGAGGATGCGTGCTTATCTTGCATATCGCCATTTCTCTCCGATCCTTACAGGACAGCAATGGCCAGGTGGCAGGAGGTGGTGTCTCGGTGTATTACTCCCATGTGCTACAGATGTTGTTCTTCAGTTACTGTCAGGGCAAATCCTTTGCAGCCACCATCAGCCGGGCCAATCTGGAAGTGCAGCGGCTATTCCCGATTAACATAAAGAGGTGAGGCTCATGTGGAAAACTCCCCTGAAGGTTGAATTTCTGTTTATTATTGTTAAATATTACTAATTATTCTTAACATCTCAGCTCTGAATGGCCAAAGTTTGCGGTGAAGATCCCTTTTTTGACTGATGATTTCTTGCTACTTTTCCTGTTGCTTCTGCCCTAATTGCAGAATGATTTGAAACCAAAGCTGGCTGTTTCGGCAGTGTTGTGTGTATATGTTTTTTCTTCCCACTAGGATTTCACAGCAGAAAGGTGGCTTCAGAGCAGCCTTGCCGTACAGTGCGGAGCTGCTACTGGTGCAGCAGCTGGAACCGATGGGATTACCCACCCTCGTGGAGGCTGCGGAGCAGGAAGCTTTTGTTTCCTCTCGGCACCAGTACTGCAGTGGACCTTGTGTATTGTGCACGTTAAGGCTTATTTTCAGGCTCGCTTGAGGGAAACCAATCTCTTATGCTATGAATGTGGCAAGAAAAAAAGCTGTTCTGTCATTTGTTCTGACAAGCAGATCTGGTCATTTAGGCCTCAAGACTTTTTGCTCACCTGACACCAAGTCACTGTCATGAGTAGGCTCTGTAGAAGGGTCAGATTCCAAGAGCTTTCTACCCCTAGTCTTGTTTGGCTTAGTCTTTTTGCAACTTTGTTTTTTTCCAGTGAGCAGAGTCACGCAGATTCTCCTGCACTGGCCCTTGCTTAGCGCCGCTGGGTGTGTTGAAATGTGAAACTGTGCATTTGTTCAGATAAAAAGATAGCTGAAAGTCATTTTTAAATTAGCCCCTTGGTTTTAGGCATAAAATGTTACTTAGTGTCTTTCCTTGAGTTTTCAGGGCAGAGATGAGGGCTGTGAATTGGGATGCTTGTGCCTTTTGCCCACTCAAGTGATTGTCTTGGGTTTCTCACCTATAAACTGGGCACTGATGTTCCTGGCTGTTCATCAATGCAGTGATTTGAATTCCTGCTGAGGATGAAGCTTTAACTGATTTGAACAGTGATCGATTTTTTATGTTTTCATTTGTTGTTGCTTCTTACATTAATGTCATTCTGCCCTTTATCTCTTGCAGTTCAAACGGTGGGAGTAAGACTTCACCGGCACTGTGTCAGTGGTCTGAGGTGATGAACCATCCTGGCTTGGTGTGCTGTGTTCAGCAAACCACAGGTGTCCCACTGGTGGTGATGGTGAAGCCGGACACCTTTCTCATCCAGGAGATTAAAACCTTGCCAGCCAAAGCAAAGGTTAGTCATAGTTCTCTGTATTTTTGGCCCTTCAAATATGGTTTCTTCTTGTTCCATCAACAAGATCTCTAGTCTTTGCAGATTTTCTAATGCAAAGAGTTTGTTTCTTCAAGCAGCAGTTGCGAGGTCCTTTTCTTGACCTGCATTGCTTGCCTTTGCAGATTCAGGACATGGTGGCAATCCGTCACACAGCCTGCAACGAGCAGCAGAGGACCACTATGATCCTCCTGTGTGAAGACGGCAGCCTGAGGATCTACATGGCCAATGTAGAGAATACCTCCTACTGGCTCCAGCCCTCTCTCCAGCCTAGCAGCGTCATCAGCATCATGAAGCCAGTTCGCAAGCGCAAGGCAGCTGCTATTAGTAAGGGTTTTCTCATACATAACTTGTGCAAGGTAGCAGTGGCAAATGTAGATGCAGAGATTGTTCAGCATCGTATAGATACTCAAGATGTTCACTTCTGACAATTACTGGTTAACCTCAGGTTTAAGTACTGGCTAAGTTTGGGTAAAATGTTTCCGTAGATATATATAAAAATACATAGTTATCTGGCTCACATGGGCATTTCCAAAGGAGACGAGCACACTCTGTAGCTTTTTTACCGTAGCTTTTTTTACCATAGCTTTGCCTGGTTGGATTGTATTTCGTCAAAAATACCTCTCTTCTCTTTCAGCAACTCGCACATCTAGCCAAGTGAACTTTCCTATTGACTTCTTTGAACACAACCAGCAACTCTCAGATGTAGAGTTTGGAGGCAATGACCTGCTGCAGGTTTACAATGCTCAGCAGATAAAGCACCGGCTCAATTCCACTGGCATGTATGTGGCCAACACAAAGGTAAATGGGGCAATTTGGGGATTCAGTTGGGCTTCTAGGTGATGTTATTGTCCGAAATGACAGCATGCCTTTTCTTCAAAGTCTGCATTGTTCAAATGACCCAGTACAAATCCTGTGATACTGTTAGATAAACAGTGGAGGCACCTGTGTACAGACATCAGATTCTTAGCTTAGCAGTGAGTTTTTTTTACTTCACCTTGCTGAGCTGTGTTTTGTCTTCTGCAGCCTGGGGGTTTCACCATTGAAGTGACAAACAATAACAGCACGATGGTGATGACAGGCATGCGGATTCAGATTGGCACACAAGCGATAGAGAGAGCGCCCTCGTACTTGGAGATCTTTGGCCGCACCATGCAGCTGAACATGACCAGGGCTCGTTGGTTTGATTTCCCTTTCACTCGTGAGGAAGCCTTGCAGGCTGACAAAAAACTAACTATCTTCAGTAAGTCTTTGTTAATTGTTTGCTTTGACTACCTGTTGATTTTGCCTGGGTTGGTTGAAGCTACTGTGCTTCGCCTCATAGTAGGGAGGGTTTCCACAGTCCATTTGTTTGACCTGACTACAGAAACAGTTTGAGGGGCAGATCCTGAACAATTAATGACTTTATTTATGGCCCAGTTTCTTGCTGCAGTGGATGACTGTGCAATAGCTCAGCTCAATAATTTTGTGTTGAGATAATAGAGGAAAGTGGCCTTGAAAAGGAGATGAAACTGTCAGTGTGAGTGTATATTAGTGACACAGTATAATTGCTGTCCTGACCTTATGAGGCTGTGCTTGTTTGTATTAAAAAAAAAACAATTTTGTTAGTTCTTGAGAAATTTCTCTCATCACTGCAGTTGGGGCTTCTGTGGATCCTGCTGGAGTCACAATGATGGATTCCATAAAGATTTATGGCAAAACCAAAGAGCAGTTTGGATGGCCTGATGAGCCCCCTGAAGATTTTCCATCTGCTTCAGTGAGCAACGTTTGTCCCCCAAACCTGAACCAAGGGAACGGCACTGGAGACACAGAGTCGGCTACCCCTGCTGCTGCCAGTGGGACTGTCCTGGAGAGGTATCTCTGCAGTCTTTCTTTTATTTCCCCTTGGAGGTGGGGAATACAGTTGCTCTGGAGGGGACCTCGGTACACTTGTGTGCCTTTCTTAACTGGGAGAACTTAAGGGAGTTAGTGAGTTCTTCTCACTGCCATACAAAACAACAACTGAAAAGTCAGTGTTTATCTTCAAAGGAGAGCTTTGTGCTCACTCTTGATTTATGTGGTGGAGTGGATGGATAGATCTACATGCATGCTTTATTTCGCAAAATTCATTTGTTACAGCAGTCTTGAACAGCTAAGAGAGACTTCTGCTTTCTTGGTACACTTTCTCATTTCAAGCTGGCCCTTCTTCGTTCTCTAGAGCTCACAAAGCTTAGGCCTGTCTGAAGTAAAGTTCAGTTTTGAGGAGGGCTTTGTGTGTGATATATGTAGCCCATATATCTTGTGATCAACTAACTGTGGTGGAGAAAGTCTTAGTTCCATCCCCACCCCAATATCGCTATTGAGTGTCAAATCACAAGGGTGAGCTGAGGGTATATTTAACAGAAGAAAGAGAACTTTTTTTTTATATCCACCTCATGTTTTTTCTCTGAGCACATACAGGCTGTGCCATAAGGGTTGTAGAAAGCCTGGCAAGCTAGCAAGGCTAGGAGGGAAACAGATCAGAGAGGAGCTAGAGTTGCTGAAAAACGAGGATTTTAAGGGATATGCTACTTGGCTGTGAGTAAATGGTGGTTAATTTTGTCTTACTGAAATTATCAGGTAAAGGTTCAGGGCTTGAAGTGGCAGTTACATCCAGTTCAAGGACCTGTTTGGCCATGCTTTAATGTTTTGTCTAATAGTTCATGGGATTTTTTTCCTGTGCTTAATTTCTCTTTTTCTTCCCTCCTCTGCTGTGACATCTCCACAAGGTGTCCCTCTCTGCACAGACATGCTTTCTGGTTTTCCAAAGCAGTCGGTTTATATTCTAAAAACTCAGGACCAAAAAAGTTGTTCTCTTTAGTTTTACTTACATGTTACAGAATGCAGTATGGTTACCCTATAAAGGGCCTCTTGAGTAGGAACAACTAAAGACAGGCAAGAGGCAGCTTTCCTATCAGAAGTTTGGTATCTGTACTTCAAATTTAACCTTCAGTGGTGCTTTAAGCAATGTGCTTGGCTTCTCTGTGCTAGGTGGCCTGGATCTCCTTTATTTGTTTTGCTATTAGGCAAGTGTCTGCTGCCCAGATAGGAAGAACCTTGCTTAGATTTAATGTATATAGTGCTCTCCTGGCTTCCTGACTTCCCCATTTAATTTGCCTTTTGCTTAGAATGTGTTCTAGGGACTTTTTCTGTGAGCTTTACACATTTTTATTTTTTTTTCCTTTTTCTTTGCTCCCCCAAAGTTCTGAAACTGAGTCCCTAACCACCCTGGACCGGTTAGTATGCCATCCTTTTCTCTGCACGAATGAATGTGTGTCAGAGAGACAGAACATATGATGTGGCTTTTGTTGATTGTTTTTTTGTTTTCCAAGTGACATTTGCTTCTTTACATTCTGGTCATTGCATGGCAGATGGTTTAGCGAAATGTAAAGATGAGGTGGTTTGCAGATTTTTGCTGTATACAGCGTAACTGTTGCTTGTTTGACAGACTCCTCTTTTCGCTTTGTTCCCTCCTTGCGTCTTTTTATCCCACTTACATTCCCCTACTAGCTTTATGGAGGGTGGCTGCGGGTAGGGGAATGTGATGTTATTTATCACCACCAGACCAGATAATTGTTGTTTCTTCTACCTCGTATCCAATCCTACACTGTTATTTCTCCCCTTAATGCTATCTCTTCCCTCCGTTTTCCTGTATTCTTGCACTGCTCCTTCTGGTGTGTCAGATGGCGTTTCACGTAGTTCTACTGCGAGGCATGAAGCGGTGCTGCAAGGGAGATTCAGCACTTTGCTGCAAGTTGTAAATAAGGTTTTCCCTTGGGGCAAGTATTTTACTAGCCTGCCTTACCACTGTCAAAAGTTTGGATTTCAGCATCTCTCATGAGATACCCAGTGCTCCAAGTTAATTTTCCTCCGGGAATATTTTGCACTGAAACTCCAAATTGGAAAGAGCAACCTGTGTGAAAATAGCAAGCGAGTAGAATCTTGCTCCCTTAGAAAAGTCAGTTACGCTTTTTCCCATGTGTCATACCAACCCTTGATCTGCAGTCATATGTACGTCTGTGGGCCATGGTGAATTGGTACTGTCAAGACAATCCAAGTTATCCCTGCTGCAGGCTGCGTAAGGAAATGTTTTATCCTCTTTGGTAGAGAAAAGCCCCTGTCTTTCAGCTGTGGATTATTAAAGCAGTCCTAAGTTTGTCTGTGAGCGTGAGCCAGGTTTAACTCTGGTCTGTAACACAATGAAATGATATGCATGGTGCCTGTGGCAGGTTTTATCATGCTTTGATTTTGTACTTGGCATTCGTTAGCTGTCTCTGAGCTACTCATGACTGTAGCCCGCATAAAGCAAAGTGCTAAGGAGAGAGAAGGGTTGCTGTACTCAAGCCTGCTTTCCTTTCTCCCTTCAGGCTAGTAGTGAGTTCTTTAGAAGCGCTGGAAAGCTGCTTTGCTGTAGGACCAGTCAACGAGAAGGCAAGTAACTTTCTGAATACATTCTTGAGCTTTCAGAAATGGGGGAGGAGGAGCAAGATCAGCAGCACCTCCTGCAGCCCTGGGGGCCTGATACGGGAGAGAGCTGCATCCGTTTTGCTCAGAGCACTGATCTGAAAGTTGACTTAGCGAAAAGCATTCAAAACTAGTTTAGAATGACAATTGGCATTTGCATTTATCGCTGGTGGGATTTTTGTGCTGTAGAGTGACCTCGTTTACAAAAACAGCAAAGTAGAAGCCCATAAATCTCAAAAGGACTTTTCTTGTGTAGACGTGTGAAATGTTCCTTAAATGTGAAGTAATAAATTGAGGAGGCTATCAAGACTGTATGGAGGGAAGGCAGAAACTTGTATGCACGGTGCAAGGAGGGGAGGGAGCTGCAGGTACGCTGAGAAATCAGACTCATGCATCACCTTAATGGTAAATACACTGAAGAATGGGGTTTTTTGTCTGTTCTTGGGAGCAGGAGAAGAATAAGATGGCAGCTCAGGAACTGGCTACTATGCTGCTGTCCATGCCAGCTCCTTCCAGCGTCCAGCAGCAAACCAAGAGCCTCTTGGCTAGCTTGCACACCAGCCGCTCAGCATACCATAACCACAAGGTAACGTGGTGCAAGGATTTCAATGTCTCCTGTAACTTGCCAGTTTAGGGTTGAGGTGCAGCATGGTCCTAAGAAAGCCCTTTGTCCATGCAGCGTAAACCTGCTGGCTAATTTTCCTTTAACTCCTGGTGCCTGCCTTGCTGGCTTTTGTTTCACCAGAACTTCACTGCTTAAAATGCTTTTTGAAGATTTCAGTGGCAACTAATGTCAGTTAATCTAGAGAAATCAGGATCTCTAAACACAGGAAGTTTGTTTGCAAACTGTATAGCTCTGGTTTCTATTTCCACAGGCATCTGGCTTAGGGTGATAGGAGAATACTAGGGTAGGTAGCTAGTGACTACTAGTAGTAGACTATGTGCTGGCGTGACTGCAGCAAATGCACAGATGCCTGCAGATAGCCTTTGCTAACCACTGGAATGGTTATGTTTATACATTGGTCTTTCCATCCGCATTTAAGCCTGAGGGGAAGAAAATGTGAAGATCCATTCTCAAACCAGATTTCTTCCTGTAACAGGGTGACTTTTCAATATTAATTGTCCTTCTTGGGTGACATTGGCCAAGAGTTAAAGCAGCAAGTGTCAGATTTCCCCAGGATCCTGTAGTTGTATTGCAGTTGCCTTGTTGTGCTGCTGTCTGTTGTTTTTCTTTGCCTATGTTATCTTTCATTTTACAGGATCAAGCGCTGTTAAGTAAAGCCATTCAGTATTTGAGTTCCTCAACCAAAGAAGGAAAGGACCTTGATCCTGAAGTGTTTCAGAGGCTGGTCATCACTGCTCGATCCATTGCTATTATGAGACCCAACAATCTGGTCCATTATACGGAATCAAAGCTGCCACAGTTGGAAACTACAGGTAAAGAAGTCTGGATTTTTCTTCAGGTTTCTCTTGTGATAACTGAAGATGTCTTGGGGTATCTGGTTCGGTGTGACAGGGACTGTATTTGATGCATTTGTTAGGCTTGCAATAGTCCTTGTAATGAGGACATGAGAACTTCTAACAAAAGCCATTTCAAGTAAACTTGGTGTTACCCTCCTTGTTAACGTTTTCCCCTGCATATATCTGACAACTGTTTCTTAATTTATACAGAGAATGAAGACGTGCAAGAGGCCCAGAAACACACTGAAGGAGATGGCTGCACATTTATTACCCAGCTGGTCAACCACTTCTGGAAGCTACATGCGTCAAAACCCAAAAACGCCTTCCTTGCCCCTGCCTGCTTGCCAGGTGTGCTAGCTCTTCTTTTGTTATTGTAAAGCTTGCATATTTTGAAGGAGCCTATTTTGAGCTTGTAAACAGAGAAAATGACTTGTTCCAAACTAGGCCTAAGGTGTTAATGATGCAGTGAATGCTTTTGAAGGTATATCTGCTCTAATGCTTTTGTTCAGAAGTATGTGTATTGTGCTAGTAAAAAGGGACTGATGATTGATTTATTCACATTTGACTTTATGGATGGTGTTAGAGGATATTCGATGGTGCTGGTATATGGCATGCACAATATTCCATGAGACAGACCAGACTGGTGTTTAAGCATATTTTGGATTGAAACTTCAATATATTTGTGGTGCTAACATTGTGCCTTGAAGTCTACAAACAAAAGATGCTTCCTGCAGTGTCTCACTCAAGTGCTGAAAGGGCAAGATAGTTGATTACAGTCCTACTTTTATTCTTCCTTAGGTCTCACTCACGTTGAAGCCACAGTCAATGCTTTGGTGGATATTATCCATGGATACTGCACCTGTGAACTGGATTGTATCCATACAGCATCCAAGATCTACATGCAGATGTTACTTTGCCCGGTATGTAATCTTGCTCTGCTTTGCTTCAGCCTGTAAGACTGCACCAGAGGACGTATAGACTGGGTATTAGGAAAAATTTCTTCACCAAAAGGGTTGTCAAGCTTTGGAACAGGCTGCCTAGGGAAGCGGTTGAGTCACCATCCCTGGAGCTATTTAAAAGACATGTAGATGTGGTGCTTAGGGACATGGTTTAGCAGTGGACTTGTTAGGTTTATAGTTGGACTCAATAATCTTAAAGGTCTTTTCCAACCTAAATGATTCTATGATTTTATAATATGAAGAGAATTAAATACAGGTAGAATGATAATACATAGTGCAGATAGAAAATAGAGGCATGCAGCCAAGAACATTCAGCCGGAAGCGAAGGAAGGAGAACTTTCTCTCTCCTTGTGTTTTAGTAACGATTGTCATGTGCTGCATGTGGAACGTTAAGTATTGCTTTATGGCTGCTGGGAGAAACAGGGAGTTTAGAAGCTAGGCAGTGACATACGTCTTACATGAATCCTGACCAACAGAGTCATTAGTGTATTTTTAGCTATCTTTCCGAATACTATGAATAAGCATTTAAAGCTTAAGAAGTTTAATGATTGACTGTTAACCCTCTAGGATCCTGCAGTGAGCTTTTCTTGCAAACAAGCTTTGATCAGGGTGCTGAGGCCAAGAAACAAGCGGAGACACGTCACCTTGCCATCCTCCCCTCGGAGCAATACTCCTATGGGTATGCAAGATCCATTCATCTTTGCCTTTAAATGAGCCTGACCTACTTTACTTGTCAGAAAAGACAAGAAAATAAAGTAGTCTTTTAAATGGGACAAAAATCAGTCTTTTTCCTTTCTTTTCTCTCTCACCCCCTAAAAACCTTTTTTTTTTTTTTTTTTTTTTAAACATTCACCTCTTTGATGTTCTTGGGTTCAAAGAGGAGATCTCTCTGAGATACTCCCATTTCAGTGTTAGGGAAATCTGACTATTCTATCTAGGGAGTAGGAATCCAGAGTGCCGTAGTATCTCTGTGCATATTTTAAAGTCCTTATAAATCAATCATAAAGATGTGTGCAGACCAAAATTAGGCTATCAAATCTCCATCCCAGAGATATGGTTTTAGCACTGATGTGAATTGTAGTTGTCATGGATCTGTTAGTGACCGAGGGGTAAACTGTGGACTGTTTAGGTTTTTTGCTCCGACATTAATTACCTTGTCTGTGATGATGTGAAGAAAGAGTGCATTTGAGAATTATTCCTTTGTAACTCAGGAGATAAGGATGATGATGATGACGACGACGCAGAAGACAAGCTGCAGAGTTCTGGGATAGCAAATGGTGAGCATATCCGACAAGAAAGCCAGGAGCAAAGCGAAGTTGATCACGGGGACTTTGAGATGGTGGTAAGTCCAGAGGGCTTCTCCTTGGAGCTGTTTAAGTATGTTAGGTACTTGACTTTAATTTAATTTTGATGAATCGGTTTGTAGTGCTCCGTTAGCTGGTGATGGTTTGATGAAAGCTCTCACTGTGTTTCTTCTCTGTAGTCTGAATCTATGGTTCTGGAGACTTCAGAAAATGTGAATAATGGGAACCCTTCTCCCCTGGAGGCTCTTCTGGCTGGAGCAGAGGGATTCCCTCCTATGCTGGATATTCCTCCAGATGCAGATGATGAAACAATGGTGGAATTGGCTATTGCTCTGAGCCTGCAACAAGATCAGCAAGGTAAGATGTAGGCATTACTGGCAGTGAGAAAGGTAAATAGAATATGAGGAAACTGGGAAGGAGACAGAGCAGAAGCTGCTGATGTCACCACAAGCAAAGCAAAGATAGTAGAAATATACAGACAAGGCCAGAGTTAACATAATTCTGTCATAAAAATATACTCATACTTTGTTTTCTTCTTGCAGGGAGCAGCAGTAGTGCACTTGGACTTCAGAGCTTAGGACTGTCTGGCCAAGCACCCAGCTCTTCTTCTCTTGATGCCGGAACACTCTCAGATACAACAGCATCAGGTAACTGTTCACTGCGAGAAACCAAGCTTTTTTGATTTTGACCTAAATAATGACTTAAAATTTGTTTGTAAATACAGTTTTGAAGAACCAAACTACTGGCTTCATGTGTTCTTCATAGCGTATTGACGGACTTTTGTTACAGGCTGCTGAGGAATTTGTTTCCTCTTCTTAAAATAAAGCAGTCAAAATAAACCCTATACTGTATTTCCTTTGCTTTTATAAACAACCAGACACTGTTCTTCAAGTAACTTGTGTAATTGTCTATTTGATGAGGTTTCCTTCTCAGAGCATTTCCCCTCCGCTGCTTTTAGCAGGCTTAAATGTATTGATGGACACTTCTAAGTTCCCTTTTGCTTTGTAGTTGAAAATTGACACAAAAACCAAAGACAAATATTTCTGGCTTTTCTTTTGAAAAATTTCTGTTGAAGTTGTATCAAGACAGTGTTTTTACTTGTAACAGCTCTCTTTATTCTCTTAGCTCCAGCATCTGATGATGAGGGCAGCACAGCTGCAACAGATGGTTCAACTCTTCGGACTTCACCTGCAGACCATGGTGGGAGCGTGGGCTCTGAGAGCGGAGGCAGTGCGGTGGACTCCGTAGCTGGTGAGCACAGTGGTGAGTATCTCTTGCTTCACCAGTGTCTGTACATCTGTTTTTTATTCTAATAGGCCTTTACCAGAATGACGGGGTGGGTAAGCCCTGGCAAAAAAGAAATCTCAGTTCCAAATAGGCTGTGCCATGCGTCATTTTATGGTTACTGCCAACGTGCTGTACAGACTACATATTTACTCACTTTTTGTAGTTCTCTAGGAGTGTGGCATCTGCAGTAGTTTTTGGTGGCCTGTAGTAACAGAATGCAGTAGCCTACAGCAAGGCTGAAAGGATTCGCTATACTGCTAGATAAGTTTGGATGGGGTAGAATTAATTTCTCTCCTTTTTGCTTGGGACTGATACCCAGGTAAAACTAATCACAGACTTTTATAAAAAAAATTATGTCTGTGCTGCCCATCCTGTATATAACACACGTCTTCTGACTCAGTTTAAATTACTGCTGTGGAACCAATGCAATTTGGGCAGCAAAGATGAGGCTGGCAAACAAAAGAATGCTGGGGGTGTTAAGTAGCATCCATAGAAATGACTCCCTCGTAGCTTTACGAAGGTAACCAAAGACACCGGCTCCTCAGAACCATAGTTCCAAAGTATAGTTCAGCTGTGTCAGCTGCTGTGAAGCAGGCAAGAGGCATGTTCAGTTGTGCTGATACTGTCTTTCCCTTTTTTCTTTTTCTTTTTCAGTGTCTGGCCGTAGTAGTGCCTATGGGGACACGACAGCCGAGGGCCACCCTGCCGGACCAGGCAGCGTCAGCTCAAGCACAGGTGCTATCAGCACTACCACAGGCCAGCAAGAGGGAGATGGTTCAGAAGGGGAAGGGGAGGCAGAGGGAGACGTCCACACCAGCAACAGGCAAGGGGCTTTGCTTTCCTCTTCAAGAATAGCATATCTGGTCTGCAGTGTCATTGTTTATAGAGGAGTGGACTACAGGTGTTGAAATTCATAAAGTATGAGTTGTGACTCTGGATAATAAAAATTGGAAGTTGCAAACACAGAGTACAGCAAACTGCCATTGCAAAATGCTTCCCTCTGTGCATTCACCATGTAACGTGTTACACGTACCTAATGTGCGTCCCACAAAACTGCTGCCTGTCCGAAGTGATGAAAAAGTCCTGCATGAGTGTATTAAACACAGGAATCACTAAAATCTACAGCTTGTGAGCCTATGAAATTCAGTGTTAGGGGAAGAAAGTATGTGCAAGAGTGCTAAGCGCTTTGGGAGAGACCTGCAGTTTTTCATTCTGTGGGAACGGATGCTCAGTCACTTTTACAGTGCAATTTGGAACTGATTTATAGTTCTCTGTTTCTAGACAATTGAATTCTCCAGGTAGTCATGGTAGGCAGCATAGTTCTGAAGTGAAGAACTACATCCATTGTCAGAGTTGCTCTGCATCTTTGACATCACTTTGGCTGTGAAGTCTGAGGGAGTCAGTCCACTCCTGTCTGTGCTGACCTTAGGATTTGTTCATGCTCTGAATTTGTGTGGTAAATTGCAGAGCTCTGTTGGTAATCCTGCTGGGTCTAATGTTTCTTGTGATGTGTCTGAAGTCCTTTGTTTCTGATTCCTCGCTTCTGACTTCCCAGGCTGCACATGGTCCGACTGATGTTGCTGGAGAGACTGCTGCAAAACTTACCCCAGCTGAGGAATGTTGGAGGAGTCCGAGCCATTCCTTACATGCAGGTGAGTGAGGAGGGCTCAGGAGTTAAGCCTTAATTAAACAATTGATCACTGCTACTACTGCTGGGTTTATGTTTGCACATGCTTTTCCCTTTCTCTTCCTTCTCAGTCACAGTGTGTGAGTCCATCTCTAAAATGTAAAGTAATCTGTTGTACAGCATTCCTTACCCATAGATTTTTGCTAGACTTGTACCCTTTCTCAGTGTGGCGTTACAGCTGGCTGATGAGCCCTAAGGGCTAAAAATCCTTTAACTCCAGTGTATTTTAGAGGGTCTTTTGGGTTTATACTGAATGTTCATATTAGTGTGTGATGGTGCAGGCAGAATTTGAGAAAGAACAGAAATTAATCAGGGTAAAATCTGTGATGCGTATCGTGTGAAAGATAATCTGTATTTATCGTGAAAACATGGAACCTGCATTCTATTAATTCTCTGACTTTCATTTCCAGGTTATTCTGATGCTCACGACAGACCTAGATGGAGATGATGAGAAAGACAAGGGAGCTTTAGATAACCTTCTGTCCCAACTAATTGCAGAACTATGCATGGACAAAAAGGTAAGCTGTGGTATGAGCACAGACTCTTTGATTTGCTCTTTCTAGACAGGGCTTCTTCCCGTGGAGGGATCAAATGCATAGGAGTCATAGAAACACATTGCTGTATGGATGTGTTCAGGCAGTTTATTTGTCTTGGCTCACTTCACATAAGGTAGAAAATTAGATAAGTGTAACTCTCACTGTTTCCTCGTTCTGGCATCCACAAGTGAGCAGGAAAAGTCTTAAAACAGGCATGATCAGTGATGCGTGATTGTCATATATACCTTTTCATTTGTGTAATACTGTTCTCTGGCATCCAGGACACTGTCTACCCTTATATTGAGGAATTTGTGCTGCATTTTTAGTATTACTGCTTGAGCTTAAATTAGAAATGCTTCATGAGGATCAGAGCACTGAAATTTAGATGCTTAGGACAATATGCTCAGCTCCGTAACTAAGCAAGCAAGCTCTCTTCGTGCAGGATGTGTCTAAGAAAAATGAACGCTCTCCTGTGAACGAAGTGCACTTGGTGGTAATGAGGCTGCTTAGTGTGTTCATGTCCAGAACTAAGTCAGGATCCAAGTCTTCCATTTGTGAGGTATGTTCTTCAAAGTGCTTTGTCAGGGGGATGATGTGGTTGGGGGCTTTTGTTCATCAAAGATGGTCTAAAAGCTGCTAACTGAAATAGCTGGTCTGAAACTGAAAAGCAGTTAAAAGTTCTTTGGAAGAATTCATGAGGAATCTGTAATGTTACTTGACACTTCTGAAAAAAGACCTTTGCTGAAACCCACAATGGAGGAAACCAACATTTAAAGACACCTAGATTCACTTGTTTGTGCGTGGTTTCTGACTGAGCTAAGCGCAGCACGTTAATGTTGTTGTTTAAAACTGCCTAGCAGATTTTCTTCCTTGCATCTTACCAGTGCTGAAGGGGTTAAAGAGGATTTGTAATGTGATTATTGGAAAGCAATATGCTGCTGTGTCAACGTAAAAGTCGCTAAGAGGATTCCTTAGATATTTGTTGCTAAAAGGTACAGTAATAAGGCATAAAAAGCAGTATGTGTGGTGGGAAGGAGATTAATAAAAAAGCATAGAGGTTAAAAAAATTTAGTCTGAACTGCATCAAATTTTAATGAGCTTATGAGCTGTGGGGTTTGTTTGGATTTACAGGCCTGCTTTAATAGTTTTATTTACAGTAGCTTTTTCTCCAGCCTTTGTTATTCACTTGAGCTTCCCACAGAAATCAAAGCTCATCGTCTTGCAGAATGCAGGTGGAGCAATACCTGGGTGGAGCAGAGCCTCTGAGCGGCATCTGCAACAGGGACTCTTTCTCTACCAGAATTCACCCCCAGCTGGCCAAATCCCAGATAAACAGACAGAAATCCCAACTTTAGAAAAAAAAAAAAAGGGGGGGGGGGGTGGAGGAGGAAGAAGGGAAAAAAGCCCTAGTCGTCTAATCCATAGCAGAGTGGCCTCTGGCACATGTGTCGAGGGGAGATTAGACTTAAGAGGAGATTTTATTTGTTTTCCTTTACTAAGCGCTTGTTCAAAAGAGTCTCTGTAAATATTTGAGTTGCTTTTCATAAACACAAAAAACCAAAAACCCCAACCTCAAACAAACCCCAAACTTAAAAGCTGCCTGTAAAGTTTCATAAAAAACTGCTCCCTTTGTCCATACTGTCAGCAACTGCTGTCTGATTCTCACAGCCTCCCCTGCTCTTCCGACACGGTGGTTCTCAGGTGCTTTAGTAATCCAGCTCCTCTTTGTTTCAGTCTTCCTCCCTCATCTCTAGTGCCACTGCTGCTGCCTTATTGAGCTCTGGTGCTGTTGACTACTGTCTGCATGTGCTGAAGTCTTTGCTGGAGTACTGGAAAAGCCAGCAGAATGACGAGGAGCCTGTAGCCACCAGCCAGCTCCTGAAACCTCACACTACTTCTTCTCCACCTGACATGAGCCCTTTTTTCCTCCGTCAGTATGTGAAGGTGAGTTCTACCCTATGCTGTTAGCTTTACGTGACCTGCATTAAACGGCTGCTTCACAGAAGCAAGTAAAAGCATCCTTGCAGAACTGGCTTCCCCTTAGTAGTGCAATTAAAATCCGTTCCCTTAGTGCATAGTTAAAACTAGGATTGCTCCGAGATCTCTGAGTAGCCCAGCTCACTCTATCCATCGATGCACTCCGACACCAAGCAATTCTGTGGAGCTGCTGTCACTGTTTCTGATTGAAGTGTTAATCTTTCTGAAGGGAAGCTACTTCATCGCATGACTCCTTTTGCTTGGCAGGCAGAATTTCTGAACCACCGCTACTTATTGTGGCAAGGAAGCCTAGCAGTTGATGGGGATTTTCCACACTAAATCCTAAACTTGTTCAACCACCGTGGTGCCTTTATGCTAAGACGCTGCTGGGGAGGGGGTGGGCTTTGATACATGGACAGGTGCAGTGAAAAAAGCCTAGTTAAATGTAAGAATGTCCCTTAGGTTGAAAGCTCATATGTTAAAATGTCTTATTACTACAGACTAGCTGACTGCATCCTAATAGTTATCATCTAGTTAAAGTCCTCATGCAGGTTTGTTGGCTTGTTTTAATTTATCAGCTGAGAGTGTTTCTTCTGCCTGCAAAGGTGCAGAAAAGCTTTGTTTTTAGAAAACTAATAAATGCGCCTGTAGCTTGTCATGACACCACACTGGGAGTGTTCAGTGCCAGAGCCTGACTGATTGCTCTTGCTGTCAGGGTCATGCTGCAGATGTTTTTGAGGCCTACACTCAGCTCCTGACGGAGATGGTACTGCGGCTGCCCTATCAGATCAAGAAGATTGCAGACACAAACTCCCGCATCCCACCTCCCATCTTTGATCACTCCTGGTTTTACTTTTTGTCTGAGGTAAGTGAGAACGCGATACGCCTACTGGTTTTAATGAAAACTTCTAGTAACGTTACCTTTCCGGAGAGAGGTGAGCTTTTGTAGGACTGATCTCAGACCCATCTCTGATTTCCTCCCCTCCCGCCTTGAAAGAAGGTTAACTTTCAGCTTTGTTTTATTCCTGTTGAACAGGAATCTATAGGAAAACATATGTGAAAGATAAGATTGCTATTGCTCTCTGTACCTCAG
Source organism: Phaethon aethereus (assembly GCF_964289735.1). Lineage (NCBI taxonomy): Eukaryota > Metazoa > Chordata > Aves > Phaethontiformes > Phaethontidae > Phaethon > Phaethon aethereus. Next base: position 2,431,324 of record NC_138597.1, on the reverse strand, counting down.
TGTTTGCTGCCAGAAAACTCGAATAGAAAACTTTCTCTGAGATGGTACAAAAGAAATCACTAAGATATTTGGAGTATATCTTTTAATTTCCTTTGGTTGTATAGCTTCCTACTTGAGATAACAAGTTATCTTATATTTGCACAAGTTTGGGGGAGGATTTCTTAATTAGGTTTGACTAGCTTTTTATTTGAGGTCATAGATGACAAAGAATGGTTTTCAGGAGCAGTTTCATAATGGCACAGCTCAGGATACTGCAGTGTTGCTGTGCAGTGTTTCTACTGCCTGTGACTTGCTTTTACAGGTGACTTTGCACTACCTTAAAGCTGACAGATTCATTAATGCATCTCCTGTATCTTTTCTTTTTGTAAGAAAACAGATCATATTTTTGTTGGCGCAGGTTGCCTACTGGTGAATTCACAAGTGCTGATGTTGTAGGCTTTTCTTTCTCTAGTACCTGATGATCCAGCAGACTCCATTCGTGCGCCGCCAAGTCCGCAAGCTTTTGCTCTTTATCTGTGGATCAAAGGATAAATACCGCCAGCTCAGAGACCTTCACACCTTGGACTCTCATGTTCGTGGAATCAAAAAGCTCCTAGAAGAGCAAGGCATTTTCCTCCGTGCCAGTGTGGTCACAGCAAGTTCAGGCTCTGCCCTGCAGTATGATACGTTGATCAGCTTGGTAAGGAAAAGTGTGCCACTGTACTAGGAAAAGAGATCTATGTTGCATTTATGTAAGCTGTCGGTAATAGAAATACTGACATGGTGTTTAATCCTGTCCCATTGTACCTTTCAGATGGAACATTTAAAGGCTTGTGCAGAGATCGCCACACAGCGAACAGTAAACTGGCAGAAATTCTGCATTAAAGATGACTGTGAGTTCTTTCTCAGAGAGTACTTGAGGGAGCAGAGGGGGGATGCGTTATGTGTCTCGGTTTGAATCAAGACTTCTCACATGGGGAAGCTGAGCAGAGAAGAAGGGGACACAGCTGAGAGTTTTGAGTAGGACTGAACTGCTTGGAGTACCAATTATCACAGGGCTCTAATTGCATCTGTTCCTTAGCTAAAGAATACAATATGGTGAATGGATGACTAGAAGGACAGGAATAGGAGATCTGTACTCTCGCACTGCCATTGTTCCAGTGTGTAATTTGGGATGAAACGCTTTACCTTGGTGTACCCAGGTGTTATGCTTCTGTAGTTTAGCAACAGGAAGGTTCTGTGAGTTTGTGGGATGGCTGTTGTCATGTTCAAAGAGTTTTTTGTTTCAGGCTGGGGTTTTTTTTCTTGCTTTTTTAAAATTCATCCTTCAAAGATTTTCTTCTTCTCTCTGCAGCGGTTCTGTATTTCCTCCTTCAAGTCAGCTTCCTGGTAGATGAAGGAGTGTCACCAGTTCTCCTGCAGCTGCTGTCTTGTGCTCTGTGTGGCAGTAAAGTGCTGTCCGTGGTTTCATCCTCTGGATCATCAAGCACCTCTTCCACCTCTGCTCCTGCAGCATCGGGTTCTGGGCAGCCAGCAACACAGAGCAAATCCTCCACTAAAAAGAGCAAGAAAGAAGAAAAGGAAAAGGAGAGAGACGGTGAGCTGCAGCTGTGCCCTGATCCGTGGTGTTTTTAGGGATGAAGTCTGCTCCTCTTGGCCTTTCTTATTTCTATTTAGAGAGAACTGCTTGCTTTTTATTGTGATTAAATATCACTATTGTGAAAGGGTCATGGATTGTGGCGAGGGCACTTGCAGACTACCACAACAATTAGGAGAGAAGAGCAGTTTTACTGTATGTAGATTGGAGTGGGTCAAAGATGAAGCAGTATGCCCTACAAGTTGGGGCTTAAATCAGGTGCTGCGTATATCCCAAACCCATTGTGAGTATTTATTAACTTGAGTGGGCTTTAAGTTGTCTAATGGAAGTTACCTATACCAGTGACAAAGTAGATTCCACCTAACTTGCCTACCCTGGATTGTAGGAGGTTGAAATGTTCATAGGGATTAAAACAAGTACTGGAGATGCACACCCAGTTAGCTCTGCTCTTCAATGATTTTGTTAAGACTTGTTTCTTCTGTCTGACTTGTAAGCTATGTTGGAGCCAGGGATGCTGCTTAATGAATATCCAAAGTCCTGGGAAAGTAATTAAGCTTTCCTATAAAAGTCATGGGCATAAATTCTCTCTTGGCTTTTCTTCAAGGAACCATTTTGGTTTCCTCTGTCAGATGATTCTCTGTGAGTCTTTTCACTGCCCCATAGTTGATCCTTTTCTTTTTATCAGGATGTGTAGCACATTTCTCAAGTCCTTGCTGCCAAGTTTTCCAGCAGTTTTCTTCTGTGTTAGTCAGGAGCACTAGGTTATATTTTTGGAAAAATAAAGGAACATTGAAGTTGCTTGTTGCCTGAAACACAGTGATTTGTCCCCATTATCCTTGCTTCATGATCTACAAAACAGGAAATTGTCCTGCCTGGGAGATACTCCAGTCATTGGCTTTCTTAATTGTCTTTCTTCTGCCACCCGATGTCCCCTAGGCGAGAGTTCGGGCAGTCAGGAAGATCAGCTGTGTACAGCTCTGGTGAACCAGCTGAACAAATTTGCTGATAAGGAGACCCTCATTCAGTTCCTGCGTTGCTTCTTGCTGGAGTCCAACTCATCCTCCGTGAGATGGCAGGCCCACTGCCTCGCGCTCCACATCTACAGGTGAGCTGGGAGGGATCCTCTGACCTGGCTCTTCTTAGCCAGGTTCAGCTCTGTTATGAAGAGCTCTGTCCTTGTGGAAGAGTTAATGCTTGAGCGTCTGGCCTGAATGATGCTGAGGCTTGCAGATGACTGCACCCCCTTGAATCGCTTACACTGTTTTGCAGTTATTGGGGCTGGAGGTAGAAGTTGTGACTTACTTGTTACTGATCAACTTGAGTTAGCATCTGCAAGAGGCACTTTATTTCTGTCTGCAGAGTCTGTCTCCTGACATCTATGGGAGTAGGTACTTTGGGAGAGTGAATGTCTGAGGCAGATGCAGACTCGTACAGTTTAAAAGTGGGAGTTATGTAGGGAAAGGCACGTTTCAGGGTGCTGAACTCCTTCAGGACTCTATTCAGTTGTTGCAAGACAGCTGCGTTCATTTCAGAGAGCGCAGGACAACTGCTGATGGCAAGAAGAGATGAGATTTAACTCTGTGAACTCTGATGTATAGCAAGATAATAGTTTCCAAGTTTGGTGAACTGTAGCATGTGTTTTCCTTTTGAGTAAGATTGTGTGCTATGTGATCTGTATAGCTACCTTTACAAGCCTAATTGATATGTCATCCATTCAACAGGAACTCTAACAAGTCTCAGCAAGAGTTACTGTTGGATCTCATGTGGTCAATCTGGCCAGAACTTCCAGCCTATGGAAGAAAGGCTGCCCAGTTTGTAGATCTCCTGGGATACTTCTCGCTGAAAACACAGCAGACTGAGAAAAAGGTACGGTGTCATTCTGAAAAGAAGGTACAGCGTCCCAGGTCCTGCTGCCTCCTGTGAACTATGTTGGTGCTCATTTATGATACAGCTGGGACAGATCTTCGGTCAAAAGAGCTTCTGGTGGGAATTTTTTTGTTCCTGAAATTTGAATGTTAAAAAAGGCAGGGTCCTTAAAAAAAAAAAAAGAGGGGAGTGTGGATCTTTTGTTTTATTGTTTGGGACTTTTTTATTTAGAAGAAAACTTCTTTCCCACAGGAAGACTTTGTGGGAAAATACATTTATCTGCTAGCTCTAATTTTTAGATTTTTGGTATTTCAGCTCCTAGAAATCTTTCGTAACCAAGACTCTTGAACAAAGGAAGTGGTAGGATTTCTTAGGGGACCAGTGAGCTTGAGAACAAATAATTTAGATGCACTGATACTTGCATATGTACGTTTAAAGAGCTGGGAATGCCTTACAAATCTTGGCAGGCATTTGCAGTGATTGGCTGACAAATAGCATTGTTATTGTGGTAAAGGTCTAATTTTAGGATCAGATTACATTACATTATATATATACATTACAATGATTTAACCACATAAATTCCTGTGAGTATACTGCGTGCATCTTCTGGGGGACCTGGAACACTACCAGATGAGATATCTTTATGCCTTTGTAGCAATAAAAAAAAAATGTTGAGAAGATAGTATTTTCCTAATTGTATTTCAGTTGAAGGAATACTCCCAAAAGGCTGTGGAGATTCTCCGGACTCAAAACCACATTCTTACCAACCACCCTAACTCCAACATTTACAAGTGAGTTACTTCAGACTTTGATCCATTTCACTAAAGAAGCTTTTCAGCAGACGAGCTGCAATCCACAGGGGAATACACAATTCTTCTAATAAAATCGTGGTGGAGGAAGGACCCCTACTGAGATTGCGTGCTTGCTGCAGCTGGCCTTGGGAGAATAGCAGATTCCTTTCTGCCATCTGAAAAATGTGACATTTGATGTGCTGTCAGCAGTAGTCTGGCTTTAGCTTTTTTGCTTTCATTGTTGGTAAATGCTGCAGAATAGTAGGAGCAATTGGAGAATATAGACTTGCAGAATTAAGTGTTGTGTTCTTAGTCATGCCTTGACAGTTAATAATTATACTAAAATGCTGCCTAGTGAAAAACAGTAATTTTCAGTGTGCTTTACATTGTAATGCTTCTGTTGTTAAATCTGGGACTGGGACTACAGGTAAACTGAAACTATTCTGATTGAATGGCTTGTGTTTAAAACACAGTGAATGCCAAATTATATATGTCAGTGTTCTTCCCCTCATTTCAGCACGCTGTCTGGGCTGGTGGAATTCGATGGCTATTACCTGGAGAGCGATCCTTGCCTTGTCTGCAACAATCCAGAGGTGCCCTTCTGTGTAAGTAACTGCTGTTCTGAAACCCTTCCCTATTACAGGGATCCCAGACATTTACAGCAGTGTGCTTTGCTGCGTTTCTGAGTTTTTTGGGATGGAACCACATAGGCGGCGTGTCCTTGTTTGTGTCTTCTCAGTACATCAAGCTTTCCTCCATTAAAGTGGACACGCGGTATACTACCACCCAACAAGTGGTGAAGCTAATTGGCAGCCACACTATCAGCAAAGTGACAGTGAAGATAGGAGACCTGAAACGAACCAAAATGGTCCGAACCATCAACCTCTATTACAACAACAGGACAGTGCAAGCCATAGTGGAACTGAAAAACAAGTACGTTCGTCCATGGTTTTTTGTGTGCAAGTCTCTGAATTTGACATTACGATTTCTACTGAGGTGCTTGGCTTCTTGATTTAGCTAATGTTCCTTCTTAAACCTGTCAGCCTACATTGGGTGGGATTGTTCTGAATCTCCTATGATAAATTATTGAAGAAAAGACCCAAATTTCACCTAGAGCTTGAAATATGCTGGTAAAATTTGTGTATGCAAACTTTGTACAGGCTCAGTTTTAAGCACCTAACTTAACTGTGTGGAAACCAGTGCTAATACCAAGAGCATCTCCTGGAGAGTGTGCCTCGAAAGGGATTTGGACCTTGCAGCTTGTCCAGAAATGCAGAAAGCATTAACATTACTCAATTGAAACCATATAGTAGAATTAAAATTAGAAGTTGGATGGCCTAACTCTTGGCTGCTGCTTTACCTATGAAAAATGGCTTCTTTTCAATACATTGCTCAGTCTGCAGCCAGTTCTGCTTCTATGCTTTCCCTTCTTACTTCTTGAGATGTTCTCCCCAGAATCAGATCTCTTTGGCTTAGGGATTAATCTGTGCCTGCCGCTTATTGCTTATTTGAAGTCTTAATCCTCTGTGACATCACAAGTGGCTGCTGTGGAGAGGATTATGATGTCACAAGGAGAGGATTCTGACTTCAGGTTGAGAATAAGCAGTGGGAGCAGATGAGATCTTTAGAAATAAATATCCTGTTTTCATGCAAATGTTCTTACTAATAAAAAAACGGAGGTGAAAATCCCTAGAAAATGTGTGTAGAATTAAAGTTTTTCCATGAGGCATCAACAGCTCTTTAATCCTAAACAGTCTCTCTCTATGAAGAGGATAAAGGCTTAAAATGTATTTCTGGCTACATATCATGTCAATACAGAAGCTAAGGAAACGAATCCTAGAACTGCTCTCCATTCATCCCATTTAAAGTAGATTTGGAGCAGAGACGGTTGTATTTGGCTTCTCTTCGTACGTGGGCAGGGAGGGTACTTCCCACTGAAAACCGATGCCGCTTTCTTCCCTTTTCCCAGACCGGCTCGTTGGCACAAAGCTAAAAAAGTCCAGCTGACCCCAGGCCAGACGGAGGTGAAGATTGATTTGCCGCTGCCCATTGTGGCTTCGAACCTGATGATTGAATTTGCAGATTTCTATGAGAATTACCAGGCTTCCACAGAGACCCTGCAGTGCCCCCGGTGTAGCGCATCCGTCCCAGCCAACCCGGGGGTGTGTGGGAACTGCGGCGAAAACGTGTACCAGTGCCACAAGTGCAGGTACGTCATCCTCGTTCCTCCCCACGGAGCCAGCGCCAGGGTTTTACAGAGTCCTTGTGCTGTTGCCCATGTTGGATGTTCAACAAAATACCCTGCTATTTAAATACATGATTCTGGTTAATACAACTGCACAATCAAATTAGTGGAGAAGTATAAAACAGGCTTACAGGGATTTAATGTTAATGCAGGATAACAAAGGAAACCTGATACAACAATACTGAAAGAACACAGAAGTTTCAGATCAAGCCCTCTGAAGTTTAAAAAAGAAAATTCCCAGGAGGAGGTTATTTTTGGCTTGCCTGTTCAAGGGCATGAGACTGGAGTTCAGTTACACGATTGCAGGGGGGTTTCCCTGCAGGATCCCTGACTTAGCTTGCAGGACGGACAGTGCTCGCTTGTCTATTCAGAGCTTTTGTTGTACTCTGCTCATTCAGAGCAGGGCTCAGGGCGTAATTTACTGTGCACTATGCAAGCTTTCACTACAGTATTATAAAGCCTTCTCTTTTGTGAGTTTTGTCTCCTTATCTGATACCTCTTCTCCCTTCATTGTTGTCCTGTATTCTCCTCGAATCCTCAGGGGATTCAAGGTGTTTAGCAGATTCTTTCCATAGATCAGCTGATTACTGGTATATTGAAAGGTTTCTATAGCCCTTCTTGAATTATGGGAGCTGTAAATCAGTTTGTGTCATGCTACTGTAGCCTGCAACTGGATAATAAGTATGCTGGAGCTAGTCCCACTGCAACTGGGTAAAGAGTGAAAGCTATTGAAAGCCTAGACCTTGCAAAACAAAATGGTTTCTTTTTTATCTGTGTTCTCATAAAGGGCACGGTGCCCTAGTCTGATGTTCTGCTGGGAATTACTGTAGTTGAAGTAGAATTGTTGGGAACAAATTCACATCTGTTTCTGCTTTTTCCAGCCGGAATGAGGCACTGCTTCTGTAAGGATTTTTTTTCATTGCCTGATTTGTAGGTTTTGATTCTCATGTACCTCATGTATTTCACTTGTGGCTTTGCCAGGGCGGTTAGGTAGGTTAGACATTTTAAGGGCCATCCTTCTGTTTTACCTACTGAGTCCATCCACCGCTTACTTCATTGCCTCAGTTATCTTGATAAAGCTTAGCTGCATTCTTTGACCTTTCTGGCTTGTCTTTCAGATCCATTAATTATGACGAGAAAGATCCCTTCCTTTGCAATGCCTGTGGGTTCTGTAAATATGCTCGCTTTGACTTCATGTTGTATGCCAAGCCCTGCTGTGCAGTGGATCCCATAGAGAATGAAGAGGATCGAAAGAAGGTGAGACTAACAGCAGATTCTTTAATGAAATGCTGTATCTCTTGGCCAAGTCAACAGTGTAGGGACATCAGAGGTCCATCCCTCTTGGGAGTAACATGAAAAGCAGTGCTCCTTCAAGGCTTCTCACTGACTAATGCCTTCCTTTGTTTACTGTCTTGATGCATTAAATAGGTAATTTTTCAAAAGACATAATCCAGTGCTTTATTTATAAACTAGTTATCTAGCACTGCATCTCTTTGCCTTGCTGTACAAGGGGGTGAATTTGGGTGGTACTGTATGTTTTACCATCCCATTTGAGGAGCCCCACTAATGAAGAACTCATTGCAGTACGTGGCCTGTCCCAGTATGTCAGCAGTATGTGTGCTGAGCACAGAGTCAGCAGAGTGGTACTTGTGGCAGAAACAGGGTGCAGGATCGCTTTGTTTTTTTCCCCAGAAAAAGGCAGAAGAAGCGGAAGACTTAGAGGTTAGTGGCTGTAGAATTATAAACCGTGTCTGAACATAAAATAAGAGTTTCCTTTCCTTTTTCATTCTTAGGCAGTAACAAATATCAACACTCTGCTGGACAAGGCTGACAGAGTGTATCACCAGCTAATGGGACACCGACCGCAGCTGGAAAACCTTCTGTGTAAAGTGAATGAGGCGGCTCCTGAAAAGCCACAGGTAAGAAGGGGCAGATGGATCTTGCCCAGAACCCCAGGCTGGTGAGACACTGGCCTTTATACTGCTAAGAGCAGCTAAAGGTCCTTGAGTCAGAGGCTGTTCTGCAATAGTTGTTCTTGTGTGTAGCCTCCATATATGATTCCTTTTTGGTTTTCCCTCTGTTCCAGGATGAATCTGGTAGTAGTGGAGGGATAAGTTCTACCTCAGCTAGTGTGAATAGATACATACTCCAGTTAGCTCAGGAGTATTGTGGTGACTGCAAGAACTCTTTTGATGAACTTTCCAAAATCATTCAGGTATGATGCGCTTTGATTTCAATTTGGGTCATATGTTTTTTTCTGTCAGATATAGTGCATATCAGAAATAAAGTAAGATTGTTGCCATTCTGTGTTTAATGATACCGTTAACAATAAGAGATCAGGTGTGTATTTTCAGGGAAACAGCAAATTAATTCTTTTTAAAAGCTATGTTTACCATTAATGCTATGGATTTGTCCCATTTCCAGTGCTACATTGCATATAATGTAGACAACAAGCCTTTAAACAGGCAGGTAACTGGGAGTTAGGCTGATACTTATTTCTAATGGATTTCCCAAGTCTGCCATTGACACGAAGGATTTCAAATCTTGAGATACATGGTTAAAAATGTTTCTCCGCAAAACACACAGTGAAAATAACCTGTGAATGGGATGAGCAATTATGTGCTGCCTCACAAGTCCACAACTTTCATTTCTCCTTTTCTGTCTTTCCAGAAAGTGTTTGCCTCTCGCAAGGAGCTCCTGGAATATGATCTCCAACAGAGAGAGGCAGCAACGAAGTCCTCGCGAACCACTGTCCAACCCACATTTACTGCCAGCCAGTATCGTGCCTTGTCTGTTTTAGGCTGTGGCCACACGTCATCAACTAAATGCTATGGCTGTGCCTCAGCTGTCACTGAACACTGCATAACGTTGCTCCGGGCTTTGGCGACCAACCCTGCCATCAGGCATATCCTTGTGTCCCAGGGCCTAATCCGAGAGCTCTTTGACTACAACTTGCGCCGGGGCGCAGCCAGTATGCGGGAAGAGGTCCGTCAGCTCATGTGCCTTCTGACCAGGTTAGATCTGATTCAATGTTTGCAGCCTTCTTGACTTCTAGTGAACTCTGGAAAGCCACATGCTTGTAAATGCAGGATCAGAAAGGAGTAGCTTTAGGGGGAGAACGTTACATCAGCAAACTGTAGACTTTAAGTGCTTGTATGTTTGTTATCAACTAAGCTGAAATCCCAGGAGCTTTTGGTATTCAGTATGAGCACAGCATAACAGTGTTCTCTCTTTCTTTCTGGAATTAGGGACAATCCAGAGGCCACACAACAAATGAATGACTTAATCATCGGGAAGGTTTCCGCAGCTCTGAAGGGTCACTGGGCAAATCCAGACCTGGTGAGAGTGTCCAGTGTTTTCCTCTTTCTTTTTTCTGCCCCTCTGCAACTGCTGGTGTATTCTAATCACTGCATCTTCTCTATTATTGTGGTCTGTTTGTAATACAGAAGGTGTTTTGTGTCTTGATAGGACTTAAGATAGACGTTAGAGTACAAAATGATGTGATAAGATACATGCCTAAGTTTCCTCAGGCAGTTCTGCCTGTCTTGGCTGTTGCTTGCAGCGCTCTCAAATAGGTTGCCAGTCATCCCAAACGGGCATGGGATTAAATTCATGTAGATTGATGTGTTTTGAACCTGTGTGTTTTAAATATCAGGAGGCAAAAAAGACTGCTGTGTCACCAAGACTTCTTAAGCCTTTGAACATGTGTCTGTATTACAGGCTAGCAGCCTGCAGTATGAAATGTTGCTGCTAACAGATTCCATCTCGAAGGAAGACAGCTGCTGGGAGCTTCGACTACGTTGTGGTGAGTTTAAACAACTAGTGTGAAAAGCTTTATTCTGAAATTCTATGCCCAGGTCTGTGCACTGGGGTAAAATTTTAAGGAAGGGAACTGATGCTGACTCAGGTAGCTTGTGACTAGGGTTAAAAATGGAGTTCGCAGCAGATAGCTTTGTCTTGCGGAAGTGTGTTTCTTGAAACAAGAGTGCTAAGAAATAGAAAGATGGAGGTGTAAAGCGAAGGATGGTAACTCTCTCACTCTAGTAGAAAATAATTGTTTTCCATCCATGGCTGCATGAGAATGTGATAGTTTTGCTTGAGGATATGAGGTCTTGCCTAACTCTAAATACTTTTAACGTGCTGTATAGAGCTGTGGAGGTGTCCTATCTGCAGGTCTTACAGTGGAATGAAAATTTATGTGTCTTTCAGCTCTCAGCCTCTTTCTGATGGCAGTGAACATTAAGACTCCAGTGGTTGTTGAAAACATCACCCTCATGTGCCTGCGCATTCTTCAAAAGTTGATCAAGCCACCTGCTCCAACCAGCAAGAAAAACAAGGTACTGCCTTAGATGCTGAGCAAAGCATCTGCAAATTTGCTGACTAAAGTCTGGCACACTGATCTTGGCGATTAATAACTTTGTGAAGAGGCCAGGGGTTGTTTTTCCTGGTCACAGTTACTGGGCATGCGCAAGCCCTGTGACTCTTGACTTTGCAGATTACAAATTAGAGATAACTACTTTCCATTTTTTACTGTTCTTGGTGGCTTTGACCACTACTATTCAAAGCAGGGCTTTGTTTTTTTTCTGCTCAGATTTGAGGTATGGGGAAAATGCTACTTGAAAGCCATGGCTTGGTTATTTTGGGCAGGCTTTTGGTGCTTTCAACAGCTTTGTAGAATCAAGTACCTAAACATGGTAGAATCAAATACCTTTGACTCAGATTTTTAAATAGGGAGCTAAGTTTCTGATAAAAATTATATTGACTGTCTGCTCCTTGATTGTAATTTAGGATAACATTTGCAAGGGAGAAAGGTGTGTTTCTGCTTTGATCTAGCTATCTGATAATCACAGATGGATGTCAAAGATGGGTTTAGTGATACTTCTGTAGTAACTGGAATGAGACATTTCTCTTAGATCGCCACTAACAGAAACTGTATACCCTGCTGTTGTCCAAGAGCTACATTTACCTATTCATGGAGCAGACAACCAGCGATCCACCTACAGGAGTCACTCTTCAGGGAACGGGCTGTGGCTTTCTGAAGAATCACAGTGCTTTTTTTGTTTATTAGGATGTGCCTGTGGATGCTCTCACCACTGTGAAGCCTTACAGCAATGAAATCCATGCACAAGCTCAGCTGTGGCTCAAGAGGGACCCCAAAGCATCGTATGAAGCTTGGAAAAAGTGCCTCCCTGCTAGAGGTAGTCCTGAGCTTTTAACTGTAATTTTTTGAAGGAACATACGTGTTCCTCCAGGTTTAATAAGGAATGACATCTGCAGAATTGTGTTGGCTGCTGTCCCATGATGTCTGGTACCATCTTCACGCTTAGCTGTGTAGTCCTTAGAGAGTGTAGTACTGACTTTTCTGGGCTGTGTTGCTCAAACCCTGAGCAGAAAATGCACCGTGCCTGAAGATAATCAGGAGAATGTAAAAAATGAAACTTGTTGCTTATTTAAAATGATACCAGCCAACTGAAAAGCTGATTGAATTCCCTGTGAGGCTATGGGATTTGCATCTGGCTTGGAAATGAACATAGCTCCACGCAGAAGTAAAAATGACAGCAGAAAGAAATAAGAAGCTACTCAGCTTCTCAGCTGGAGTTTGGAGAGTTCCAGTATGAAGAAGAAAATAACAATGGCAGTTTGCAGTTAATAGCTGCTAACAGTTCTCTTGGGCTGTGTTCAATGTTGCAGGTGTAGATGCCAATGGGAAATCTCCCAGCAAAGCTGAGCTTCACCAGCTCTACTTGTCAGAAAAATATGTCTGGAAATGGAAACAGTTCATGAGTCGCCGTGGGAAGAGAACTTGCCCTCTGGATCTCAAGCTGGGACACAACAACTGGCTGCGACAGGTAAACATGGGTACAAACTCCAGTGGGATGCACTGGAGAGAGTTAACCAGCAGAGATTATTGGTAGTTTGCCACGTTTTATGCGCTTTGCAGACAATATGAGCAGTGGTATTTGGAGACACTGTAACTGCCTACATCTAATTCCAAGTCAGGTTTGCAGCTTTGTTCCCTTAAAAATACTACATCTAAACATTTATCCAGTAGTCTGCATGTTCTTAAACTCTGAACTTCTAATTGCCATTGTGCTCCTACCTGTCTACTTAGTTGCATTTTGACTAGTGAATTTTCATAGGTCCTGGGCAAAATTTTTTCTTCTTGTGTATGTGGATGAGTTTGTCATCCACACAGTGCATTGTTTAACATTTTGGTGGTGAGCAAGTAGGCTTTCTCACAGAATCAAGTCTTTGAAAGAACAAGTAAATGCTGCCACCAGGTCACCAAACTGTCCTAATGTATGCTATGCTTTTTTGTAAAATAGCACTAGTTTATCTGTGCACATCAAATGATACCGTCTTTTAATGCTCTTGCCTTAGGTGCTGTTTACTCCTGCCACTCAAGCTGCAAGGCAAGCTGCGTGTACAATTGTGGAAGCTCTGGCTACCATCCCCAGCCGCAAACAGCAGGTCCTTGATCTCCTGACGAGGTATTTCCGTGTTGCCACAGTTAGCAGCTCCAGGATTATTTTTCTTTAATTCCCATGAGAATCTCTCCCTTCTTCCAAATTTTCTCACACCTCTCCCTTGTATACCTCTGGTTCACAGAGGGTTGGATTCTAAAACTTCATTAGCTGTGACGGTATAGACTTAGGGAGACCTTTTTTGCTGCCTGGCAATAAGCTATTGCAGTTCTGTACTTTTTCCAGAGGTAAGCAGATGGTGTTCAGCCGTGTGGACAACATTTCCCCTGCCTGTTAGACAGGAAGATAATAGGCTGAACTCTCTTCCAACTCCTGCGACATAACTTACCCCAACTGACGCTAGCAGCACAGTTGGGGAACTCCTTTTTGGGATAAAATACCACTTTAGCTATCAAGTAATGAATAAGAGTTACGCCATTAGCCAGGAGGGCAACAGGGGAGGATAGATTTCTGGAGGCTTTTCCTTTCTTTCCATGGTGTCCTTAAGCTGTGAATACTTCTTGTTACTATGATGCGGTTGGCAGCTTGTGTTTCTCTTTACTAGCTACCTGGATGAGCTGAGCATTGCTGGCGAGTGTGCCGCCGAGTACCTGGCACTGTATCAGAAACTCATCAAACCGGCCCACTGGAAAGTCTACCTGGCAGCCAGGGGGGTTCTGCCCTATATTGGCAGCCTTATCACAAAGGTATGGACTTGTATGGAGAAACTAGGTAGCAACAGGAAGCTTGTCCCTGACCTGTTTGGCTTTTTTGCTTCAAAATCTTCATCTTCTTGTTCAGTGCCCTGTTGCTGACCCTTGCCAGGTTTATGAAGTTCACACTTCTGCGCCGTCATCTCTGAACAGAAAGAGCTGCAGTGGTTTTAGACCCAGCTGTAGCATTCCTCAGTGCAAACTGGCTGGTGCACATTAATTAACTGCTCTGGGGGCAGCTGTGCCAAGGGACATAAATATTGCTACACTGACTTGGCACCAGGTCCAAGCTGGAAGCTGTCTTAGCTGCCAGACTGGACTCTGGAGGCCCTTAATGACAAGGGAGGATTAGGTGTGCTACCATTCCTTGAATGTGAATTACAACCTGTTGGAGAAGCACCACGTTTAAGTTGCAGTCTTCAGCGTGTTAGGTCTTAGGAGATCCCTGACGCGCTCCCAAGCGGCAGATGACACTCTCCATATTAATGGTGGTCTTGAGTCCATCATGGAGGGCCACTAGAGCAAAGCAGTAATAGGTAGGTCTAGGGAGAAAATGAGCAGGATGTTTGAGGTAGTTTTTCCTCTTCTCTTCTCTCCCCCGTCCCTGCCTGCTGCTGCGTTGCTGTTCCAGTTTCTCTGTGGCTGGCTCTGTTTCTTTGCTGTGTTCCTTTGCACCCCGCGTTAGGCACTTGCCAGCTAGTCGTCATTGGCATTGCAGTTTGTGGTCCTAATGGACTTACTAATTATTTTCAGGAAATAGCTCGTTTACTTGCCTTGGAAGAAGCAACACTCAGCACTGATTTGCAGCAGGGGTATGCCTTGAAGAGTCTCACAGGTATTTGGTGGCGTCAACACAAGTCCGGTAGTAGGATTAGAGATACGGTGATCGTTGTTCTGTAGCAGCATGTAGCAGAATTTCAAAGAGATGTGATTCAGTGTTTTGCAGTTGTCAGCACTGGATTTCTGCCATCAATGTAACAATCCCTAAATAGATTTTTCCATAGCTTTTTTTGTGGTCAGTTTGAGTTTTTAGTTACTTGAACTGTGGTAATGTATCATAAAAAAACTTTGTCTTATCACTTTTCTCCTCCATTTCTTAATTACATTCATTGTACAGTATAATTCCCAGGGCCATTTTCTGATTTATTCCTGCCTGTTGTTTCCTACCTACTTATTCTATGGTAGCTTTTCTTTTTTGAATCTTCTACCGTATCCTTTTTTCAAAAACTTGGTGGAAATGGAAATGCATCATTAGCTAGGTCATTCTTTTTCGTATTCTCTTCCATATTCTTCAAACATTAATGGACTAACTCATAAAGCCTGGCTTCTTGCAAGAAAAACCATGTAGATAAATATGCCATGGGAAAGAATCCAAGTGTTCGCTGATTCTTTATTATAGGAGTGACCAATTTGGTGGTGTAACTGATAAGTCACGTACCACACTTACTGTCACATCATCAGAGCTAGCTTAAGTATTAGAAGGGGAGCAGTCATCTGCTTTTTAAATATCTTGTGACAGGAAAATGTCCAAAAGTGCAGAATTTTGTATCACGCACTTAGAAAGCTCCTTATACCCTTTTCTCCTTCCCTCATCATGGTCCCATGTGGTATAATTTACAAGGCAGCTCTCGCAGGCCGGGGTTTTTGCCTCCACCCGTTCAGTTCATGGAAGTGAGCTTTAAACTGCAGACTGACAATGGGAGTTGTAACGAGCCATTTCATTGTGCTGCTTTTATGATACTGGCCCCATGAAATTTAGAGCTAACAAACCAAACTTTCTCTCCTGCTTCCTGAATATCTCATTGTGTTATAGGTCTTCTCTCTTCCTTTGTGGAGGTGGAGTCCATCAAACGGCACTTCAAAAGCCGCCTGGTGGGTACAGTCCTGAATGGTTACCTGTGTTTGAGGAAGTTAGTGGTACAGAGAACAAAGCTGATCGATGAAACCCAGGACATGCTGCTGGAGATGCTGGAGGATATGACAACAGGTAAAACCACCTCAGTTCCCTAAATCCAGAGTTTGAGTCAACCAAGATGAAAAAATCAGATTGTTACAGCCACACAAAGAACTTCTTTCTAAAGGACTACTACAGTGAGGGATTTCTTTATGGCTTGGACCTTCCAATATTTCCTTTTGGCACAGAAAAAGTAAATAACGTTCCTGGAGTTGTCTCTTATTTTCCAGGAATTTAAGCCTCCTCCTTTTTATGGGATAGTTTTACTGCAGCACAAGCATGCTAAGGGCTTTCCTAGTAAATATACCAGTAAATAGCCTTTCATCTTTTAAGTAGTGGATATGCAAAAGAAGAGGGCACCAAAGTATGGTGCTTATTGTAGAAGGATTTATTCTGTATCCTGAGTTAAAATGGAACCTGTAAAACTGACGCCTGTGTCTCTTTTAATACTTCTATTCCTTGGCAGGCACAGAATCTGAAACCAAAGCATTTATGGCAGTGTGTATAGAGACTGCAAAACGTTACAGCCTTGATGACTACAGGACTCCGGTCTTCATCTTTGAGAGACTATGCAGTATTATCTATCCTGTAAGTATAGAGGTGGCTGTAGCCATCACTTATAAAGTTAGACTTCTTAGATAGATATAGTTGCTTGCATTTGTAATAGGGTATCCCATTTTGTGGGTTTAGTATTCAGGTTCCCTGCTGTGGCATGCTCTGTGCAAAAAAGCAGAACCGGTAGTATTGTTTCACATTGAGGAATTTGCTTGAGAAATGATACTAGACCTACTAAATGATCCTCTAAATGCCACATCCATGGCAGTTTACGGCAGGATGCACCAGTGACGAGAGGACTGAAGGTTTAGGGACATCCTGTCACTTGCTACCATAAAAAAGCAGGAATGGGAGCGTGGTTAGGGGAAAACTTATTCAGTCTGTTTGTGCTGCTGTTCTTTAGGAAGAGAATGAAGTGACTGAGTTCTTCGTAACTCTGGAGAAAGATCCTCAGCAGGAAGACTTCTTACAGGGCAGAATGCCAGGAAATCCCTACAGCAGTAATGAGCCTGGCATTGGACCACTCATGAGGGACATCAAGAACAAAATCTGTCAGGACTGTGACCTGGTAGCTCTGCTGGAGGATGATAGTGGAATGGAGGTGAGAATGCACAAGTGCAAATTTCTTGCATGGATACATGAAGATGCCAGTTCTAGGCAGCTGATGATTGCTAGGCTGGTGACGCAATGTGAGCTTACTCCTGACTTCCCGTTTGCTCCCTTTCAGCTTTTGGTGAACAATAAGATCATCAGTTTGGATCTGCCTGTGGCTGAGGTCTACAAGAAGGTGTGGTGTCCCACTAATGAGGTATGTGTTATATATGTTAACAGCACAAAGCACCTGTCCTTGATACTAAAAAAAAAAAGGGGGGGGGAGCTGAATAAAAATCACATGAGTCAGGATTTATTTTCTGGCATGTAATTTCTTGGGTATAATTGGGCAGCACCTTTTTGTGCTCCCTTAGGATAGACCATTACTCAGTTCTACAACG
Source organism: Phaethon aethereus (assembly GCF_964289735.1). Lineage (NCBI taxonomy): Eukaryota > Metazoa > Chordata > Aves > Phaethontiformes > Phaethontidae > Phaethon > Phaethon aethereus. The sequence continues at coordinate 2,414,168 of NC_138597.1, read as the reverse complement.
TAAGTGATAAAGTAAGCACATAATGCTGACCCAGGTGAGCGTATTGAACTTAGCTGTGTACCCTCTCAGATATGTCAACTGTCTTCTTGAGTAACAAACTTCCTTATATTTCTTTGGGGAAATAGCTGAACTTTGTGTCACTGCCCTTCAAAGCGCATTTCACACTCCATCTGCACGTGACAGTTTAATGCATGTGTACAGACAGGGACACCAGATTGCTCCATCAGTCTGCGCTTCAGAGATGAACCAAAGTTATTTATGCAGAGAGCATCCAACATTTCTCCATATTACTTTGCAACGTCTGCTCTTGTGCTTTTCACGTAGGGATCTCAAGAACTTGACAGATTTCATCCTCCCGGTTTCCTCTTAGTGTGCGTATCGCATGTTTTTCAGATGAAGAAATGGACCCAACAGGCTTACAGGACTAGTCCACTATGTCACAGTAAGCTTGTTCCAGAGGTGGATGTGGTCCAGAACAAGCTCTTCCCTCCCTTTTCTTGTAGCCACTAAAATAAACTCCCACTGAGGAGGAATCCATCAGACTAAATCTTGCCCATTACGAATACTTTCTTTAGAGGCACTGCTGGTAGCCCTTGAGATCATAAAAGAATGCTCAGCATTTCTTGTTCATTCCTCATTTACTCTTTGATTGCAGTCACCTTGGACTGAAACGGCAGTTTCCTGAAACCGTTTGTTGGCTATGCTTGTGGGGAAGAAGTCAAACTAAACGCCTGTTTTCAGCGAATTATGATATGGGGAGTGGTTCTCATCAAGCTTTATTTAAGTAGAAAAGCCTGCTGTACTGCAAAATCATGCCCAAAGCTAGGCGACAGTGATAATTTTTTAGTAAGGTACCATTTTGGATAGGGAAATGAGGTGCTGGTCTTAATCTGTGAATTCTAATTTGAACTCTAATCAAGTTACTGAGCGAAAGCATCGCACGTGCTGCCCCAGCCTGCCAGCCCCTGGGAGCGGCGAGGTGCCGTTCCCGTGAGATGCCGAGCTGGAGCCGACGTGCGGCTCCCCCAGGATGCAGTGCTGATGGTGAAAGGCAGAGCTTGCTCAGCGTTACTGTCCATGAACAGCTTTCATCTGTCTTCCTTTGTGTGCACCTCCGCAAGCTGCAGCTCACGTTCCCTAGGAAATAGACAGGCGCACAAGAACGTAACCTCAGGCCCCTTTTTGTTTCCCTTGTCTCTCACTGGCTTTTTTTGTTCATCTGCCATTTTACCAGGGCCCCTGTGGTGTTAATTGCTGGTCTCTAGCGTGGCCTTTGAGCAGATCTTCCCCCCGGGGCTTTCCCTGTGCTTATGTATTTGCTGTGACATTAAGCACTGCTTATTCCACATTAGGCTTAGTGCGCTCTCTGACAGGTTTTCTCTCGCAAGGTCTCCTGCTCCTAAATCGGGGATTTTTCTTTTCTGCTTTTTATTTAGACCAATGGATTAAAATGGAAAGTTTAGTGATACGCTGTCAGTATTTTTCAGTGGAAATGCATTTGGAAAACTAGCCCTTTCCCAGGGTACCAGCACAGCTTGTGCTTCCGTGGGTTTGGCTGTATCATTTTGGTAATACACTGTCTTACTGAAAGCTCATTAAATTGTCTGTTCTCCTCCTCTTCCATTTTCCATCCCTGCAGATTTTATCTATTTGAAAGCACTCATCCAATTAGCCTCTCCTGCTTCATTTACTAGGCTGTGCCTGATCCCTGTATTTCCCAGGTATGCTGTGCAATGCCCTTAAAGGGAAAGGTTGCCGTGGAAAGCAGGCGTCTCTCTGTAACTGAACATGTTTTGCTTGGCTAGATCTTTCACTGGTGTTAAACAAAACTGTTGGAGAAGATACAAGGAGGAAGAGACTTTATTACCAGCCTGTTTGTCTAATTGGAAATTCTAGGAAAAGGTGGACAGACCAATAGATGAGTTACTGATGAGTTGCAGGTGGTGGCTTTACTGTTGTTTTTAATTCATCTCAGTAAAGGGAGAACGAGGGAGTGAAAGATTTCTCTGTGTTACCATCCACGTTACCAAAACAGCGCAAAGGAGATCTGAGGCTGGAGTGTCTGTTACACACTGTAGTGAGAACTGGACTTACACATATAAGTTTCCACAGAGGTATAGTTAATACAATGCTGTCCTCTCTTGCAGGGGGAGCCGATGAGGATCATTTACCGTATGCGAGGGTTACTAGGAGATGCAACTGAGGAATTCATCGAGTCTCTCGACTCCACCACTGGTAATGCACTTGTCTCCTGAAAGCTGGGATTAGATTTGAAATCTGAGGTTTGCTGCAGAGCAATGACACTATTATCCTTACAGCAGTGAGCTTAAAGTTGATTGACGTTGCTTTTGCTACGTTTACCTGCTTCACCTAGAGTGGAGGAGGATTTTTCAACAACCCTTTTAAGTCTATACTTTAAATGTGAACGCTTGCACGGCACAGGGACCATTCTGCCTGGCCTTTCTTCATACTCCTGCTCATAATGGTTTTCATATTTGATACAGTTCAAGTGACTTGAACTGCTGGTAAATGTGTCCTGCTGTGCTTTCCATATTTGCTTTGCTGTTTTGTCCCATGGGCTGCCTGAGCTTGCCATATTGTGGCTGCTTCCTCTCTTCACAATCTGTGTCTGTCCTGTAGATGAAGAGGAGGATGAGGAAGAAGTTTATAAGATGGCAGGTGTCATGGCCCAGTGTGGAGGCTTGGAGTGCATGCTCAACAGACTGACTGGAATCAAGGACTTCAAACAAGGCCGGCACCTCTTAACCGTGAGTCTCGGCTTCTGTTCTTTGGGATCAGGAGTTACGTGATGGAAAATGCCACGAATGTTAGTGAAGTTTAGTTGTGTGCCCTGTGTTGCAGTTTAAGTGTTGGAGTAGAGGTTTCAATTCACTAATTAATGAAAACCAGAGAAATTCCTTCCTTCCCTCTCTTGTTCCTATTGGTTAACAATTCTTTAAAAAGACTTTGAAGTGTGTAGAAGCTGAGGAGTTGGTAAGACTAAATCCTATCTTGCCTGAGTGATTGTTTTCAGCCTTGGCCTTACTTGAAAACCAAAGCTACCCTAAATTTTATATTGGTGTAAAAATCTGGCTTGCGCTTTACCCCAAGAGTCTGTAAACTAGCTGTATTATTGGGTGCTTTTAGTTTCAGCAAAGTGCTCCTCCTCATTTTGAACGTACTGTAGAGGGTGCATTCTCTGTATTTTGTAGGTGCTGTTAAAACTGTTTAGTTACTGTGTGAAGGTGAAAATAAATCGTCAGCAGTTGGTCAAGCCGGAGATGAACACTTTGAATGTCATGCTGGGAACTCTTAACTTGGTAAGGACAACCCGGACTTCCATAAAGTGTTTTCCGTGGACTCCAGTGAAATTAAGCTACCTCTGACTGTCATGCTGCCTTATGACAACTACAAGACATCAGAAATACTGCTGGATGGGCACTGCAAATTATGTTAGACGTTCCTTATCTGTTAGTGAGTGGAAGTGTGTGGGTCGGTTAAACAAGTTACTGCTGGTGTTCCAATAACTGCTGCCATCTTCTCCAGGCTCTGGTGGCTGAGCAGGAAAGTAAGGACAGCGGAGGAGCGGCCGTGGCAGAACAAGTGCTTAGTATAATGGAGATCATACTGGATGAATCCAATGCAGAACCTCTGAGCGAGGACAAGGTGAGCGCCTGGGGCTCGGTGCACGAATGGAAATGTTGACTGGGATTCAAGGCTTGCAAACGTCGTATTACAGTGGTGCTGAGCTTCAGGAGCTGTAGAGGAGTGCTACATGGGAGTCTAACCCTTGTTACGCTTGCTGGCGTGTCTTAGCAGGCCTTGGAGGTAGGGCAAGAGGAGTGCCCTGAACCAAAAGCACTGTGAGGCTGCTTTTGGATGGTTCTTGCACAGTTGGGTGGGGGTTATTAAGCACTGCTTTGGATCCCTTCCTTGCTGCTTTGGGCCACAGGCCAGTGAGAGACAAGAAAAGGCACAGCTCTGCCTTGTTTTTTTGAGTGTTTTCGTACCTGTTGAAAACACGATTGATTTTCCAGCTAATTGAGGATAAAAGCTATATCTCAACTGCACTGAGAATGAGAAGAGTTTCTTGGTCATCTTTTGAAACTGTTGGTGTATAGGAATCTGACATCCTTTGGACTAGAATTATTAGACCTTTTTGTGTAGAAAGCCCTTCAATAGTAAGGGGAAGAAGTCAGTTGTAAGCTAGAGGAGTTGTTACAGCTGTTCCACGAGACATTTGGGAACGAGGCAGGGTTTTGTTCTTCATCAGGCTATCTTATCAGGGTCTAGAGCTCTAATCCTTCAGGAGTGGAGTAGTCTACCAGCTACTAGTGAGGGTTTTCATGAACATTGTAGATATATTCCTGAACATAAATCAGGATCTTCTTCCTTTGCAGGGTAACCTCCTCCTAACCGGTGACAAAGATCAGCTGGTAATGTTGCTCGATCAGATTAACAGCACTTTTGTCCGTTCCAATCTCAGCGTTTTGCAAGGCCTATTACGCATCATCCCTTACCTGTCCTTTGGGGAAATGGAGAAAATGCAGATTCTGGTTGATCGATTCAAGCCCTACTGTAACTTTGATAAGTATGTTGTATTTCAACTAAAAGCACATGAAATCAGTTGTACTGACAAGTTCTATACATTTTTTTTTTTCTCATTGGTGCTTACTTCAGCATAATGCAAAGCTGCTGAGATTCCTGGTGCATAAACTGAATTTCCTGTTTCACTTCTAAGCCATTTTTAAGAGAAATAGGTGAGCATGTAGCTCAGGAAATGGCGCATCAGAGTATATTCTGAGGCAACAAGGGTCTGAGTAGCTTTTCTGAGTCTCTGAGCTGGAGTAGCTACGTGCATTCAGCAGTAATGTAATGAAAATTCCAGGCAGAGATTTTTGGAGAGCCTCCAAGTTACCATTTCTTCTCTTCGTTCAGGTATGATGAGGAGCACAGCGGAGATGATAAAGTTTTCCTAGACTGCTTCTGTAAAATAGCAGCAGGAATAAAGAACAACAGCAACGGCCATCAGCTGAAAGATCTCATCCTTCAGAAGGGAATTACGCAGAATGCTCTTGACTACATGAAAAAGCACATTCCCAGTGCAAAGAAGTAAGAGTCACTACTTAACGTATGTAATAGTCCTGAACATCCTTCTCTCATTTCATCACCGCAACAACTTTCCAAGAAAGTTGTTTATAAGTCCGCATTCAGAAGCGTTTAGACTTGGTACAGCTGTGATGCAGAGGGTCTGGCGAGACAGTGCTGCTATAGGGATGGGCTAAAAAGCCTGTAATCTTCCCATTTTGATACCCATCTGAGCTGATGTCTTGGATATCATGATGCTTGTGTTTCCTGCCTGTTCCTTACCTATTGCACTGTAACAGAGCTTTTGCTGTTGATGGCCAGCTTATGAACATAAAACGAATCCCAAGGCTAAGTGTTGACACCATGGCTATTAGCATGCACAACGTGGAAGTGGGAGTGTGAATGTCACTTCATTAATGGAGGAGGAACACAGCGGGAAAGGGTGCTTGTCTTCCTTGCAGCCTGCGCTCTGCAAGCTGTGCTGCTGGCTGACTGCCAGGTGCCTTTTCAGAACGGGTGACTGCCCTTCAGCTGCTGCCTCTTGTTTTCTGTGCAGCTTGGATGCAGACATATGGAAGAAATTCTTATCTCGACCTGCACTTCCTTTTATTCTGCGCCTGCTCCGTGGACTTGCCACACAGCACCCTGCTACGCAGGTAAGGAGACTGTCCTGAAAGCCAAGTAGGACATGACTGGCTTGCGAATGCTGCTTTTTGTGGCTGTAGCTAAGCAGTTCCTTCTACAGGAGTTGATTCTATGCTGGTTTTCGTTGGGCTTGGAGAGACACACCAGCTTCAGGTATCATCTAGTCTGGAAAAGTCTGGAGGGCAGAGATCCTGACTTAAGTATCTTCTCATTCGGTGTGGTGTGAGATTTACATGCCAACATGAAGGGAATGTAATTTAGGACTGTGAACTATGTATGTAATATTCATAGGCTTCTCAGGGCCTGATTGTTGTTTTAAGAATTCTCTTTTTCCAACATCCACATCTGACCTCTTGGTAATGGCCAGTGTAGAGGCAAATTGCCCTGGTCTCATACGCATTTTTTAGGGTCCAGGGTCCATAATGTAGGAGCATCAAAGACGACAGACAGACACTTGGAAAAAATTGTTCCAGATCAGTGCTTCTGCTCAGCTGTCGTGGGTGGGATTAGAGAGAACAGTTATTGTCACGTGCACCCTTTTTCTGAAGAAAGTGCTGCGTTTCAATCCCCACTAGGTGCTAATAGGTACAGACTCGATTACCAACCTGCACAAACTGGAGCAGGTGTCTAGCGATGAAGGGATCGGGACGTTAGCAGAGAATCTTCTGGAGGCACTGAGGGAACATCCGGAGGTGAATAAGAAGATTGATGCTGCGCGGAAGGAGACACGTGCAGAGAAGAAGCGCATGGCCATGGCAATGAGACAGAAGGCCTTGGGCACTCTGGGGATGACGGTAATGTCTGTTTGCATTGACGGCAGACTAGTGATCTCATGATCTTTTCTTTCGGTCTTGCTAAAACTGCCACACAAGGGATTGTGTAAAATGATTTACTGACAAATATTGCAGACCTCAAGCCCACGGTTTGCCTGGTGCTGCTGGGAGAGTAAATACGGTTGCTAATAGCAGGCTGGGAAATGGATTGGGCATTCCTGCTACAATGGTGGGGATGGTGGTGTTCGTCCTTGTCTCTTTAACCTGCTTGAGTTCTCTCTTTCAGACGAATGAGAAGGGTCAGGTAGTGACCAAGACAACGCTGCTTAAACAGATGGAGGAGCTTATAGAAGAACCAGGTCTGACTTGCTGCATCTGCCGGGAAGGATACAAGTTCCAGGTAAAGTGAGATACGTTTGCTCAGCCTCTCACCAGCTGCAGGGACTTGCCAGTATCTGGCTGCACAGGGCACGGTGTGTTGCCATTGGGAGACTGGGAAATCTTAGATTTGGTTCTTGGGATCAGGAATTCCAGAGGTGGTTGGGAAGCGGAAGTGTGTTTCTAGTGAAAGCTGGAAAAAAGATTTGCTCGATGTAAGTTTGAGGTAGGGACCGGGAGAGATGAAGTTCAGCACAGTGTTGAAATGGAACAAAGTGTGAACTGTTACAGGTGTGAATGATCTCTAACATAGCTGTTGTGTCATTGCAGCCTACAAAAGTCCTGGGTATTTATACTTTCACCAAACGCGTTGCACTAGAGGAGTTTGAGAACAAGCCCCGAAAACAACAGGGGTACAGCACAGTCTCTCACTTCAACATTGTCCACTATGATTGTCACCTTGCAGCTGTAAGGTATGTTCTGATCACAAGCTGGATAGAGATGGTTGATGTTATTTTCCAAGGTGGTTTGTGAGCATGGCACTTGGCCTTGTAACTCAGGGTGGGTTTGCTTATGAGTTGATCACTTTGCAGCCTGGAGACGGCCATGGGCTTCTCTGTTGTGGTCTGCTTTAATGTGCCGAATAGAGGTCAGGCCTGGACGCTGAAAAAAGTGAAGTCCGTAATTTAAAGGTGTGGAATTGTCAATTTTTGATGGTTTCTTAGACAAAAACTGGCATACTTCTAACTTGCCTGGGTGTGGCTGGCTTTCTCAATGCAGGCTTGCTCGCGGCCGTGAAGAATGGGAGAGTGCAGCCCTACAAAATGCCAACACCAAGTGTAATGGGCTCCTGCCGGTCTGGGGACCTCATGTGCCAGAGTCTGCTTTTGCTACTTGCTTAGCACGGTGAGTAGAAAAAGTTATTCTCGAGCTGGTTTGTATTTGGGTAGGTAAGTCAGTATGTTACAACAGAGACATGCTAGTTTTCAAACTACAGAATCAAAGATGATGGCAGTTAAATCTTAGTAAACCTGAGCCATTTCGGATTCTACCATCAAGAGTACATCTCCTAAAAAAATGCAGGTGTCTGTTTGCTTCTTGGCTTCAGATAAATAAATAAATTCATGACCTCCTTAGCCCCCAGTCACTCCTGAAGATGCAGTGTGCAGTAACAATTTGTGGCCCAATGACCCCCGGCTTTACAAAAGAAACCTGCCTGACACCAACAGGTTCCCTTGTGTAGATTCCCAAACCGCTGTTGGAAGGCAGTGAGTGACCATAGCCTGACCGCTTACCTGGAGCAGATAGAGATAGTTGATCCTGTTGTCAATATTCTGGTCCACCTTGTGCTGGGTTTGTACAATCACCTTAGAAATCAGGAGTGGTAACATCTTTAATGCATTTCAGCCAGGGAGCTGTATCCCAAACCCTAGACATGGGAAAATAGTATCACTGAGTGTATATATGTATGTGGATGGAATTGGATTTGCCAGAGTAAGCAGAGAGCTTCCTTTTGGGCAGGTTAATTGAAGGTAGCAGTGCTGACATTTTCATATCCTGGTCATTTTTTAAAGGTTTTCTGTGAAGTAGTTGCTCAGATTCTGAGCTATGGTGTGGAAGAAAAAACTTTAATAAAGTTTTTACAGGTTTTTTTAATAAAGTAACACTTACTGCTCTTTTGACAGACACAACACGTACCTCCAGGAATGCACAGGGCAACGGGAGCCCACCTACCAGCTCAATGTCCATGACATTAAACTGCTATTTCTCCGATTTGCGATGGAGCAATCATTCAGCATAGATACTGGAGGAGGAGGAAGGGAGAGCAACATACACCTCATTCCGTACATAATCCACACAGTGCTCTACGTCCTCAACACGTCAGTACCTTTTTCTTAGCAGCAACCTCTGCCTTCCACTTGTAGTCTCAGAAGGGTCTATAGGGGCTGCAGTCTGGGCTCTGTTACATGTATGTGGCAAGAAAGATGGGAAATCGCACAAGTTTTTTAGGAGGAACCAAACTGCACGTCTTAAGCAGACTGTTAGAGGTTTACATTGTTTAGAGTAAAGCGTTACCGCCTGAACATGCAGGATGACAGGGAACCTATTGAGTAAAAGCAATTGGGAATTAGCTTCTCTTTCCATTCTAGATGTAATTATTACCTCTGAGGTGAGTGACAGGGTTATTAGATTAAAGAAACACTGCCAGCTTAATTTTTGCTGGAACAGACAAAAAAGAGACACTATGATGAAGTAATTGTTGTTAGTTGAAAACTTAACCCTGATATCATTTTATCCAACATGAAAATAACACAAACAGTTTAGGTTCCAGTTTTGACATACTGGAATTCTCCTGTAGCGGTCAGGTCCATCAGATTCTCCTGACATTTTTAAGATTTTTTTTTTTTTTTTAATAATTATTACTTTTTTAACAGTAAACAGCAGCATAGGACACTTCTGCTGAAGTGTTTCAGTAATATTTATACAAAACATGAGTATCGGGTGTGCTTTGCCTTGACACTTGGACATAAGTGTACAAATCTGTAGGGACCTAAATGCTTTTGAGTGCATGAGCTGTTTTTGGTACCCCATGTGAAAATGTAATGCACATACACCATTTATTTGTGCAGTTAGATACCAGAAAGTAATAATCATTAGAAGAGGGTATAAATGTTAAAATACATGCCTGTTCAACCAAGGCCACTCCAAACGGAGTGCAATGAAATCTCTCTCACTTTCCTGCCTGGAACTAATCAACGTTTTGGCTCTAATACAATTTGTCTATTGTTTTTAATATCTATCTCCAGATCCCTGTGCTATTGTTTTCTGAGTCCCTTGGGAGACAAATAAATGAAACTATTCTTTTCATCTTGGTAGTCTGCTTACTGGCACCAGAGAGCCCAGAACCCGCTGTGTGGCTGTTGTATAAAAATGCATTATGTAGTTTCCAGACATTATTTTTTTTTCTGAAGACATGTTTGATATTAAATGGAGAAAATGAAGAGCTACTAGTTGGCTACCAGCTGCATCATGTAGCAAATGAAAAGGTCACACAACGCTGACACCTGGACACAGCTTTATCTGCTAGGATGCTGCTTTATACCTTCCTGATAGGGAGAGTATATCTAACTTAAAAATTTAGGGACCTACCTGGCTGCCAGCCTCTTCCTGATGAAGCAGAGCAATAGACTGTGGTGAAGTGTCATACATCTTCTCAAGGTCTACTGTAACACAGAGTTTGCAGGTCAGCTCTGGGGTGTCAAGACTCCTGAAGAGACTGGAGCTAGGGGAAAGGAAAAAAACTATATATAAAAGCTTACAGTAAATACACTGTCTTTTTATTTTTGAAATTGGCCTGCATCTTCTCTGTGATTGCTTTTGTCGTAGATGAGTAACATAAATAGATTCTGAGGTCTGGCTGTAGGAGCTGCAGTCACGTGCCTAGTGTCGCATGGGAGATGATACAACCTGAACACACGGACTGGCCGGCCTGACTCTTTTTTTCTTTTAAAAAAGGAAAATAAAGCTTTGCGGTAGTATTGCTCTCTTGGGCAATGCCACCTGTCTTGCAAACGTCTAGTACCGTACACAGCTCCAAGGAAAAGTGAGCTTGTTAGACTTGGATGCTTCACTGGGAGTAAATACTCAACCAGTGGATGAATTTGGGGGAACCTGATAGTGCCAAGCGCATGAATGCAGTACCTCAAAGCTCCTGAGAAGTAGCAAATTAACGTGTAAGAGCCAGAACAGCTGCTGAAGCTTTCCTTGTATTTCAGAACTCGAGCAACTTCGAGAGAGGAGAAGAACCTCCAGAGCTTCATGGAGCACCCCAAAGAGAAGTGGGTGGAGAGTGCCTATGAGGTGGACGGGCCCCATTACTACACCGTGCTGGCGCTGCACATCTCGCCCCCCGAGAAGTGGAAGGCCATGCGAGTGGAGATCCTCAAGAGGCTCCTCGTCACCTCCCACGCGCGAGTGGTGTCACCAGGGGGAGCCAGCAGGTCAGCCACCGCCCCACTGCGGCTCCGCAGCTGCTGGCTCACTGCTGTTACTGTCACGGCAGCCGGAGCCACACGGCAGCTTCTGAGGAGCTAAGGAAAGGAGCCTGCATATTTTAGAACAGCAGACATTAACCCTTCTGAGTAGCTTTGTACTCAGCATTGCAGAGGTATGAGCAGGAGCATTCAGTTCTAGGTGTTTTTTGGCATGGCTCAATCAGCTTATCGGTGGAAACGATGCTTTTCCTAGGAGTACAGCTAAAAGTAAGAAAAGGGCAAGGTACTTATTTCCCCCCCACCTCGAGTGAAATCCTGTAGCATGTGAAATACTTGCATGTTTCAGAGCTGCTAGCATGCTCGCCTTGCTAAAGAAGCTGTTTCTATGCTCTTTTGATCGGTGCACAGCTTCCTTAAATAGAAAAATAGAAATAGAAATCAAATGCCATTGCTTTTAAAAAAGAAAAAAAAAAAAAAAATCAATCGCAGCTGTCAAGCACTTGAAGTACAAGAATAAGTGTCTGTGCCTGCCTAACAAAAGCACATATTTCCAGAGGAGGAAGGGGAATTCCAGTTTCTGAAAAGATGATTTTAAATAGCTGTCATAATTAGGAATAAATTCATTATTATTCTAAGTCGCCTTAAAGGGCATTCTTATTCTGATGACATTAATTATGTGTTTGATAAAGTCATTACATTGTAGTAACACACAACACAGCATGCATCAATGCTATTAGGGGCATCAAAAGTGAAAGAGCCCTTAAAGGGGCTCCTGTATTGATTTCTGTGCTAGTTTCTGCTGTTTAAGCTCAGCCTGCTCTCTGTTCGTGTCTCCTATTTCCACCACCCTGGCTGAGTTCTGGGAAGGGGGGTTTAACAGGAGATTTAGCAGTTTAACAGTTACAGGAGATACTACCGTGGACGTCTGTTTTCTCAGACACAAGGGTGTGCGGCTTTTCACGTGGCCCATGACAGAGACTGGTAAAGCAAAGCCCCTGTGTGGGTTTGCTGTGGATGTTTGGTGTTTTTTTTAAAACCCTCAGTAATTGATTCTGTTTCTTTCCCAACTTGGAGATAAGCATGTATGTTATAAAGGCATATTGAAACGGACATAGTAAGAAACTTCCAGCTAAACCATCCAATCTCTGGAATTTCAGGGGAAAACACTCAGAAATAGTTCTCGGGAATTATGTCAAGGTTTATTCAAGGGCTTTCTTTAATCCCTGCAGACTAAGAGAGCACAAAGCCTTCCACTGATAACGCCTCTCAGAAATAGAAATACGGCAATACTTATTTCCAAGGTCTGTGCTTGCTTATCCTTTTAGAAAATCAAGAAGAGGGTGATGGATGGTGAAATGCTCTGCAGATAAGTGCCAATACCTTGAATTTGTAGGCTAAGGCAAAGAGGAAGCCAGCGTCTGTAACATCAGAGTAGTCTGCATACAAAAGATTAAAATTAGCATTCCATGTTAGCTGCAGTACAAGGGTGTTATCTGGGAGCACCACCATTCAGAGTGCATCGGGGTGGTGTGGACTCAAGGGTAGAGAGACGCAAGGACTCGCTGCTACCTTTACTGGAGGAGATGGAGAGAAGTCACTGTAGGAACCAACAGTGCATCTAAAACAGCTGAGGATCAACTTGTGATCCTAAAAAGCGCATGTAGATCCTATGGATGAAGATGCAGGCAATACTCTGCATTCCCTTGTACTTAAGTGAAGGCAACAAATACTGCCTGTGCCCTGTCCTGTGGTTAGGTGTTTTATCTAGCTGCTCCGCTGGAATAGTCGGTGTAAGGCAGATTTGAGGAGAATCTAGCCAAAAATGTCTTCTGCCTCTGCCAGGAGCTACAGCTATCGCAATTTGTCTGCAAGACCAAAGCGAGGGATACTCGGAACCTTCTGGGTTTTAAAAACACTTTGTATTTAAATGCAGAGATGAAATTACTGGGACGGATAGGAGTTCTGTGTGTGTTCTTTTTTTGTAAATGTAGTTTACAAATTCCAAAGGATTGAATCAAGTGACCGATTACCTGTTTGTTATTACTGAACCAAGAGTTCTGGCTAGAAGAATCCTGTAGACACTTTGAAGTATAGCTTTCATCTGGAGTTGGGAGGAAAATATCCTTCTGATTTTTTTTCCTTTTGCCCCCGACTGTGACCTTTCTAAAATATTCATGAGAGAAGCGAGGTTCCCAAAGGGTTAATGTCTAACTTTCTGCTGGCAATCCATGCATAGCTGATGAGCCTGAACCAGCTTACAATGATGAAAACGTGGCAGCTATTACATGAAGTAGCTCTTCCAGAAGGTAGATACCAGGCTTAACCCACAAGGGCCTTTTAGTTTTCAATTAAAGGAGCAGACTCCAATTAGATCAAAACCATTCACATAAAAAGAAACTCTGTCTTGCAGTATTTGGGAGTCTAGAATTAGCCTCGCTCTAAGTTGCTGTTCTTCCCGTGGAAATTTAGTCACCTTTACTAATTGGTTTTCCTTTAAATAATTAAGCCTAGCTGCCCAAGCAGACTGCCACCTACTAAGCCGTCTGTTTTAAGGGCAGACACACAAATGTAGCCTTTTAGAATAACAGCAGAAAAGTGTTCATTTCCCCAAAACCCCAGCTTTTAGGCCGATTGCAGTTGGGCCCATGGTGAGATGATACCCTTTTGTCTTGCTGACTTGCGTCAGTGGCAGCTGAACTAGTTCTAGATGCATAAAAAAGGGCTTTTTTTTCCCCTCAAGCTTTTAAGTGGCGAGCAGGAAGCAGCATGTGATGGAAGCAGATGTACCTGAGAAACACATGCAAGAGAATTCCAAACGCATTAGAGATTCTGGCAGGAGGTTCTGCCTTGCCAGAACCTGTTTGTGATTAATCCTGTAAACTTTGGGAGCTATTATCCCAGGACAGCTCTGCACCTTTTATAGCATTTCTTCAGCCAGATGCTGAATTTCCAAAAGAAGTCCTTTCATGGCAATGAAGTAACCAAGAAGATGGAAAAATGGAAGTTCCTCTATTTCAAGGACAAAATATTTCCCTCAGAGTGTTTCAGAAACACTTTTGTGAGTTAGAAGCAAAAACATGTTCTCTCTCATTGACACAGACTGAGTCTGAAACGGAAATTTAGTTATTTCTTCAGGAATCTGTTATACTCCATTCAGTGAGCATACAAATGGGAGCGGTGCGTTGTTTTTTCCGACTTTGCTGTTGATTTCCTACATAGTCTTAGCTGTCCACTTCCCTCTCTGCTTGTTTTCTTCCTGTGGAATAAGGTTTATTGGCTAACTGCTTTGGTTGCACTAGGCACAGCTGGTAAAGCGACTTCCTAGCCGTAGGAATCAGCGCACGGAACTGACGGATGCCCAATGTTTGGTTTATGCCCAAGAGCACACAACAAAGCTTGCTCAGAGCCATTCCCCGTGTGTATTATTGATAGGCTTTCTGGCCGCTTCTGCGCTATTCATCAAATTGGTTACCAAAGCATAGTAAAGTGATTAACTCAAAGATTGATTTCATTATCTTCCTAGACTGGCAGATAAGACAGTGAAGGAATACGCAACGTACCGCTCTGGCCTTCTCTTCTGGGCCCTAGTAGATCTCATTTACAACATGTTCAAGGTAAGAAAAAATGTTGACTTTCATCTGTATCAGCTTTCTAACCTGACCAACTACATGCATTTGAAATAGAAGGCAGGGTTTGCAGCCCCTTTTTCCAAGATCCTTGTAAACATAAAACTTCACCTTGTATGAGCAGAAAGGCTGCAAGAGCCTGCCTGTGCTTATTGCAAGGAGTACAATTTGGTATCTGAAGAAATGAGAGACTTGTCCAGTTTGCAGCACTCCTCCTGTATTGTATATTTGCTTATTTTTTCTGTTTGTGGTTCACTAAAGCAAGGACATTCAGAGCTGCACCAGGGAAACAGCTGAGTAAAGGAGGAAGTAGGGGCATCCACCAGAAAGAAGCTTGTCGCTTCCAAAGGGGGGTTAAAAAATTAGAGCGAGAAAGTGCCTGTGACCTCTTTTTGCATTCTGTACAAAAAGATTAAAAAGTCACATATGGGGTACCTTTTCTGTGGGGCTTGTTTACACGAGGCAGGGGATATAAGTCCAAGAGCAATGGGAAAGGGCATCAGGGTTTGCAGTTACTCTTCTAAATAGGGGGTTTGGTTGTTTGGGGACTGATTTGGTCCTATTTTCTTGTCTTGTAGAAGGTGCCTACCAGTAACACAGAGGGAGGCTGGTCCTACTCTCTTGCTGAATTCATACGACATAATGACATGCCAATACATGAAGCTGCAGACAAGGCCCTGAAAACCTTCCAAGAGGAGTTCATGCCAGTTGAAACGTTTTCCGAGTTTTTGGATGTGGCTGGTAAGTGTGCGCTTTCCCTTTTATAGACTGTCTTATGCAACTCGTGACCGCCGCTTGCTTGAGACAGCAGCATTCCCAACAGTGCTGCAGCAGCTTGTTTGTATGAGGCAGTGAGCGGAGGAGATCTCGACAGTCCAGCTATTGCCTCATCTATTTCAAAAACAGTTGGGAGACACGCTTGAGCATCCCCAGACAGGAAAATTTCTCTCATCTGATCCTGCGAGTCCTCCCCCTGCGCTGTTAAACACACATACTTACAGCTTAGAGGTGGTTTTGGGTATATGTGGTTTGAAGGCTGATAAACAGATGTGACCGTGTACTACAAGCAGCAGTTCAGTGCAGTGAGAGTTCCTGTCGTAGGGAGTTTGGTATCCCCAGGAGTCGGGAGATGCTGAAAGTTGACGTGCAGCGAGGCTACTCTTACTTTGTTAGGAGTTAGTAGTGTCCCAGGCCAGTCTCACTGTCTTGCCTATGGAGCCAGGTCCCTATAGTAGGTCTGTTGCACAAGAGCAAGTGTCATATGGATTTAATGTACACACATTGGTCCCTTCTGCACATGCATCCAACAAGGGTTTATCTTCATCTTGTCCATACTTTAAATAACATTGCAGCTGTCATTATTAACTTACACATGCCCTAGTGCAAATCCCTAATGTGGGCAGGAGAAACTGCTTCGTTGATCTAATTATTCTGTATTGTCTTCTTTTGTTTAAAGGACTCTTATCAGAAATCAATGATCCCGACAGCTTCCTCAAGGATCTTTTGAACTCCATCCCCTGAGCCGCCAGCACAGAGAAGCGTTGGGCAGAGACTACACTAGCTTGCCTTCCATCCCTTTGTGTTCCTCCTTGTGCAGTCTGTCCCTTCCCTGAGGAGTGCTGCAGTTTTTTGGTTTTTGGTTTTGTTTTGGGTTTTTTTTTTATTATTATTTTCTACAATTTTTCTTCTTGGAGTGATTTGGAATTTAGATTTGTTTTATCTTGTATTTCAGTGCTTCTATCTGTAAAGCCTTGTGTATTCAAGCTGGTTGAAAGAACTTGTACAGAGAGGAGTCCAAACCAGTAAATCTTAATGCTTTAGTGTGCACCTCTTTGAAGTTAAATAAATCGAACAAATGGGTAAGATGGGTTTGACTAGTACTTTAACCATGCAGTAGTCTAAATGCCAAGTTCTTTCTCATCTTTTCTTTCAGAGCTCCTTCTCTCAGGGCTCAGAGCTGCTGCTCTTTCCGGCCCGTAGTCTGGACAAGGACACACAGGAAGCAAAAGGCTCGTAGTGAGCAAGGAAGCAGAGTGACGTTGTCTTTACTGATTGTACATGCAGAGCAGGTTTCCCCTTGTGGGACATGAGCCTTAGAGACTCGTGGACTGCAAGGACAGCATTTGCTTCCACCCCTTCTTCACCTGGGCGAGGGCAGCTGTCCCAGCCGCAGTTGTATCCCCTGGCTTTTCGTGTTACCCGTCTCCAAGGCATGTTGCATATCACAGTGTCTTTCCTGACTTTACTCTCACCAAGGCTGTATTCAAAGCAAGCGCGCATGTTGTTGCCTTGGGTTGCGTAGTATGATTGGCGACATTACCTCTCAGAGGGTTGCTACTCATATTGAATTTATTTTCTCTCTGGTAAAATTTTCAGCTTCAGCAAAATGCGTGGAAAACATAGACCCTGCACGCCTCTTGAGCCGGCCACTTGCCCTTTCCATAGCTTGCATTTTGGTGTGCATGCCCTGACCTGAAGCCAAGTACCTGCTTTGAATACAGCCTTGCCTTTTCTCACCCAGTTGTGCATGCTGGTAACTTACCTTTACCACCAGTTCTGCTGTCCTGTAACCCAGCTGACACATGGTTAAGCTGGAATCTAATAAAGCTTTCCCTGTCTTCCTTGTCTCTGTTTGAACTTGAATTTCCGCAATCCTAACACAGTCCCATCCCATAAATAATAATTATTTTAGAGGCTGAATAACTCGGCAACTCATTTGATGCCTTTTGTTAGTGTTGAGCACACATTATGATTTGGCAATTAGCAAACGGGTGAAGGCGCAGTGTTTTTCTTCTCACCTCCGTGGGTGCTTATGTCACTCCTGGGCGTCAGATTTGGTTCTGGGAAAGAGTCTGAATAGCAAGTCACCAAGAAGTTTGGGTTAGTGTCTTGCAAGGGACTCGAGGACGTGTCAGTGGGCTGCTTTGTCGGTTGGGTAAATCTGTCTTGCTTTAGGAAGGTACAGGAAGGGGGGCTCATGTGTGGAGTTTGTTGTTCTGTAGTACAGCCATGTTACACTTCACCTGCCTTTTAACCACATAAAAGAGAAAACACACCTTGTTTTAAAAGCACTGTGAAGTCAAACCTAACAGTCTTCTCTCCAAATAAGCAGCTGTAATATACCTATGGGTGGATGCAGAAGCGTTGCTTACCAGTACTGGTGTACAGTAACTTGGGCAGTACTAAAAACTCTTTTTGAGTAAATGACCTTTCAAGTCAGTAGGATTCCTGAAAGCAGCAGTGAGCAGGTAACAAGAAACTGGGTTTTTATGACTGGGGTTCTAAAGCTTCTCACAATACAGAGAGTTCAGGTGCAAGACCGAAACCCCACCACGTTTTGACTTTGTCATTTGTGTCAGATTGACTTGTTAAGCTGCAGACAAGGACTATTAATGTGATTCAAAAAGCAGGGGAGGAGTACTAGTCTGCCTTGCTATCTACCTATTGTCTTTTCACAGAAAAGTGCGTCTTTTCCCCTTCAGCCACAGCCTCAGCATGCCAGGCAGTCCTTCAGCTTTTGCTTCACGGCTGTTGCCTCACTGGCACAGAGGAGGATGTTACAAATACCCAGCGCAGTACCTTGCTTCAGCTTACCTAACAAGGTAACTTCAGTGTAGCTCCAGTTTTTGCTGATGCAAATCCTGGTATAGCTCCATTTATGCTGGCTTTGCGAAAACAGTCACTGCTGTTGCAGGAACTGGTGAAGTTTATACCAGCAAATTAATTCTTTTTCTACCCGTGCAGCTGGATCAGTGGATCCTTAAACTTACCAGGAGCAGAACGCGATTGCTGTTTGTTCGCCGACGTTATTACAACTGTGAGGAAGTAGGATCTTAAAGGGAAGTCTCAAACTGAGTCCTTACCAGTATAAGCACAATTTCAATAAAATACTTGGAGCTACTCTAGAGGGTTTTGCAAAGGCCCAGAGATGCATTTTGGAAAATAAAGGTGGTGTATCAAGTGCCTCCCTGCCCAGGGCGCAAGAGGGCTGTGATTCAGGAGGAAGCCAGATTTGAAAAGAAGGTGGAAACAGCATGATAGTGTTTCCATGGAGCAGAATAGCTTGGGAGGGACTAAAGACTAACAATAACGACCCCAGAAGACCTAGAGAGGGACAAGAACAAAACAAAAGTGTTTTGGAAAGTCTCAGCTGACATAGGCCACACACACAGGCTCAAACATTGGCAGGACTGCACAAAGGCAATGCCCCCAGGCTGCAAAATCCCCCGCAGGCAAAGACACTTGGGGGAAGCGTGTTACTTAAATTAGAAGTAAGAGAGGAGAAAGACTGAAGGAAAATGCCTCAAAACAAGCAAAACGACTCAAACTGATGAACCAAACCACTAGCTGAACAACAGAGTGTCAAACCTCTCTCCAAAAAATACAGTTTATTTGCAAAAGACTTTTTTTTCGGGGGAAAAAAATCTGTTGTGATGCATGAGAGCCGGTGTGACCTCTGTGATTGCTTTGAGCCTGACTTCATGGGCAAGAGCTTCCCTGAGATGATCCAATGTCCCCACGATGGCTGTTCCCACTGGGTCAAACTCTGGTGACTGCTTATTAATTAATCTTGGGAATGACACCTCCCAGGGAGAGCAAAGCACCCAGCCCTGCCCCAGGCACCAGCTTCGGCAGGGACGTGCCGGGCTCTCGAGCCTGCTACAGGTAAAAAAGCCCCCGTGAGCCTGAATCCATTTGTTGCTGCTGCCACGGCTCACCTCTATGATCGCACAAACCCATCGGGCAGGTGGTACCTGAACAAAACCACCTGGCACCCGGGGCTTGTTCCGTGAAGATGGGAAGCCCTTGACCTTCTTCCTTGTATTTCACGATGGTTGCCTTTGTCCCACTGCCTCCTCCCTTCGTAATTCCCTTTTCCAAAGCCGGGTGAATGTCCTGGAAGCTTTGCGTGCCTGGGTGCTCTTTCCAACAGCTGTCCCACCGGGAATGGAAGCCTGCTCTGCTACCGATGCTTCCGATGAGGTCTCCATCCAAGTTTCCCTCCTGTGTTTTGTCTGTTACTGTAATTGCCTGGAAGTATTTTCAAACAAGCAGTAGGATTAGAGCTGCTGAGCATAAACACTGTGAGCTGCAATGTTCTGATGCCATAAGAGATTCCCTGGACTTTACAATGCAGGAAAAGTGATTTATCTCCCTGGACACAAGTCTGCATGGCTTATTTTTCAGGCAGGGAAGGACATGTGGACCTCGTGCGTTCAGCAAGACCGGTGGAACCTCAATGATTACGTGGGTCCATCTTGGTGTTGCAGTCTCCAATGCAGAAATTTGGAGTAAGGAGCCTCTTTTCCCTTTGTCCGAAGTTTTTGGGGAGCCTTACTATGTGTGAGCACACGCTGTACCGAAGACTACTTCAGTATTAAACAACAAAAAAACCTTTCATACAAAACCATTACCGGTTTTTGCCGAGGCGATGCTGGGATGTTGCTCAAGGAGCCTACAGCAAAGAAGTGAGACACCAGACATGCGCCACTGACCGCTGAACCACATGAAAACGGCTCCTACGGCGGGACTTGCGCTTACCCTGTTTGCATCATGTATTTGCTGAAACAGGGTTCGACGTTTTTATCTTACCAAAATGCCTCCCGAGGTGCTGAACCACTGGCTTTGGGAAGCACAGAGGCTTTTCTCCATTCCGGGCAGCTAATTACTAGGGAAAGACCCCCAGTTTGCTCATCTGAAGGGCACAGCGTAGGGCTGGACTCTCCCTGCTGCAGCAGCGTCGTTAGCCGAATTGCTAATCCTCCCTCGTCAGCTCCTGGCTCTGCAAACCTCATCTTCTCCCGTCTTGCTCTCAGCATCGCCAGCCACTGCATGGACACTGCACCGGCACCGGCCATCGCTTGCACGAACCTATATCGAGTCCCACGTGCTTTTTTTGGCTGTTGAGCACCTTCTCCTCCAGGAAGATCTCACCAGGCTCCGCCAGCCCAGCCCCTTCTGTCTTCCTCGGAGGAATAACTGCTTTCGCCATGCCGTGAGCACAACCCTTGCAGCGCCCGCTAGACAAACAGCGCGCTGGCTTTGCTGTCCGCCTGTGACAATAAAGCACATCTTCTGCAAAATTCCCTCCCTGCCTCAGCCTTGCCTTTCAGGCCAGCCCTGTTTTCAGCTCAGGGCTTAATCCGTACCCATTTATGCCCTATCGAGCTCGAGGACTAGATCAGGCATCCCCCAAGCATCTAAGTGACATAAATGAGTACAGAAAGCACCAGGTCCAGGCTTCCACATTGCCTTTAAATTCACAAGTGAAACCAGGCATGTTTTCAGCTGCTCCAGAGAACGGCCACCCTGCCGGCCCAAGGAGCAGCTTTCCCAGCACATCTCAGGAGACCTCCCATGGTCCATGTGAGCTTATTTAGAAGCCGCCCTTTGGGTTCCATTTCTGCTCCCCGCCCGACTCCAGATTAAAAAAATCAAGATTGGCCTTGACTTGTTTGCTGCACATTGCTGGGGCGCAGCCCGGCCACGTTATCACCCCGAGCAGGGATGATTCACAGCTCACGCGTACAGAATCGAGGGCACGGGAAAAAGCCACACAGCTTGCAAGGACCGCTGGAAAAGATGCTCAGGTGTATTAAGTACAGCTGCAACCACCTGAACCTCCAGGTATAGTTACTCCCTTGCTGGTTTCCAAGAGGGGAAAAGAAAAAAAAATAATGATTAAAACCCCATTTGCAGATTTTTTTGGCAGGATTGATTCCGCTCATTCACATTGACTGTCTAGCTCGGGGAGGAACCACTGACTCCATCCCTTTTACCAAAACCCCAGAGAGATCCCCTTCCCAAAGCAGAACGTGCCGATAGGAAGAGATGCTGTTCAGTAAAAAATAAGATGGTACAAATGACAGGCGAGGGGAAGCCCTCCTGCTGTATTTTAACACTGAGACCCGAGGCAGGTTAAGGGGCCCTGGGCTTCGCCCCCCAAAAGGCAGCATCCCCACAGACCGGGATGGGGAACGCTCCTTTCAGCTCCCTGAGGTGTATAAAGACACCTGACTGCTGCCTCTTGAAAGATTTTATTTATTTTCATAGTGCTTATTAATCTTTCATTAGAGCGGGATAATCCCATGCGTAGTGCTATTCCCTGCATCCAGGCTCTGTTGCTACCAGTCCCAGATTTGAGGCAGGAGTTAACCATCTCTCTCCAAACCTCCTCTCCTGCCCCACAATGATTTTTCCCTTCGTCCCACCGTTGCCACAGACTTGGGAGGGATCAGACACATTCCGTGTTGCCTAATTCACGCAGCCAAATGCTGCAGAGCTCTCCTGCCCCTTTCTACATCACCCCGCGAGCATTGGGAACCTCGCGGTGGATTTTCCCCGCTAAAAAAGCAGGGGCTTCCTTCTGGAAACGTGCCACCGCCCCGACACTCCTCTGCCTGACTCAGCCTGCTGGCTTCCCTTGTAAAATATAAACCACTTTTAGGTGAATCATAACCAAGCCCGAGCTGTGGGTGAACGCCAGCCAAACCCTGTGCAACCCTCCAGTGAGTCCTTGGTGACCTGTAAATGTCCAGCGGGGCCCCAGAGCCAGAGGAGAAACAGTTTCGATGTAGAGAGCCCAGTTCTGCTTTCGGGGCTGCTGCGATTAACCCCGACCTGCTCCGCAGGGGGAATACATCGATTTTTTTTTTCATTAGTCTTATGCTACTGGGGAAGCAGGATAATGCCCTCCCTATGGCCTTCCTCTGCTGGGGAAGCTGCATGATAGAAAGAAGGGCATATATTAAGCAGAAATTGCAAGAATTAAGCTCTTTGTAGTTTTAAGTTCAGCTTTAGTATATGATGAGAGGCTGGGAATTAAAAAAATATATAAAAATAGCAATGTTTAGTCTTGGCTGGTCTTGCCAGTGATGTTGGGTCCGGCATCTTTTGTGCCATTCCCTGCCGTGGGGAAGCGGCAGGGGCTGGACGAGGTGGGAGGGGAATAAAGGAGCTGCTTTTATTTGGGGAAGGAGGTGGAGGGCAGGGCAGCCGGGGATACCCCCTGATTAATGGGCTGTCGGGCTTGAATTGTTTAGATGTAGCGATCTTTACCATAATGATGATAACCCCAATAATTACTGTTATTAATAATAATCCCGCTTAGCGCTTGTTCTTTCCCAAGTGTTGTGGCAACAGGACCTCAGTAACCCTGGGCGCATGCCCGGGGGGAAAGTGCTGTCCTCACCCCGAGGTGGGAAAATTGGGGTGGAAAAGGGCTCGAGATGCTCCTGCAAAGGCTGAAGTAAGTCCTCTGGGACTTGAACACAAATTATAGCCCTGGGTAGCAATGAAAGCCAAAACCCGTGCCCCAGGATAGCACATGTTCCCGGCTGATAAAATCTTGTTTTCAGCCCCTGACGGGTGTCTGTGGTGATGGCGTTGGGTTGGTGTCTCTGGTTATCTGTTATGTTGGCGTTGGTGCTTGCCACATCGTCCGGGCAGCTGAGCATCTGCGTGTCAGGACACCCCACGAGCTGTTCTTTGGGTGTTTAATCCCTGCAGCTTCTCCTAGGCCGTTTTTTTTAAATCTTATTTAATGAACAAATATGAGCACGTTCTAAACCCAAGCGCTATCCTTTAATTATTCTAATATTTGATGACAACAAGCTGATTCCCAAATGATGACATCAGACATTAAAGGCACATCTCCCGAGTGCCAGGTCATTAATATTTCTCTTTCCTCGGTCTGCATTTTGCCTGCTGTCAGCAATTTTGATATAACGAGCTCAGTGACTGCATCAGCTGGCGCAGTGGAAAGGTATTTACCAGCCATAGGCCACCGGGCTGCGTTACAGGCTGGGAATCATTGAAAACCGGGCGTCTAGCTGTCAAGGTGCTCCACCCAAGGACCTCTCCCTCAGAAACACCCCAGGACGTTGGGAAATCCAAGAGGGGAGCCGCTCCGAAAGCTTCGGCTTGTTGACTCGCTCTGCTGACACCAGGTTTCCTTGCAGCTGCCACGAGCATCCCTCCAGGTTCAGGATGGGAGGCGGAGGGCTGGAGTGGACCAGGGATCCCATCACCAGCTGGCACCAGGAAGCTTTTCTTCATCCTGTGTCGTGCAAAACACGTCAGGCTAAAACAGTATAAGGAATGAAAATGCTCAGCTCATGGCTCTGGAAGAGAGATATAGGTAGGGAGCTAAAAATATAGCTCTATTGAACTTAACCTTCTTCTGTGCTCTGAGCTTTGACTGCTGCTCAACCCATTGCTGAGCCCAGCGCAGGTTACAAAGCGTGGGGGAACAACGAAAAAGAAAGCAGATCGTATCCCATTTTTACCCCAAAGACAAAAATCATTTAAAAGTTATTCTGCATTTAAATTAATCAGGTCAGGGTCTACCTGCTACCTGCAGAATGAAAAGCTTATCACCGATGGGATTGAAAGTGTGCACTTGGGCATGCACAAATTAACGATGCAGCATCCTGTGATTATCCTCAACGAGCTGCCAAAGCAATCACTGTGTCCTGAAAGACACCTGCGGCAGCCTGTACGGGCTTATCGATGCATATTTGCTGCTCTACTCAATACAGATGCAAATATTTGGTTACTAAGGTAGCAGTGAATATTGCCACAGTCTCCAAGGAAATACTACGGCATGTCTCAACCACTCCAAGTTAGTGGATGCTTCGCAGTTGCTCTCAGCATCTTTATCTCTTGCTGCATCCCCGCCTCCTGAGTTCACCCACCTTTCTGGGTTGAACCTGGTACAGAAGCTTTTGTTTCCAAAATATTTACACGATCTCCATGGAGAAGATCATCCCCAGCCTGGGTGAGAGGGGATGGGGATGTGCTGAAGTCAACCAGCCAGATTTGCATCCAAATTCTCTGCCGATGGGCTGAGGACAAATGTAGCTCTGGGGCCGTGCGTGAGCAGACCCTCAGCATCCCTCTTCCTGGCTGAACTCTGTTTTGAGGTGCTGACGCGTATAAAACCCCCAAATGTGGCAAAATGAAGTTTTTACCGCCAAAAAAGCAACTGGAGCAAAGGAATCGACTTGCAATGGGAGAAGGTGCTGGATTTAAGCAGCAGCTCCTATTTCACATGAGCTGATAGAACTTATAGAAAATACACAGGGGGAAAAACTCACTGTTTGAGGAGGAGAAACCTTCTTTAAAGACAATAAGGAACCTGCAGGGAGGAAAAATTGCTGGTTTTGTAACTGCTGATGTAACTCATTCCTCCCCCATTATTGATAGCAGCCAACCTGCCAAATATTTTCTGCTTTCGCAGTGTGACGTGATGACCGACGCAATTCCCGGCACCATCCAAAGGTTTCCCTTATAGGCCTGGAAGCGATAACCCTGGTGACTAACCCAGTCCTTTCTCCACCGAGTGACACCTCGGCGAGGTACGAAGAGGCGCAGCCTTCGTGTCCTCATGCAATGACCGGGTGCGTTCGGCGGGGTCAGAGTCACCGGAGGAGTCACCGGGGCAGCCGATGCGTTCTTGCCCATCTCCCCACATGCCTATTGCAGGGCATGGGCAGGCAGGGATGGTTTCTGCTCCGATTTCTCAAGAAACACCCCCGATGGTGGTGCAACCGCGGGAGCATGTAGGGGAAAAGGGTTGGCAGGAGTCAGAAAACGCTTTGCCAGCTGAAAATGCAGCTGGGTTGCGGCGGGGCTCATTGCAGAGACTCATCAGCTGCTAATCCCATCGCCCCGCTGATGCTCATGCACCATCACACAGGTTGGGGTTAAAAACCAGCTGTTTTGGGGGAAGCACTGTTAAAAATTCCACTTATTTCGGTAGCCTGGTTTGCATAAATAGCCTTATTCAGGCAGCAAACTGCAGTACAAGGGTATCAGCCCTAGGTGAGCGATACTAATCCCAGTTTAACCACTGAAGTGGCTGGTTGTTAAATGGCAGCCTCGGAAAGAAGCTACCTCTTGTTACTGCAGAGTCCGGGGTGAATAAATCACCCTTCTCCATCTCCGAGGTCGGTGAAGAGCAGGCTCAGGTGATTGCCGCAGCCCAAGGGGAAGAGGAAGGGGGATGAGGGGGACTTTGGCAGAGATGCTGGAACGTCAGAGCCAAGATTATTGAGTGGGACATTTTCAAGGGCTGGGGTGTCTTATGGATGTTAAGCCAAAGGATTTTTGCTGGTTTCTTTTAGAGGAGGATTTATTCAAATACGCGAATGTAACTCAGCGGCGATGCACGTCAGCCTGGGGAGCATCGTGTCTCGACTGTAACTCAGGACGGTACGTATGCGCTGGTGAGGCTGCTGAGTTTGGTTTGGATGAAAAATGGTTGCTTGGAAGGAAGGCAGACCCAAGGAACCAACAACTTCCCACGAGTGTCAGACTAACAAAGCTCCAGTGCATATAACCAAACCCAGGAAAATTAATACTAAAAAAACAATAAGCAGATGTAGAGAGCAGCCCTGAAATAGTCGCCAAGGTTTGTGAGTGAAGGATGCTAACAAAGCGAAGGTAAAAATGGGTGTAAAATTCAAGACAGATGCCTCAGCCCCAACTCCAGCCCGCATTTGGGTGAAGCAACTGAGAGCCAAAATAAATTCAGTGCATTATTATTAGCATCGCGAGGGGTGGTCACCGTTATTTAATTGCTGGATAGCTTCTGCATCCAGAAATAGCACCATTTCCCATCCCTTTTCCTCCCTGTCCAAATAGGAAAGGGCTAATCTGTGCTTCATTATTTATATCTGCAATTGGCAGGCAGCAGAGAGCTTTCCATGGCAGGAATTGGAGGAATCCCTACAGGAATGTCCCCAGCCGCTGCGGGGTATCCCATGTGCCGGACCGTAGCTGCTTGGCGCAGTGTCGGTGGCAGCGGGTCAGCTCCGTGGTCGCACGAGCCCTCGTGGAAGAGGGGATCCCGTTTCTCTGAACCTAAGCCTGATTAACTGTTGCGATTAATTCAGGATGATTCCCTTTCAGGGGCCGGGATGAAACTGTAGCCCGGCAGCGGAGCAGGATGCTCGTGGTGACCGTACGTGCCCCGGGGTGAGCCAAAGCCCATTAGGAAAAAGACTCATTGATTTAACGACCTTTGGATCCGGCTGTGGTGAATCCGTCCTCACCGCCATGGCAATGGGCGCTGCCTAATGAGCGATCACGATATGCATCGTCTCACCGGGCAGGTACAAAAGCATTAAATAATCATTGGTTTATCATTCCCTCTGATGTTTTCCTGCTTCCTTAAGAGAAAAAATAAAATATTTCTTCTGTTTAGCAGGATTTTCCCCCACGGTTTCACCAGTTTCTGAAATCACCCAGCTCTTTCCAGCATCACCACCTGCCAGCGAGGATACCATGTGCCTAAAAAACGGCAAATTACCCAGATGTGGGAGAAACCTGTTCTTGGTTGGCTTCTGCCCCTAATAATCACCTTATTATTGGCAGTTTTAGCCTATCTTTGTACCTTGTAAGTATTGCCGCGAACCGGCATACCTACTCTATGGTACATGCCGTGGAAATGTTTCCCAGTGAGCTGCAATTTTTCTCATTAAATACGGCTGTTTGAAGCACCGACGATACCCAACATCAGCAGTTACAGCCATGCCCTAATGACCAAGGTGTTAAAGGGTTTTCCTGTAACCTCAGCAATGAACACAGGTTACAGTCCACGTAAACTGAGGCCGATGTGGTTTTGTGCTCAGAGAGAGATAATCTTTTCAGGTATTTCTTTGAGTCACCCATTTAGTAAAGTGCCTCCACCCCAGTACATTTAATTTTTTTTCCAGGAGGTACCGGGAAAACACGGGCTTGTAACGCTTTAAGAATCCCTTGAAGAGCCTTCGGTTACGGTGCTAAGCACAGCTCGTGGGTGCTGATGGAGTTTCAGCAAGTGGGTGCTGCTGCCGCTGTCGTTTAATATAAATATTGTCCCTGTCATTTAATAGAAATATTACCTGGCAAAGCACCGCGTTTTTATTTCTGAAAACGTTTGAACGAATAGGGTTACGACAGCTTTCCACCAGCGTTACTGAGGGTTTACGTGTGCTTCGCTTGCTCCTTGAGCACCATTCCGAGCTGCGGCAGTGCAGCGGGGTAATCACGTTAACTCAATTAAACAATATCCCTTGATTGCCCAGTGGCGCAGAGGTCCAGCAGCAGCCGTTGGGAAACGCTTATTTAATAACTTAATTATTATAAATCAACTTTATTTAGGCAGGACGCTGCGTTCGGATAACAAAATTCACCCCTTATAATTTAATCTTATCGATCACGTGATTTCCCCGCGAGCCAAAAGCGGCGATACCAAGGCGGGGGCGTGGTTTGAGGGAGGGGGCGGAGAGTGAGGCGTGGTTAAGGACAGGGCGTGGTTATCGGCAACGGGGCGTGGCCTGGCGGCAAGCGCTGCCTCTGGCGCCGGGGGTGCGGCGAGGCGGAGCCGGGCCCGCCCCGCTCCGGCGGCCGCTCAGTGCCTGGGCAGCGGCGGCGGCAGCCGCAGGAGCGTGAGGAGGCAGCGGCAGCGGCAGCGGTAGCGGTAGCGGTACCGGTGCCGGTGCCCGGTCTCGTCCCCCTTTCTCCCCTCGGCGCTCGCCCCGGCGGCCGTTAGCGGCCCGCGCGCTCCCCAACGGTCACTGCGCCTCAGCCGCGGCGACGGTTAAGCCGCTGCTTCCGGCCGCAGCCCCCCGCGCTCCCGCCTCACCTCACCTCAGGGGCTGAGGCGGCCGCCGGGCCATGAACTCGCTGCTTTTCGGGGAGATGGCCCGCGCCTTCTCGCCCGGCGCGGCGGCCGCCTCCTGCCCGCTGGGGCCCGGCGGTGGCGGCGGCCCCGGCAGCCCCGGGGCGGCGGCGGCGGCGGCGGGGGGCCCGCCGGTCACGGCGGCGCTTCGCAACGACCTGGGCTCTAACATCCACCTGCTGAAGGGGCTGAACGTGCGGTTCCGCTGCTTTCTGGCCAAGGTCCACGAACTGGAGCGGCGCAACCGGCTGCTGGAGAAGCAGCTGGCGGCCCAGCAGAGCGAGCGCGATCGCCGCCTGCGCTACAAGACCTTCTCCCGCGACCAGGCCGTGCAGACTGACGCCGGTACCCCCGCGCTGCTACCGCCGGGCCCCGGCCACGGGCTGCCCGCCGCTCCCCTCGCCTCGCCTCCCCACTACAGCCGTTTGCCCGGTACCATCTGGAGCTATACCCAGGTGCGGCGGACCGGAGGCGGCGGGTTGGAGACGGTACAAGGGCCCGGTGTCTCCTGGATTCATCCGGATGGCGTCGGGGTACAGATCGACACCATCACCCCCGAGATCCGCGCCCTCTACAACGTGCTGGCCAAAGTCAAGCGGGAGAGGGATGAGTACAAGAGAAAGTGAGCAGCTGAGGGGGGGCATGGGCCTTGCGGGGGGGATGCGGGCAGCCCGCTCCTGCAGTGCGGGGAGTCGGGCGAGTCCTTCCTTGGGGCGGAGGAAGCATTTGGGCAGCGCGGGGAGACCCTTGGGGACGTGGGAACAGGCCTCTCCCCCCCGGGCTCTCTCCCTGGGGGGGATGCGCCCATGGGTTTGGGGTGGCCGGGTTTGCACCTCAGCGTCCAGAAAATTGTAGGGTCCTTCCCTGGGAGGAAAAAGGAGCATCATCAGCTTGACTTAAAAAAAAAAAAAAAAAAAAATTCCTTTTTGAAGAAGGGAACTAATCTGTTATTAATATTGCATTGCATAGTTACTCCTAAATTTAGCCTGCCTTCATTTTCTGGACTAATCACTCCAGTAGTCGATTTGGTGTGCCAGCTCTCCGAAATTAGCTCAGTGCTGCAATATTTGGGTTGCAAATACTGCAGGGGAGGGTTTGCACTCTGAGATTTTCCTCTGAATTAGTCAAAACAAAAGCCTTTGGAAACCCTGCTCATCTGGAGGTTTCTCTTTAGCCTGTTGGGAAGCCCTTGGTTTTTAAATGGTGTTCTTCACCCCCCCCCCCGGTGATGGATAGCGTTCCCTTCGGTTTACTGTATTCGCCTGCTCAGCGGAGCCGTGGCAGAGATGGAGGCCAGAGGAGGGGGAAAAAAAAAAAAAGGTAGTTGGGATTCTGCAGGGAGATTCCTGCATTGTCTGAAGAACTGCCTGTCCTTTGGGGTGGTGTGGGCACTCCAGTTTTGGAGTTTTGTCATCTTTAAGCTTAAAATGCGTCTCCTCCTTTCCCAGCTCTGTATTTTATTTTTACCTGCAGAACAAATTTAATCCTTTCTTATTTTTTGGGGGAGGCAGCCGGCATTCCTCAGCTCTGTGGCCTGTGAAGCGTAGCTGAATTTCTCCTGTCCAGGGTAACAGGACTGCAGCGTGCTCTTTTCATACCTGTAGTCATCAGCTTTTATAACTGACCTCTTCTTGCAAATTAACTCGGTTTAGAGAGGTTTTATAGGCAGGCATATGCTGTTCAAGTAGTAATTTCTGGCCTGTTTGTTAAGGACTTTCAGTGCATCTTCTTAAAGGTAGCGTGCCTCCATTGCTCTGTCCTTTGTGGCAGGAGCACCTGCTGTTCTGGATGGAAAAAGAAATTGTTCTTTTTTCTCTTTTTTTCAGTCTAGAATAGTAGGTGCCATCATGACATGGGGTTGTTTTTGTTTTTATGGTTGGTACCAAGGAGATGGGAGTAGTGGTGCTTCAGAGGAAGTTGCGCTTGATCATGGCTTGGTTAAAGAAGAGATGTTTTGGGCATGGGTTATGTCAGTAAAAGCTGGGGATACTTCTTCTTCTAATGGACACGTGATTTTTTTTTTTTCTTCCTTAGGGAAGAGGAGACCTGTGAGCCACTTAAGTTCAGCCTTTCTACTGATACATGGTTGATTCTGTCTATTCTGCTTTCACTTGCTTGCGTACAGCAAATTTTCACTCCAGAGTGTATTCAGGTGTGATTGCTTGCACACTCACGGGGATTGCATAAACCAAATAAATTCAGTGGAGCAATGGGGGCCTCTTTGTAGGCAATCGCAGATCTTATTGTCACCACCCCTCCTGCTCTTGAAACAGGTTTTTCTCCTGATGCTTGAAAATAAGATTTGATTAACACATGTCAATATGTATCACACTAGTATTGTATCTGCAGTTTGTCTTTTATGGTATGTTCATTACTATGTAATTGGAATGATTATTCCATTCTTCTGTGACCTTCAGTCACCAGATGGACGCCACACGTTAAGCTCTTTTTGGGGTAGATTGGCTTTTTCATTTGTGGCCTTGAGCACACTTTCATATGCTTACGGAGTAATACTCTGCTGTTTTAAATTTAACTTTCCCAGTCAGAGTAGATTAGTCAATTCGATTTCATTATCGTGAGCTAATGGGTGTTGCAGTGTTTGTCAGCAACCCTGTAAAGATTGGTACCAATGTTTTCATGTTTGTTTTTGCAGGGAAGGGATCCTTTGTCGTGGCACGTTTGTGTGTATGTACATGTATGCAGAATGTGCACTTTGGGTTTACCTTATCTTGCTGTGAACCCTTTGATGATCAAGTTTTATTTAGGGCAGTGAGCTCCGAGTGGAAAATAAGCCTTGTGCCTGTCTCCTGACCGGTGCCGTTAGGGCCTGAAGAAAGTTAGGTGCGTACACAAGTTTCTAACGCAGACTTGGGATCTCGCAAAGACGCGTGCTTGTTCGTAAGCAGACCGATGGGCAGCCCCTTCGCCTAACAGGCAGGTGATCCTTTGAAATGGCACTGCTCCAGGTTGCAGGTATCTTTGTGTTGGAAACACTGTGTTTGCTAGATGTACCAAATGGTTTTTGTACGCTGCTGCGGTTGTTTCACACCAAGAAAATAACCATTTTGCTTGACTCAAGAACCAGCAGAAGCTGGCAGCCTTTTGAAGCAGTTGGGCCTTGTAACCTGACCAAGAATAAGCAAGATATCTTGACCAAGATAGGCAAGTATGCTTAAGCAGATGGTGATACATTACATTTATTTCCTAAAACAATAGAGGCTCTTTTCCTTTCCAGGACGACCACTTGATTAAGGAGGGCACAGCTAGCAAATACGTGTGCTTTGAAATATTTGCCTATCAGGGAAACACCAGGCAGACGATTACGTTGCTAAGTCAGTGAATAATGCTAAAGTGAATACTTCATTTCAAAGACAGAGAGCTCCTATGTGATGTGTCTGTTGTTGCTGAAGACACAAACTCATCGATGTCATGCTTGTGAATTGAAAAATGCAATAGTGGAATTCAGATGTGAAATAGTTCCTTTTGTTCCATTTCTTCTAAAGGTAGCTTTAGTGCTCCTTTTAATAGCAGAAGCTCATCTAAGATGTTTTTTCCAGTAAAATTCTGCCTATGCAATTTTTGGGATTACCAGTGGCTTCATTTTAGGAAAATATGTTCAACTCTTTTGTTTCATCTCTTTAAAATACTTTTTTTTCCTTGGACATCCTAACACAAGAAACTGCTTTGGAGTTCTGAGGTCTAAAAAATACTAGAGTGCATCGTCAGTAGAGCACTTGGATCGTATTTTAAGCCAGATTTTTGTTTGTATCTGAAGCACAAATGAGAAAATGTTCCCCCAGCAGATGTTTCAGCACAAAATCTTGGGTTTTTTCTTCAGATAATGTTATTTTACCCAAAAGGTATATAAATTTGAATCTTTTTCTACTTAACATGTTGTCTTAATCTTATATTTTTTTAGTAATGATCATGATTTTGCACTGTGGATTATGACTTCAGCTGTGGGATTTAGTTGGAGGAGATTTATAGGAAAAATGAACTTAAAATTCATTTTTGTTTGTGTTTGTTTTTTTTTCCAAACTATGCTAGCCTTTAGAAGAGCTTTTGGCCATAGATCTGTTTCTAAATCCTCTGTAACTTTTTACCTGTTACTACCCTTTTAACAAGAAAAGGTCAAATTGTCCACTTTCTGTGCAGTCACATGAACTCAATTAAAAAAAATACTTTCGGAGCAGTTATCTGAAAATGGAGGCAAGTGTCAGATTTTGTAAGTTGAAACACAGAGGTGAAGCATTTTTTTTTTTTGACAGAAAAAAAAAATAGACCGTACTGCTTCACCTCTTTTGAGGTGAGATTAAATCATTTTGGGTTTTTTAATGACCAGAGTTGAATCTTGGCTTTATCTGTCCCTCCATCCGTGGGTAACCAGCCTCTCAGAGGGGAATAAGCAGGTTTAATTGCAGGCGTGTTATCGTGCTGCTGCCCTGCGCGGGACTTTGGGTTACTGTGATCTGTTCAGGTTATTTACGAGAAAAACGCACTTCCTGAAGAGCGGCTGGACATGCAAAACGAGCATGGTCCGTCGTAATATGCCTGCCAGTCCCTGGTCCGGGCGTGCTTTGGGGTCCTTCGTTTAGGCTCCAGGCAGCTGAGCCGCATGAGGCCTCAGCGTCTCGAATGGAAGATGATGCCCCGCGTCGCTGTTGGTAAGTGTGCACCCAGGTATTTAAATCTACTTGGTTACGGGAAAGGGGGAAGACAAATGCGCTTCCCTCCCGCAATTAGTCAAGTTACGTTGCCAACCGAGGCCGAAGCACTGACCTCCCGTCTTCTGGTTGAGGCAGGCTGTCAAAATGCGTGCGTACGGCATGCGTTGGGCAGCGACGCTGAGGACGGCGCGTAGGCATGGCGAGAGGCGGCTCCTTTGGGCGAGTGTCTCACCTCCCAGCTTCCAGCCTTGCGCAGAGATCTCCCTTGAAGATCTAAGCGCATCGCTGTGTGTTATGACAGTCAAAATTGCTGCTGCGTGTGGCCAGCGAGGGTCTGCTGACTTGGGGAAAACCTTCTGCAGTCATTCCCTGTTCTCCCTTTTTTTTTCTTTTTTCTTTTAGCTGCAAGGAGGCCACTGATCTGTCTGTGGAGAGCTTTAGTCTGAACACTTGAATAGATTTGTATATTATGCTTTCAAAATTCTTCTTAATTGGTGCAGATATTGAGTCTGCCAGATGTTAGTCGTCTCTTCCAGCAGAGACTTAACTGTTACTAGGAGTTGAACTGGAAATAATTGTTTTACCTCAGGATGGTATTTCATTTGGAAGATTAATAAAGTCCACTTGAAAAAGAGATTACCTTAAATTTGCTGCAGCTGGAAAGGACAAAGATTATCATTGTCAAAGGCAATGCGCGTCAAAACTAACTGGATCTCGTTTTTTTAAAGAAGGGAACTTAATAAAAATGTGCTTAAGATAAGCCCTGGAGGAATGTCTGAAAACTTTTAAAGCTAAAATATCAGTGGTAACAAGATGCAAATGTTACGCATAGACCCAATAAAAAACAAATAATTTTTTTATCCCTATGGAAGAATGTAACCAGCATGCTAGACTTCTGTCCGTGTTTCAATTGGTTACAGAGCTGGTAATAATGCAGTCTCTGTGTAAAGCCATATATATATATTTATTTCTGGTATTTCTGCTTTTCTTTTTATGTTTTAAAGGGGTAGTTATGTTTCAATGTGGCTTTTCACTGAAATTTAGTGTTCCTTACCGCTTCCAAAGCAGCCACGCAGCCTGGTATTAGAGATTTTTGGATACCCCTTACGAGATGTGAAGTTTGATTTTAAAGGCTCGCTCTGGTGAAACCGGAGACTCAGTCTTGGAAGACTTTTTTACTTGCACTGAGACGACGTAAGTTTTCTTTGTGAAGAACAGATAAAACTGTCTAATGTGGAAAAACTTGGCCGTATAACAAAAATGTATATCCCTTATAATTGTTGGTTGGAAAGCTGTACAGCTTGGAGTTGTGCAAATTAAGCACTCTAAGAATAATGTTTGTTTGGGTGTCAGATGTTTTTCTTTAAATGATGCCATCTTTGTTTCTAAATGCTGCTACAAAGACATGCATTTACGATATACATGAATATCTGGAGCACGCTAACAAATCTCAGTGTTTTTTTTTTTTTCCTGTGGTACAGCTAGAAAGTGGGACTTCTGGGTTGTAATAATGTAGGAGAAGTTTTGGAAGGAGAGGAGGACATTTCCTTTTGATCCTGCTTTCTAACAGTGCTCCACGGTGGGATTGGGGCTGTACTTTGTTAAATATTTAAGTAGGTAAAGCTCTGTGTGTGTGCCTTACTTAAACTGGCTTGTAATGGGAGCAACCAGGGAGGGCCAAGATATGACTGATTTGAAATAGCTGTCCTAGCTGTGCAAGTTAGCTATTTATTCTGAACTTTATCTTTGGCTAACTATTAACTCTGAATTCCAATTAAAATAATAAATTTGCAGATGAGCTAGATTGGATCTTGTAGAGAGAAAAATCACCACCTCGTGTTGTGGTGAGAGTTTCAGAGAAACCTGGGCCAGGATCTGTGCCGTATTCTTCAAAGAACAGCTTCCTCTGTTGCAAGAGAACCGCAGGACTTTGTGTGTATATTTTGAATTTACCTTTTGATTCCTCCTGTGACTCATGGCAAAAAACCCAGACTTTCAAAGCACAGCTTAAGGGTTGAGTAGGTCTGGGGGAGGGGAGCAAAAAACCCCAAATACCTCTGATCTGAAACCCAACTAATCTCTGAAGACCCTTGCAATTTAGGGCTGAGGTGAAAACAAGCGCAGAAACAAGTTATTTCTAGCTCTTCATCAGCTGTAATCATAGGCTTTCGTTGCAATGGGTGCTGGGCTTGTAGCTAAAGAAAGCACAGAACCCACATACAGCTCAACAGCTGCTTTTTTGTGGTTAAGGGTTTGTGGTGATGCTCTGCCGGGTCTTCTGTTGGCTTCCTGCGTATTCTGTTCTGCGACTAAATTCTTTTTTTTTTAGTTTGCTAGAAATATTCACAGGATGTTGTTTTTTACAGTTTAAGTCTCCATTTTAGTATTTAAGACCAGCCTTTTTGTTTGTACAAGAAGGGAAGAGATTTCTTCCAGCTTGGTCTTTAAAAATAGTTAAAAACTTAACACTGTTAAGTGTTTTTAAGTTAAGTCACTGTTTTAAGTTTTAACACCGTTAAGTCTACGCCGTTTAGTCTAAGTGAAGCTCTTCTGCAGCCTTGTGACCACTTTGAGCTAAAAGATTATCTTGCTCCCAGACCCCTGAACTGATAAGTAATAAATGGTAATAAACAATAATAAAGGGTAGTAACTGGTAATAAAGGGGACAAGACTGATTTTGCTTACTGAACAAAGCACGGGGAAATTGTATAGTGCACGGCTGTGCTTCTAAACCAGTTTTGTGCTCTACCCCACCATATGTCTGGCTTCTATAGGGTATTTTCTACGTTTTACTGTCCCTGGTTATGTTTTGTACGAGTGCTCTCTGGCTCCTTTCACGTGCTGGTGTTATCCCAGTCATGTTTTTCTCAAGTTTCTATGCATGTACCTCCCACTTTTGCACCTGAAGTGAAGGGACACATCTCTATTATATGTTTTTAAGGGGGGGGGGGGGGGATGGATACGATCATCATAGTATGGCAATAGCTTGGACACGCTGATAGATTATTGAATTTCAAATATATTCTTTAAATATATTTGGTTTGGGGTTAGAGGTAGGTAGTGACCTAGAGATGCTCGTGCCTGCTGATTAAAGAGGAGTCATTTAGGAGGGTGGGATTTCCTTTTGATGCCAAAGAAATCAGTAATGTATATGGTGTTTCATAATCCCTGGCTGTCGCCTAGTCTAGAAAAACAGTTGTTATCAGATCTTTCTGTTTCAAAGTAGGCTTGAAAAAAAGCTAAGGGGATATAACAGTGCCTGCTAGTGTGTTACCTGGGTTGCATGGGTCGTGCTAGATATTTGTGAAAATGTTGGAATGATTCGGTGACTTTTTCTAGTACTGCTGCAGAAGGTGGCAACCGGGAGGCATGTACTTTCACCATGCCTGGATTAACAGGGTGCTTGGTTTCAAAAGACTTCTAAAAATGAAATTATTAGCATTTGCTTAAAATACTTGATGTGAGGGAATCTTTCTCTTCTGCTTTATTTGCTGTGAGTGGTGTTGATCCATGTACAAAAAATGACATCAACTCTGCCTCTGGATCTGCTTCAATAGCAAGAGCTTCAAGAGAACTGGGAGAGAATGGTGCTCTGTGCCCATTAATGATGCGCCCTGCTTGTTAATGACACAGAACATGGGCTAGTTGCATTGTTACTCTGAAAGTGAATCACAGATGATGCATTTCTTCAGCCTTTTGTTCAAGCATTTCCACACTCTAACTCATCCACACGTGACATGATGGTGACTGGACTCAATTTGGAAGCATTCTGCTGGGCTCTGTGTATCCCGCTCCCTGCAAAAGATTGTTAATTTGAATCCCCTTCCAAGTAGATTTTGGGACTGAACCTAGTCACGTCTGCTTTCGGTGTCACTGCTTCAAAAATAAGCCCATTCTCAAAGTCTTGGAGCTTTTTCTCACTGGGG
Source organism: Phaethon aethereus (assembly GCF_964289735.1). Lineage (NCBI taxonomy): Eukaryota > Metazoa > Chordata > Aves > Phaethontiformes > Phaethontidae > Phaethon > Phaethon aethereus. The sequence continues at coordinate 2,377,404 of NC_138597.1, read as the reverse complement.
AGATGTTCAGCTCTCCCTTTTTTGGCTTTTTCTGTCTGGAAGCCATCAACATACATTGCTTTAGAGAAGGATTTTCGTGTGTGATCAAATGGATGGCTTGCATTGCTACTGTTGGTAATGGGGCTCTGAGTTTAATCTTCAATCTGATGCTAATTTTGGTGGATTTATTCTGAATTTGCACTGAAATACAGTTGAAAGCAAAACTTGGCATTACAGCCTGAGCCTCAATTCCATGTAACTTAACAAATCTCTTGGTGCTGTGGACAAGCCAAATGTTTTGATTTCCCAATCTTAAATGGTTTCACAAATCTGAACAGAATCTACAAAGCCTTTGTGGACAGGTAAGCTTCAGATTAAGCTCCGTCTTGTAATATGGCAGTTACCAGTCCACAAGGTGTGCCACGGCGTTACAAACCCAGCTTTGCTCTGAAATGTATAGGGTTTTGTATATGTAAGCAGAGATCAACATTGATTGAAAGACATGACAGCTCACAGACCCTGCACTAAAAAGAGCAATGCCGGGGAAGAATTAACTTCATCTTCTTCGTGTGGGCAAGAAAACTTATTAATTTACAATGGCTCATTAACACAGAGAACAGAGGTGTTGAAGGAAGTGATGATGTGTAATAGGATTGGATCCCCCTTTACCCTTAAATACAGTAGATGTGTTTAGTCCATCCAGTGACTCATACTGGCATTAGAGTTCAAAGACATCCTGGCTCAGGATTTATTCCAAATCAGTGGTTTCAATGGAAAATATATTTCTGTCTGTGGATTCTTACAGGTAAAATTTGTCTGCACGTCTCTGAGGGGAGAACATCGAACTATGTCTTTTTTTTTTTTTTTTAAGGAAGCTTTGCCTGATACAGAGAACAGAATTTAAATTTAGCAGTCCCATATCTGTTCAATCATAGAAGTCAAGCCCTGACATGTCAAATCTAGTTAACGAAAATACTAGGTATTGGTGTAACTTTACATAGTTCTGTAGAATGGCATGGATCTGTTAATATTGAATCATAACAGGAATATTTTAAGGGTTCAAAAGGCTGTTTAGGTCACTACAACTGCTACAAGAAAATTTCACCCTTGCAGGTTTGAAAAAAATCTTTATTTCCCCCTCTACCTTTTTCAGTAAGGCATTGACCGTATGATGAAGCATTGGGCAGTCTGAATTCTGTTCCTAACTCTTCTGCTGATTTTTTTTTTTCCCTCAAATGACTATACCAGAATCACCTCATGTTTGACTGTTTCTGTTATCCGCGCAATTTTGAAACCCCTCTTTTTTTTCTTTTTTTTCCTTCTTTTTTCCTTTTTTGTTGTTTTGTTTTTTGGGTTTTTAGGGTTTTTTTTTTTTTGTTTAGAGAAAGGGAGTGCAAAGCACTTAAGAACTCCTTAATGCCCTGGAAAATGTTTTTCCACTAATCTGTATTCTTAACCAGAGCGTAGAACTACCGGTTGTCAGTGGGAGACCAGCTTTTCTTGTTAAAAGGGACAAAGTGACCCTGGGAATGAAGTCCCACTTGCAGAGATGCTGTACAGAATTTTATTCTTTCAAGAATGGCTATGGGATGTAAGTAAGCTCATTTTGTGATAACTATCCCTGAAGGACAGCAAGCTCCTGGTGGTAGCTTCTTATGAATCTGCAAATAAACCCATTTTTTCCTTCATAGCTTCTCTTCCCCTTTTGGGCATTAGATCTTTCTAACCATTTATATGCAATGGTCAGACTCTTCCCTGTCAAGTTGCAATGGCTGTGAGGAATTTATGGTCTTCTCTTCTTAGTATTTTATGTGGGAGACTGGAGGAGCCTTACAGTCGTCATGTCAAGGGTAAGCCACGCTGCTATGGGTACCGTGAACCTGGTGTTGATGCACTGAACTTGTGTCATTCTGTGTCAGCCCGGAAAGAGGTGTCATCCCATTTTCAAATGTACAGCCCTTTTTCTTTTTCCAGCGTCCAATGAAGCATTAATTACTGCTTAATCTTTCTCCTATAAAATTCACAATTAGATACAGCTCTAGACCCATGAGCAGGGTTTTATTTCCCGTGGTGCGCTAGCATGGCTCTCGTTGAGTGGGCTTTGGGTCCCTGACTCAGCCTAATTCTCCGGTAATTGTAGGGCAGTTGAAAGGCAGGGGAATGAGGTCACTGTCTCGGTCACTCTGTTCCTTTTCACTGGCCTTTTGCATTAAAACCAAGTTTGTACTGGAATTCTTCTGCTGTCCGTCTCTTCCTCTCCATAAATAGCACAGGGCTGCCACTGCCAGTAGTTTACCCCCACGGCCCTCCTAATAAAAATTTGCAGTGTTTCAGGCTGCCTTAAATTTTTTGTTTCATGTGTGAAGGCTTAGCCACGTCAACTTTCTTTGCAGCAGTAGGCAAACTGAGCTTACTCCCTTTCAGAGACTAGATGAGGCTTCACTAAGTCTGGGACTAGTATCTTTGAGGGTATTCCAGCGTGGGCTGGTGTTCATCAAGTTTTTTCATTGTTTGCCTGTGAATTCAAGTACGAAACAGTTATGTTTTTCTTGGGAATTTACATGACCAAGACAGCAAAAACAACTATTATGTTTGCATGAACTTAAGAGTGACTTGCCATTGTACAACTATTTAAAAATGCCTAATCTTGAATTTTATATCCTCCTAGCTGTCATGTTTATTAATTTGCTTCCATTTAAATGGCATAGTACTGTGGTTTAATGGTAATTCTGTAAAGGCTAGTCACCATAATTAACTAGAAATACCAAACTGTATTAATCTGCTCATTGTACTAGAAGTGATTAAAGCAGCTTAGGCAGAGTGAGCATTCTTACATTTCTTGAAGGACCGTGTGAAGAGTACTGCGTATTTCCTCAAGTGTCACAGGAGCCTTTGAAGAGCAGTTTATTTCTTACCCTTTGTTAATACTTGTGTTCTTCGAATCCTGATACTGCACATCAAAACTACACTTAAATATATTTACCTTTACAAAGGTAATAAAACTCTTAAAATGTAGATAAGGTAATGGATATATAGGAGCACTATTGGGAGACCTTACAGCGTACTAGGTGTGTATCCCACCCGCCTTCCTGACTCCTGAAAGCAGATAAGCATTATCTCATTTTAATAAACAGTTTCCTTGATCTTTAATGGGTTCAGTGGAAGTATTTAGTATTGGGGCAGAGATTAAGATGACTCCTAGCTCTCAGTTCTGAGGCGGGTTCTTAAAGGATGTGGAGGAGGAGGAGGAGGTGGAACAGATGGAGCTAAACCTAAAGACAAGGTAAGGAGAGCAGTGAGCACTTCAGCTGCAACTTGCAATTATTCTTGGCATTTCAGGCTGAGGAAGTGCAGAAGCAAATGAAAATGTTGTGGTTCCAGCAGGATCTCTGGTTCCTTTCCACAGAAGAGTAATCCTGATCTGTTATCACTCGGTTTTATCGGAGCCCTTCAGAATTAGTTTGAGGTGATAACAGCAGGGTGGTTACGGCACGGCTAGCGCAGGGAATGGTATATACAGAAAGCATTTACTCATGAAATCAGTAAGTCAAATGAAGACCTTTTATGAGAGAGGACATTAAAATACTGGCGTTTGAACTTAGTACAGGTTACATTCTAACAGCTCAGCCTAGATAATTGTACATTTCATTACACAGTTCAGTATTTCTTTACAGAAATGGAGCGGGTTTTCCCCAAAATGGATGATTTGCCTGAATACTGAAGTGAGAGAAGATGGGAATATCTGTTGAAAAGGAGGTGGGGTTTATGTGTTGGTAGATCACCGTAGGTGTTGAAAATGGTGTTGAAAAGCCCCCCCAAAACTCTTGGGGGGCTTGGCTTCAGAAACAACTTTGTGCAGTGCCGGTGATGTATTTCTTTTTCTTTTAAGGTCACCAGGTAGCCCAAACGCAACACATGCTATTCAGTCTGATGTGCTCCTGAAAGCAATGCTTTAGAAAGGCTGTCAGTTTAACTATGATTTTTTTCAGCCGTTAACTGTGGAAATCAGGCAGACATCCTTGGTTTGCTCTCCAGAGCAGTACTGGTCTTCATGCTGGCTTATTGTGCAAACTCCTCTTCACAAGAGATCTAGCTGCCAAGCTAGATGGTGGAGCTCGACTTGAAGCCCACAGACCCTACGTGAGTGTAAATGTTCCAATGGCAGAAAATCCCCGCTCCGTCTGGAGAGCAGGACACCCACAGTGCAACGGCAGTGCTCAAAACACCCAGGTTTTCCTCTTTGTAGCAGATTGCCATGAAGTCATAAGGCAGTTCTGAACAGAAGTAATCCTCGCCCTACATGGGAAAAATTTCCTGTAGTTGAAAGCCTGCTAGATTATTCCGCTTCGAGCTGTGATGTAAGAATCTTCCATGTGGTCATGTGCATCAGCTGAGATAATGCACTATTTTAACTTGGCAGCCTCCGAGAGGACATTCATGAAAGCTTTCATTAGGTGTTTATAGAAAATAGAAAGGAAATTCATGCCACAGAAGTTTGCCTGTACTTTCCGACAGCTTAGCGCTGGATCTTATTATGGCTTTAAATCTCTTTTGTAACTACTTATGTCCTCAGCTGCCAGACTTTTGGCAAGGTGTCTGCGTTTTGCTGAGTCCTTAGCAGCAGTAGGAGGTGAGAAATTACAAGTGAAATGTCCTGACCATCATTAAAATACAAATGTATTTTTAAAATGGTGATGGTGTATATTAGAGCACGCTTCTATGACATCTCAAAAAGATGAACTACATAGTTCTATAGAACTATATAGAATTAACTCTTTTGTTACAGTAAGCGTTCTTGACTATAAGTAGATTTAAAATCTGGTTTATGCTTTTTTCTTATTAATTTTTCCTCCTGCCCAAAAGCCTCCCTCCATACTAATATTTTTATCAGCTCTTCAAGTGTCTCCTGTGTTCTGGGGATAAAAATGGGAAAGAGAACTGAGAATTAGGGGTAAAAAGAAAAATAAGGAAGGATGAGGGAAGGGGGAATACAGTTGTCTGTGGAAAAATGTGGATTCTTCTCGTGCTGCTAAAGACAAGGTGGAGGAACTTGAAAGTCAGCTCAAGTTTTGTGTATTAGGTTTATGTGGAAGCTATGAAACTCTTGGGGGGCTTGGCTTCAGAAACAAGTCATGTCGGAGTCTGACCTGGTCATGTGTGCTGGTAATACTTTTACTGACGGGTTAGATTTATTAATATGTATTTTATGTTACTCTTCTAAAATAAATGGGCTGAAGTGGAGATAAAGGACTAAGAGTTTGAAGTGGGTGTGCTGCGGAGACAAGGAACAGGATGGGACCCCCCCCTGCTTTAGAAACCACTGTATATCAAGGTCAGATCACTAGTTAAATTTTCAGCATGGAGGGTAGGATAGGAATATGACTTTCCAAGTCCTATTTGGTGGCAGAGGCTGCTGAAAGCTGTTATTTATTACAAATATTTGCTTGACACTACCTAGTGTGCAGTTTACAATGGTGTGGTTTTTTTTCTAGAGTAGTCTTGCATCTTAGCCAACTGTTAACACTGTATTGAAGGCCTGGAATAAGATTGTGGTGGTGGGTTTTTTTATATATATATGTTATTTTTAATTTTCTTTTAATTTTTTTCTTTTAAGCCAGTGAAACTTCAGATTCTGGGACAGGCATGCTGGTGCCTATCTTCTGCTGTTTAAATACATTTTATAAAATTAAGAGCATTAAGCAATTTTTAAGTTTCCCTAAACAATGGATGGATTTTTCTGTGATTATTGCATGAGTCAGTTATAATAATCCCTTTTCATTGTGCAGTTTCGTTGCTGAAACTGAGCACTGAGCTATTGTTGGTAACTCCCTTATAAACAACCCAACTTCCAATTTGCAGAAGAAATTTTTCTCACTCGGTTCCGTTATATGTAGCCTGTACTTATTTCGGTAATGATGCGGATGTTGGAGATGAGCTCTCCAAAGGAATCACAGGGCTCTACCGGGACACCGGGATAATAGCATACTGTGTTCTGCAGTGCAGGCTCCTCACGCAGGCTCCCCTTCGCCTGCTCAGGGTCTCTGAAAACTTGTTTTGACCTTTTCAGCGCAGGAGACGGCAATTCTACAAGTTTCTCACATTAGCACTTGTACCAGGCTATTTCTGTATGTTGACCGAAAGAATTTGAGACGATGAATAGTCTATGCAATAATTGCAACGTGATTTAAAAGCACTGGATGGGCTACTGTTTCCTGCCCTGCTATTGCAGGGTTAGCAAAAAACCCCAAACAACTACTTCAAGATGTCCAACTTCTGCTTCTCATTTGTTCAGAGATGCTTGTATGTGTCTGTCAGACCCACATGGTGAAGTTTAACCCCCTTGCCATACCATAGGTGGGTAGATAAACATAAAGCACTTTCTCAGAAGGAGTAGAGAGTAACAGGGAGCTTTTTGACTGTTGCAGGAAGTAAAAAAACCAAAAAGTCAGAACTTCTCTGCAGGTTCACAGTCTCTGTTCTGTTCTTTGTCCCTCACTTAAGTTTTAGACCATCTGTGACTGTGTTTCGGTAATATTTTCTTCTGAGAGGATGGTCATTAGTCAGGAGTAGTGAGTTTACTTGGATGAATTTTACAGCAATTTTGTATGTATGCCTGTGCCAGAGCATCAGGACAAAACACCTGAACGTTTGACATACTAAATGCCATAAAATTGCAGCTTGTCGATAGGCAGAGTTGTAAAATAAATGTATATATGTGATCAGCTGTCTTTAATGCATGAGGTTTGTAGTACTTATGTTTGCTAGAGATTTCCTTACATGGCAATTCAGTGTTTGACCATTAACTTGTAGTTAGCAGGGCTATACAGTAATGTAATCCTGCGCTTTTCAGATTACCTGTTTCAAAATGAGTCAGAGTAATTGCTTTATCTGCAGTTACGACAGAAGTTTTACAGGAATGTAATGTTCTTTGCCTCGGCTGTTTCCTAAGCTGTGCTTGCAGTTGTCTTCTCCAGGCCTAGAGTACACAGAGCTCTTCAGTGGCGGAGGAGATAAGGGTTTGCTGTATTAATGTGTAGAAACGAGCATAGTGCTGCTAATTTCTAGAAAACAGTTTGATTGGGCAGAATGGACATAAGCGTGGACTTGGCTAGAGCTAAAAATGAGTGTAGTGCGGTGGCTTTTGAGACCGCTGGTCTGATCTCTGTAGAAATGGGTTTTCTTCCCAATTGTATTAGTTGTTCGAGTGCTCCTTTTCCTCTTCGCTTTGTAATTGTGCTAGTCGGTGGGTTGCTGGCGCAATGAATGCCCGTCAGCACGGTGAGACCTGTCAGAGGTAAATAAGAATAGCGGCGTGGGAAACAGCCTTGGAAATACGATGCTGTCCTCCAACAGAGTGAAATCAGGATGTGTCCATCTTCTTAAATTTCCTTTTTATTGTTAATAGAAATATATATAGTGAGAGAAAGGAAAAAAAATAAGCGGATATACCTACAAAATAGGGGAAATGCCTTGGCCTTACTTGATACAAGAGGAAGAGAACTGAGAATTTGAGCATTGTCCCAGGAAGGCTGATGTAGTAGCTACCTAGGCTACAATAAAACATTTACAAAGATGACTTAATTCTGCACAGTTGAGCTAAAAAGAAGCCCAAAGTGCAGTGCTCTGATTCTCATCTTGCCAGAAGTGTCATGCTGTATTGATCCATGTCAAATGGGTGTTTGGCTATAAAACTTATCAGATGTTTCATAGTTGGACCTAATCATATTTACTATGCCATGTGTGGGCTGTATCATATTCCCGGAATCGGAGCTGACATGTCAAGCAAACTGTCTGACATTTCCTTTCAGAATAAAACGTTGCTGCAGGTATCTCGGAGGCACAGAGACCTGGCGCTGGAAGGTCCCGCTCCCCAGCGGTCGGCCAAATTCAGGCTAACTGCAGAAATTGAGTATCCTGTTGGTGTAGGGAATAGTAGTTGCCCGTCTTAATGACAGAAGAGCAGTTTTCTAGAAGTTGATATCTTAGCTAATTTAATTGTATTGCAGCTCACATGTCTGTGATGTGTTTCTGATAGCTGCTATCAGAAATAAATCACTTTTTTTTGTTTGTTTGTTTTTTGTTTTTGGATTAGCACTTGTACCAGGATGTGGAGATAAAACTATGGGCTGATCTCAGTAATTGGAAGTTTAAAGTTCATAACATTTCCCTTTTGCAGCTAGAGGTAGGCTTTTGAGCGGTTCCTCTTCTCTGTTGCACATTCTCCCCCTCCCCAGGCAAAAACTAAGTCTTTGCCTAGTTTTGCGCTACTGGCATTTTTCTAATTGTAGATTGTTTTGTCCTTACCTTGCTCTTCTGGCTGCTTTTCCTTTATTGCCCAGAGCAAATTCTTAGCCCCCCCAAAGCAAGCCCACAGGCCAAACTTGCAGGCCTTGCATTTGCCCGAGTAGCTTTTTTCACAAGGCTCTTTTGTTAGAAACAGTTCTGGGCTAGTCTCACTCACTGCTAAGCTTACTGGAAAATGGAAGGCAGGCAGTCCCTGCTTTCTCGTGTTACTGAGCAAATCTCTCTCCCCTTCCCCGGGGTCTGCTATACCTAGTGAAAAAAACTGCATTTCAGCTGTCAAAAATGGCAATAGATCCATGCTGCAGAATTATTTCTTCATGCTTAAGAGGCGTATATTTGTTCGGGGGTTGTAAACACTGTCATGAAGATTTTGACAGGAGTGAAAAATGAATTCAAGCTGCTGGTGTTGAGGGGAATGCGACGAGAGTTAATTCTGCCTGCAACACTTTGCTGCAGTCTGCCAGTGCCCACCACTCTGTGCTGAGCAATAAACACAGCTTGACCTATTATTCCTTGTTTTTGTGGGTGCTGGGACAAGTTGGGCACAAATTTGTAAATCTGTCTTGAGACGCTGGCAGACATAAGAGGATACAGAAAGCAGTGTTTAGTTTACCTTATGTATTAGTTATCGTATCATGAATTACATCATAAGCCTTGCTCCGAAGAGCTGACAGTCCAATGGTATCTTACCGGCCGGAACAGTTTATCACTAACCAGAAATCATTTCTCTGCAGGCTGCAGGAAATGGTTGTGTTCCTGTGATCAGCATGATGGTTTACGGTATGGAGGACACTAGTGATAAGATGTAATTTTTATTTTTTTTTTTTTTTAGATCATAGTCTGGTTCTGGAGTATGGACACCTTTATAAATACTGAATAGACAGAGGCCTTCTGTGGTTTTGCTCCTTAAACTGCAAAAGCTCTGCTCCTCCAAAGCAGTTACAATTTCCTTATGCCCGAGATGAATGTGAGTAGCAGAAGAGCTATGCAGAAATGTAAGGATGCTGTGAGCTTGTGTGAAACACTAAAAAGAATTACCTTACCTCATCAGGTTCACTTCCAGAGGCTGCACTCCTGGCCATCACAGGTAGGAGTTGCGGTTTTGAACACTTCGCACAGGTTTAACCATATTTAAAATAATTTACAGCTGCAGAATAGGCAGATCAGTGATGTGCAGGTTTGGGTTATGTTGTGGTGGGCCTGATCTTTCTCTTCAGGAGAATGTAAAATGGGTTTAGAGAAGCAGAGAGCGAGCAGTACGTGGGGAAAGCGAAATGCAAATACCAAATAACTCCCCTACTTGCAGAAGTTCTGGACCCTGTCCTGCAGAATGGCTTAGAAACGAGGATGCTTATTAGGTGTTAAACACAAGGGAAAAGAAAAGGCTTCTTTGCATGCCGTGTTCTGAGCTAGCTGAATTGAGCTGCTTCAGTCAAGAGCCAATTAGGCAGCCAAGGAAGATGGTTCTCTGAACTCGGTGCTGCTTAAAGTGAAAGCTGGCCAGCAGTGAGCTTGATGGCTTTATCTGTTCTATCCTATTTCTCAATCTACCTCCAGTGGGGGCAAAAAAAAAAAAAAAATCACTATTTCTTTTAAGGCAGCAGTATTTCATGTGAATTTGCTGCTGTGTGATGTGGAAGTAGACTACCAACATTTATAGCCTTGGATGCACTGGTAAATGAAAGACCTTTTTTTTTCTTCACTTGTTCAGCTATGAGGTTGAAAACAACTGAAGTTCGCAACTGATACTTTTGCATCACGCAAACTCCTTTGCAAGGACAGGAGATCCCTTAGGTGCTTTCTCTGTCAGGAGGTTGTATAAAATATGGTGAAACCACCCAGCAGCATCCTTGCCTGCTGTGTTAGACTTGTTTTGAATAAGTATCTTGTGTCTTTGTTAATGGACTTCTGTGTTTGGAGCTGGGTGCAAGTACAAAGGGAGAGGTCCACCAAAGCTTATCCAAGTATCCAAAGACATCTCAGAGTTAAATCTGGCCTTTATTTAGTGCAGTGTTGTTTGCAAGAATAAATTATGCAGGAGCGTATGACTTGTAGCTGTGTAGCTTAAAATGTGTTTAATGTTGCTGTGGATATCGCACAATTATATGTGAATTCTCCTAATATATTAAAAGCACCATAATTTTCTTTGTAAAGGAATGCAGGCATGGCTCTTACTTCTACTTGAAGTTGTTCAACTCTTGTGACATGATGCATTTTGTTTAAACAGCTCGTGTGGTCAGGAACAAAACACAAATGAACTTGCAGATGATTTTTATTGTGGTTCCAGTAACAGGCTGGAGCGTCTTTCCAGGCGAATGTCATCAAGAGGTGTAATTATGCAATGTTTTTCTGTATAGTAAGTCCTTTTAGTAATTCTCTTCACAAGCAATTGCTGCTCTTCAAAGGTGTGTATGCTGTTTTAAGTAGAGCACAAGTCCAGAACAGGACTTTAATACTAACCTCTCCTTTATAACGAAATACCCAAGTGTTAACAGTGCAAAGGGTACAAGTTCTGCTATGCAGTGATTGTACCTATATCATCTAGACCATTGCTAGAGGTTCAAGGAAACACTCCTCCGTTGCTCTGATGTTTGGGAAATTTGATGCTGCAATGACTGACTTCTAGCAAAGAGATTCTGTGGAGAGGATGTTGCTTGCAACAGGCAAGAAACATGACTTCATTCAAGAGTGCCGCTACCATTGTGTTACAGCCAGGCTTTAATGGAGTCAGATGTTCATTTTAAATTAATACGTTTTACATGGAGCCCATCTAATAACATTTAATTTGCTTCAATAAGAAGTCAGGGCTTGTGGGATCAAAATGGGCTGTACTTGGGATAATTTGGAAGAATCCATATATTACAGTGTCTTAAAAATGCTCGCTTAAACAAAAGGTAGCATTTGTGAATAAGCTAATTGCTTAATGAACCTTATATCTAATTTAGTGCTAAACTAAGACTGGATAGGAAAATGATCTCTTAAACAAGGATTCTAAAAGCAGAGAGAATGGTGCATTGTTGTTTTTTTCTTAAAAAAATAAAGGTGGCTTCATAGAGGGTTTTTAAACTAAATCCATCTTGCATGGTCCAGTTCTTTTGAGCTGCACGAAAACATGCAGATGGCTATTTCTATTTCCAATCCCAAACTGCCTTCTAGCATCAGGAATGGTTTAGTGAGATTGGAGATGCAGGTTCTGCTCTCAGTTAAGAAATACTATTTGGTTTCTTGCAAATGGTTAAATAGGGACTGATGCTGCAGCAGAATTTTAGTATCATACAGGTTTCTTTACATCTGTCCAGAAAGTCTTGAATATGATGCTTTCTCATCCCAAACGACTACACGTTTCTCTTACACAAAGGCACGCCCTACCCAAATTTCTGTCTTGGCCCATCACGGGATTAGACTCTGGATTCCTTTGTGTGGGAATGTAAGTTTGCACATCTGATGGGCCGTTAAGTCAATTCAAATGAAATCAGTGTGTAATAACCAGAGTTATAAACTGTAATGTTGATAGTTATTATCTAGGTGTTGGAGAGGGGATTAGTGGGCATGTTACTACAGAGAGGCGGCATGTAATGACCGTGAGTAATGCGAAATGATTAAATCGGTTAGGCTTGTGCGCGTTAAGTGTTAAATCTCATGCCAGCGCTGGTGAGCAGTGCAGAACGCCTTGCCATTTGGAGTTCCTGTAAACAACGTATGGGCGTCAAAAAGATCCCAACACAAAAGAACAAGTGGTGCTGCCGCAGAGGAACGGGAGCACAAATACGTGTCTCTAACCTGTGAGGGCTGAGCACGAACCCTCCCGGGCAGTGCCGGAGGTGTAATTACTTGGTCCTGCCATAGCATGGGTGTTTTCTTCCATCTTCTTGCAGGTGTGGTACATCAGAGAATGCATCTTAGATGCTTTGTATCCAACAGATGAACAAGGCTGGGTGCATCTCGTGCCGAAAATGGAATAGTGGTGTCTTAGTGTGCAAGAAAAAAGCAGTTACGCTGTTCCCTGAAGTAGCACTGACAATCCATCCCTTCAGTATTTTTATGTTTTCAGGAATCCTTAGCTGTTAATATTTTTGTGATCATTTTATAGTCATTGTTCAAACTAACATTTTTGTTTCCTGTTGTGGACTTAAGCACTCAAGAGTACTAGGTTTTCCTGTCTGCTGCTGCTCTTCTCGCCATAAACTGAGGGGAAGAGACTCTAACAAACGGAGTGAAAAGCTTCAGATTCAGTACCTGAGAGTGGCAGGGAGAAGCTTAGACCGCTGTAGATGTTTTCTGTTGTTCTGTTTCTCTTTGGTGGTGTTTTTCCGTCTGTGACATGGTACAAAACTACCAAGAAGAGTCATCTTGTCTTCCTAAAGAGGTTTTCCTATAGAGAAAATACTTTGTCGTTAAATGTTACTTGAGGAATATTTGCTTCCTTGAGGGAGGGGTGATTTTTATGAGAGAAATAATGCAGTTGATACAGTCAGGCATCATTAAATACAAACTGGTCTACTTGTGCCTTTCTGCCTTGAGCAAAAACATAGTTAAAACAGTATGTGTATATCTGGCATATTTTGTAAGCATATTGTTTGTTGTCTAAACAATACTATATTTGCATCTAAAAATCCTATTTTTTTTTTAAAAGAAAATTACTGAACAATTTTTGGAAAGGCACACTTCTTTAAAACCAGCTTTCTATTCTCAAGAGGTTTTGTGAATCTGCTGCAATGGGCAAGTCTCTTCACTGGTCTTTATTCCTAAACTTGACTTGATGATACTGGGAGAGGAGAAAGGAAGATGTTCATGTTTGTTGATGCAGGTATTCAGGGAGTGGGAAAGTGATTAGAAGCTTCTTGTGTCAACATAGACAGCTCAGTTTAATTTCGTGAACATTAAGGCTTGAAAACTTAGAGAAGCTTTTAAGAGATATTATCCAGTTCTTGAGATGTCTCCATCGGCTTTCCTCGGTGTAGAAGATGCTAGTGTCGGTGAACTGGTAGCTACCCTTCCAATTTCAAAGGAAACACACAAGTTTGCGGTGTGACTCAGCTTTACAAGAACACTGCTTTAAGCAATGTTAATCCTAGCTGACTATTCATGTGTTTTGTTTGTCTAATATCCTTGTAATGTAGCTCTTCCCGTTAAAGAAAGCCAGCATCCTTTGTTCTCCTCTAAGCTATGTAAGACATGACTGCAGAAGTAGTTTGGGGCCTGAAGCTGCAATGACTGAATGCCGCTGGAATGTAATGTGTCACATCTGGTAGAAGGGGAATAGACCCATAGCTTTAAAATTCAGACTAGCCCTTTTTTGGGGGGAGGGTAAGTGGTGCTTGGAACGAAAACATTCTTGGTAGCTGGGAAAGAAGGAAAAAAAGCTTGGTTAGACTTGGAATTCATACTACTGATTTTTTTTTTTTTTTAAGAAATAACTGAAGATAAATAATAACAAACCCTGAAGTCTGGCAGATTTAGGTGGCAACGTTTGCCTTTCTGGGTCAGAAGAAAGATTTTTGGATACAGCTGGAAATCGTAGCAATTGGTACATCTGAGCCAAGAAATAAGTGTATTTGGGACCAGCAGGAGCAGCTGGCTAGTTAATATCCTGCAGCAAATAAGTGAAGACTGCTGGGTTTTTCGGCCTATAATGTGTACAGCCATTTCCCTTTTGGGTGTTCTAGTCCTCGTCATTCCTGCCGCCGCTTCTCCTGTGGTTATCCAGCAAAGGAGTTACCTGTCCGCCCTGCTTATGCTGCGGAGGTGATTAATCGGGTGGTGTTTCCCCCTTCCTTGAGATGAAGGGAGCCGCAGGCTTGGGCCCCTTCCATCGACATCTTAGGCTGCGCGCGCAAGTGGCGTCGCTGGCTCCGTCTGCTGAGGAAGCAGAAGGCATCCACAACCTGCTGGCATTGAGACTTGTGGAAGACTTAAGTCTTCTGCTTTTAGACGGTAACTGAAAAGAAAAATATTGATTAGTATAAATTGCTGGGAGAATAATTTAGAGTGAATATGAAAGAGATCGGAGCCATGGTTAGCATCTCGGCGTGCTGACTCCTTACTGCTGCATTTGTTGGAGTGTGTAGTAGCACAGCTGCCAAGATCCCTTTTTAAAGTCTTGTTTGTTACAGCAGATACAGGATGATCATATGAATGAGCAATCTTTCTATTGTCTTACTTCCTTGGAAGTTTAAATGGAGAATTAATCCTCTGCTCCATTGTCATCCTCTACCTTCCCATCCGTTTCCTTCCTCTCTTCGCTACAAATAGTCTCCTGAGGTTTAAGTGTGAGGAGAAAGCAGGATTGGCACTTTTAGCTGTTAAATGAGGTTAATCAGCTTGGTAGTGGGTGGGAGAAATGTGCTCTGAGGTTAAGAATGTGCTATTAATAGTTCGCAGGACCCTTATTATCAATCCAGTGTAAATTTCCTTCTGTTAGGCATGCACTTTTTGGTTAAAAATAACATGATTGTTTTATTGTTCCTTTAATTAGGAGAAACACAGAAATTGTGGGGAAGGTATGTACGTGTGTAAAAGCAGGCATCCTTTTCCTCTTCTCTTGAGGACGCCGGGCTTGAGTTTGACGGAAGGGAATTAGGGCTGTAAATCACTGTTCTGCCAAATGCACTTTAACTGGCACAAAGAAAAGAAATGGAACTGCTGGAATTTCTGCAGGATGAGGAAGGTTAGCCTGAGCAGAGTTTGAGATGTGTAATTTTGGCAGCTGCCCAGAATGGCTGAACTGCTGGGGAGGAATGCTAATCCTTTTTGCTAGCTTTTGGCATAGTCAGTAAAAATATGCAGATAACGTTTTCCAAAAGCACATCCCTTTGCAGAATGCACAGTGCACTGTGAGGATGCAAACAATACAGGAGGATAGCCTGAATGCAGCCTGTGTTCCTCATTTCAACAGTTAAAACCTTGAGAAGCTGCGTATCAATTTTTGCAGTGTCTGCTTGACTCCCATCCATAAATGACAGCCTGCTGGCAGAAAGAGTAGGAAGAATGATTAAAGCCATGCAATGCTCCGTCTGTAGCAGAAGGAGACCGTCTTACAGATTGTGAATATAATTGACTGCCTTAATTAATTTCACCTCCTTGACTTCAATGTTAAAAATCTGAAAAACAAAGTTACTGGTTTTATAGAAATGTACATGTAATTAGTAGTCAAAAAACCAAATACAATACAGAAACAAGAGCTAAAACATTTAATGACAAATGCAAATTTCAGCCTAAATATTTTAGTCTGGCAGTAAATCCTTGCTGGTAAAAAGCTGCACAGCAAGTCTTCCTGCATAAATCGAACTTCAGCTGTACGATGGCGAATTCACAGGTCTTTTATGTTGGATATTCCTGCACCACAGCAGCAGGAAAGAGCGGGGGTGGCCAGCATGTCATCTTGGGACTGCACTCGTCGGAGCTGCTGCTGCATTGAGATGTGACCGGTTCAGGTGCCGCTGATAGTGCCTGAAGACAGCGAACCGCAATACCAGCGTGCCTGCCTGCGTCCTTTCCTGCTGAGATGGACCGCCCTGGCTTCCATTTCAGATGGGATTAAATTTGCACTTGGAATGCAGAGATGTATCGAGTAGTGTGGCGGTTTTGTATGCCACCTGAAAATCGGCTGCCTCAGTGGGAATATCCCATCATCTAGCCACCACCAGATTTCTTTGTGGATTTGAAAATAGGATGAAACGATGCGCTTGGCAGATTTAACCTTGCATTTTCAAGACCGCTTTGATTTAATAGATTTCTGAGCAAATGGTTAGCCATTTGCAGTTAAAGTATAAAAAGTGTTGAAGTGGCAACAAATTACCGTGGTGCTACTCCGAGATTAGGTTCACAGGATTGTTTTTAATCATGTGGCATCCAAAGGTTGTTTTTTTTTCCATGAGGAAAATTCTTACTGTTATAACAGAGTGGGCAAGTCTTGTGTGGCACTACCGCCCATTCAAAAAGTGGCCCGCCTTTTACTTTCTCTCTCACCCTCAAACCATATCCATGCCTATGAATATGTATTGTCACATTTTCAAGAATCTTAGCTTTCAAGTTAGTATTGTCAGATAGTGGGTTTTGTTCTTTAAAGGGTTTTGGTGCTTAAAAAGAGGAACTGCTGGAACTGTAATTCCTTTTCTTCTACCCTTTTAGCACTACAACAGCAGTGAGCGTCTGTACCCTGCATTCAAGGGTGCTTGTCCGAGTACTCTGCTTGCAACTAGTTCTGGGAAATGACTGAGGCATGTAGGTTACTGAGGATTTTGGTGTAGAAGGCACATAAACGTATGAATTGATTGAACAGATAAATAGTAAGACTGCTGATTGGGGAAACTAACGTTCAACTGATTTTTTTTTTTTTCAATGAATATTTCCCACCTTCTATGCAGTATTTGGTTGCAAATGAGAGCGGGAAGAGTACTGATCCAAATGAAAATGGATTTAGCTTTTATTCTCTTACAGACTTACTGGTGCAGGTTTGAGGGTGTACAAGTGAGGGGGACCATCTGCTTTACATTCCAAATAACTGTCATCATCCTACAGCTATCAGAAGACTTGTGATTTTTCTTGGGAGGAAAAAAAAAATACTTTTCTCCATAGTTAACACTTTGCCTGCAAATCTTATCTTTCAGATGGGAAGAGGAACTGACGAGAAGAATGAGTCTGGAATCTATGGTGGAAACCTTGCGAGAGGTAAGTTTTGAATAGTATGTATTGAAAGGCATAGGTTTTCTCTGCACTTTTTGTTATGCTAGTAATTATTTGAATTTGTTGAATTAAAAAATCTTTCATTTAGCTAGAGCAGCTGACTGCGTGGCTGTATGCTAGAGCATAGTTTGGAAGCTGAAGCAGGAAGGTGCTGAGGTTTCTGATGACGTGAAGTGTGGGAGTGGTGACATGCCTTAGCAGCCCTGCTCGGGTTAAGTGAGGAAGCATATGTTGCCCTGTTACCGCTTAGTTCTTTGTGTGCTTTCTCTTGCAGGAGGCGCAGGAAGCGGAAGCTCTCCAGGAGGAGTTAAATGAAAAGATTGAGAGACTGAAAGCAGAACTTGTGGTCTTTAAGGGTCTGATGAGTGATGTAAGTACGCTGGAGAGCAGAGTGGCCAACTCCCACTGCCTTTGTGAAATGTGTGTGTCATGCAAATGGCTTCATTCATAAAAAAGGTTATGGTCTTAGCGAGTGCCGCTTTGTAGTTAGCATTATGGCTGCCTTTATGATCTAATGCATCAGACAGATCACCCTTCCCCCTGCTTCCTGTCTGGTCTGTGTAGAGATGCATTAACTTGCTGCTTACCCCATAACCCGGACTCTTCCCTCCCTTCCCCGTTCGCCGCAGCTGGCAGCGCCGGCATTCAGATCTGCAGCCGGGGAAAAAAAATGTTGGAGAACTCACAGGTTAGGGTAAAGGGCCCATCACCGTGCAGCACCATGTACTGCTAACAAGGGGAGTTTGCTCAGAGTCACGCAGGAAAGTTGTGTTCAAAAAGCAATGCGCCGTCCGTGCTTCCCCAACTCCCCTTATGAAAGCGCTGAAGAGGTTAACCCAGTGTCACTGGTGCAGGTATTTGGCTTTGTTTCCAGTGCTGCTTCGAGCTAAATTTAAACAAAAACAAACGAAAAAGACTTGTTTACTCAGGAATTGCCTCAAGTCTCATTTGATACTGACTTTCCTTCTAAGCTGGGGGTCTTTTAGACTACGACTGGATAATTTTCTTACATTTAGACGTACTGAGAGCATGTATTTATGCAGATATCTAGAAAGATAAGCCAGGTGAGCTGTAAGGTGCCTTTCTCTGTAAGACTGAAGTAGTGCTGATGCCAGTTGTCTAATGGATATGTCCCATTATTCTTATTTATTCTGTAATTTTGTTTAGAACTGCTTCCTTCTGTCTTCATAGAAGCTTGCAGAACCCGTTCCCTGGTGTCAAATACATCCTCTTAGGGCCACTAGATCTGTTCATGTGAAATTCGGCAATTAGCTGTCTCTTCTTTTGGTGTTTAATTGAGAATAGGCATGCTTGGTTAGAGGCAGTGTGAAAGGGAGAAACTTGTTAGGGCTGTATCACTGCAATGACTTTTTTGCTGAGGATGAAATGTTGCTCAGTGCGGACAAAAAGGGTGGCGGTGAATGCAAACACCCTCCTCAACTTGAGAGAAAGTGTGCTTTGGGCTTTGCAAACTCTGTAAGAGAGAAGAGGGCCTGAGGAAAGCAGTGAGAATGCTTATTTTGAATCCCACTGTGTAAATACTTAGAGCAGAGAAATGCAAAATGTTGGCATGTGACTCTTGCTTTCCTGAGGATAAGAATCACTGGTACCTATTTGGTTGATAAGACTGTGTTTAGAGTGTGTCAGTGTTCAGAGATTTCATGTTCTCAGTGTGTTGGGAAAACAAAAATCTCTAACTTGTCCAAAGGTGGTTGACAGGGATTGGAGAAGAACTCGATCTAATAATTTTGAAAAAAAACAAAAACAAAAACAAAAACAAACAAAAAAAAACAACACACCAAACAAACCCAAAAAAAGAAAACAAACCCCAAAGGTTTCTTCTTGGAAAGGGGAGCTGTTATTTAAGAACGGTCTGCAAAGAGGTTTTTCTGCTTTTCTGGTCAAAGTGGAAGCACTGCCTAGCCATTGAAGTGGTACTTTCTAACAGACTAAGTCTCGCCTCGGCTGGAAAATATGCTTTCTGTGGAACAGTGTTTCTTCATAAGAAGCCAGCTGTACTGTCTGAGTGGGAGTCTCTCTTATAAATTATGTTTATAATTACTGCCCAGAGTGAAGCAAGACAAAATATTTGTCATGTAGAATTTTTGCTAGGCTGGAAGCCAGGTTAATGTCAATGAGGAGTATTTTCTGTGTTACAAGTTTTCATGGATCCCTTTAGATCCAGTCTTGATTTTATGTTTTCATGGTATGTATGAAGTTGGTGAGTGGCCTGGATTCTGTTTTAAAAGCAACTTCTCCTTGCAGGCACAGTTTTTCCGGCTGAAAGCGGGGGAAGTGTTGCATACTCACCAGGTTTTAGGTTTCATTCAATTCTGCACATGCCCAACA
Source organism: Phaethon aethereus (assembly GCF_964289735.1). Lineage (NCBI taxonomy): Eukaryota > Metazoa > Chordata > Aves > Phaethontiformes > Phaethontidae > Phaethon > Phaethon aethereus. The sequence continues at coordinate 2,358,087 of NC_138597.1, read as the reverse complement.
GGGTTTTTCTCCTCCATTTTTTTTTTTTAAAGCTCTATTGACCCATAAAAGTTTACGGTTGCCACATCTAGCAGTTGTTTGGGGTGGGTATCAGTTTTTCAGCGGCAAATCACTCTGAGTTGAAATTTTATTAGAATCTGATAGGAATGTTAACTGTTAGCTGTCCAGTCTATTTAGATTGTCCATGTACTGCCTTTCCCGGAGAAGATGTAATATTGTTTAAAAATGGTATGCCCTGGGGCTAGAGAGATACTGTGGGGTATCTCTTCTTTCCTGAACTGTATAATAATAGAAGATAATCACTACTGTCCTTCCTGCAGCCCATGACAGACCTGGACACAAAGATTCAAGAAAAGGCCATGAAGGTGGACATGGACATCTGTCGGCGAATCGATATCACAGCCAAGCTGTGTGATGTAGCGCAGCAGCGCAACTCTGAAGACGTTTCCAAGATATTCCAGGTGATTAGGCCATGAATTTTCCATAGGGTAGGACAAGAAGTGAGGGGACGAGAGGGAGCAGCGTTGAGGAGTGTGGTCCAGGTCATTTGCCTTTTCTTGAGATTTCTCTGTGTAGACCTATTTTCTTCTTTCTCAGTCTTGAAGTGTAGCTCTCTTCTGCAGAAGCTGCTGTAGTACTAAGAGCACAAAATTTAGAGAGTTTAAAAAAAGAAGTCTCAGGATGACCTTTAAGACATGCTGTTAGTCTGATGCTAGTCTACAATGAATGCAGGGGGAAAAAAAGCATTACAGGGTCTAGCTTTGTATAAATGGCTTCCTCACATCTGTTCCCTTCACAAGTGAGAGGTTTTAAGCTTGTAGAACTGTCATCTGAATGTTCTTATTTCTGGCTCAAGCTCCATGGCCAGAAATAAAGCTTCTGTGGTGGTGATCTATGACTGCTTTGTGAGACTAGAAGCTCCTGTTGCTTTCCTTGAGCTGTTGTGGCTCCTTGGTGCTAATAGGAAAGTAATTTAATTTGCTTCAAAAGCAAGCAGTTACAGGTTTGCTCCACACAGAGCTGTAACTCCCAACGCAGCTGGTCTTCTGTCATAACTGCAGTTTCAATGGTGACTAACCCAGCTTCCTTCTACTTTCATCTAAATGTGTCTTGTTCAGTCTTTCAATAAGTCTGATGCTTTTCTCTGTATAGTGATGCCGTAAAACGTGCTAAATGCTGTACAAAAACACTGTAAAAGATCCTTGTGGTCTCTACTGGTTGTGCTTTCTGGCTATAGTGAAGTTGCCTAAATGTTTGATGGTTGATTTTTTTCTTATGTATCCTGAAAGACTCAAATCTCCTTACTGGAGACAGTAATTTTTCTAGCGTGTTGAGCCATTGCATCGTGCTAGTGGTTCCTTCTTGTCTTTGAGTAGAATTGCCATGTCTTTCTGCTCAAAGGTAACTGAAAAATGCACTTTTGGTCAAGCATGCAGTGGTTAAAATGATCATCATGGAGAACAATACCAGGTAGAGGAAAAACTACAGTAGGTTGGGAGTGGACCGTGTGTGTGTGACTCTGTGGGACCATCTGTGAATATCTTTTTATGTTCACAGTCCTCAGATGAAGAAGTGATCCTCTGCACCCTTTGCAGGGGTATCCCTTGAATTCTCTGCACGTCTGTGAACTTTATTACTTTGAGGTTGTCCAGGCACTTTCATGGCTCAGTTAACCCTTCTTCTGTCAACCTGAAGACTAGCAGTCTGCTGATGGGGTGCGATGACCCCGAAATAAAGGCTATCTAGAAAGGTTTCCTGTCTACTCTTCCGTGGTGGTTCAACACTGGGAGCAACAGCCTGTGATGGTGGCAGGAGAGGGAGAGTTCTGTCATTGCTCTCAAGCCTGCTGCCTGGGCACTCCTGCCAGCTTACGCTTTTACCCTATATCATTCTAACCTCTGCATGTTTTCTGGTAGGTCATAGACGGGTGTCAGTGAACAAATAAATGAACATCTGTAGAGCGCTGGCAGCCTGCAGCTTGCTTTGCTCTTCGCTGTTCTGAACTGCTTCCTTGTGCTCTGTGTTCACCACTCATTAACAGATGCAATTCCTGTCTTGAATACGAGCCTGAATTGCCTGGGAACTGATGAATGGTTATATTCGCTCAAACCTAATGCCTCTCCTCCTTTATTTCCGCCCCTCATGGCGCAGCACCTCAGTTGAACCTTCTAGTTACTGCTCTTCTCTCCAATTAAGGTGGCTTCCAAGAAGAAAGACCGCAAGCTCACATCTGATGATGACCTCTCTGAACAGGATGGAGACAATGGCAGGTTCTCTGATGATGAGGTCAGCTGTTCTTTGAACATCACGGATGAAATGAAGCGTATGTTTAATCAGCTGTGAGTATCGTGGACAACGTGGGGAAAATTTATTCTGAAATGCAGACTTAGTCCCAGAACATCTGAGCTGCCAGCATGGTATCTACTCGAGGTTTTCTGGAAGTTCAAATACAATTAACTGATTTTTGTTCCTCCCTTAAGTAGGGAGAACTACAGAGAATATAAAAAATACAAACATCTAGTTTTACTACTCTATGCTGTTATAACAGTAGCAGAAGAAGAAACATGCAACAGCAGCAAAAAAAAAAAAGTACAAAAACTGAGTCTATTCTGTATGGTTGGCTGAATATTAGGATTCTGGAATTTTGGAAAGAACCTTGCTGCTGCTTGGGCTGGATAGAATTTGGCAATGTCACTGAAAGCTCAGTTTGAAATGGGTACAAACTTCTCTAGTATTTTGCGTGATTTTTTCAGTTGAGCTTTAGGCAAATGGTAGCAGTGGATCTAGTGCAGAAGATAAGTTCTAGCAGTGGACAACAACTTACACATTCCAAGAACGTGGGTGTTGTAAGACTTGCTGCAAAATCTGGTCTCCCAAACTGGCAGAATACGCAGTTTATTTTGCCTAAAGCTTTACCCCAAATGGGAGTGTTGGGAGGCTTGTAACAGCTGAGAAGAGACGCTGCACCTTGGTGCTACTCAAAGGAGTTCAGGACCCCGGCTGGCCATGTGCCCTGCTGTTCTTGTGTTCTAGAGATGATGGAGATGGTCACGGCCTGGTGAGACTTTTGAAGGTCTCTGCTGTTTTCTTTTGGCAGAGAAGCCCCAGCAAGCACTGTAGGTCTGACGTTCCTAGCATTTGAGCATGGGCGTCTTCTGACAACTGCAGTGACTGCAGAGGGAAGAATTCCCGGTGCGTTCCCCCCGACAGTGTAGGACAGTATCTAATATGTAGGAGTACACAAGAAATAGAAGCACTAGCTCCTCTTCTGTTGTCTGCTGCAAAAAGTTCTGTTTTCAGAGTGCATGTGTCTGTCTTTCTGCCTGAATCACATAGGATGGCATTTTTTTTTTTTCTCAAAAGTTGTACATAACTCCTCTTGTTAGGACTCTTGTTTTAGGTGTCTTTAGGTCCGTATTAATATTCAGTGTAATAAATACAGATTTTTTTTACTTTTCCACTGCTAGAATTCAGTGTGGCAGTAGATAGTGTGTGGAATTTTAGAAAAGCAAGAGGCTAAAATTTAGCTACTAGGTTGGTAATGCATTCAGTTTTTAGTTTTGTTCTTAAACCTGTCCTGTGATACCCAGTTTTTATTGGGGCTGCCAATGAAATTCTTATCTCCTGGTTCTATCTTATTTGGCACATAGTGCTGCAGGAATCTTGTTAGATGTAAATTGGGTTGATCTAGAACAGTGTTCATGGCTTGTTGAAGATACATCTCTAAGGATGTCTGAGTTTGGGGGCTTTGTGAGGTAGAAGACAGTATTTTACAAATAGCTGAGTAGCTTATCTCATTAACAGAAACCGAAAGCAACTTGCATTTTGTCTGTAATGAACTTAATCTTTAAGTGTCTAGCAGTAAAAAGTCAAAATGCAGTTAGCTTTGAACAGTGTGTACGTCTGAAGCAAGCAGCAGGCAAAACTGGGAGCCTTTGTGCTCTCTGACGAGGATAGCTCTTGCAGAAAGAAACTCATTTGAAGAAGTTGCATTGCAAAAGGCACAATCATGTATGTCCAAGTTTGTTGGGTTTTTAAAATTATTTTTTAAAGTCGTGCTGAGTATAGACAAAGAGCCTGTCTCTTTTGCCAAGCTCTTCAGCCTCCTAAAGACAGTCTTGGACTCAGCTTCAGGACTGAGATGTTATCTGCTTAAAAGGAAGTGAACTAAAATAACAAAAATGCATCAGTCTGAAATTAGCAGACTGCTGCTGGGAGCAATTTCAGATTTTTTTTTTATCAGACCTCCTTAACAAGGACAAGAAGCAGCTACTAGTGTTTCGCTCTGCTGCTGTTCAAACTGACAGGGACTCAAGTGCCTTCTGAAACTTTCCTTTATTGCACAACTGACCGTACTAAAGGGGCCTGACTAAATAACAGTGTTAAAGGCCATTCTTGCCACTGCTTGTTCTCAATCTGAAGTGGCTGTAGTTGTATCTTTGTTGTTCAAGTCAACAATAAGTATTTATGCTCACCTGCACATCATTTCGGACTTCAGTGTTTTCACAGTTGTTACTTTTGAAAATAATGTTTTTAAGTGCTGCAGGGAAAATGTTGGCCGAACTTCAACGTGAAGATCAGCAGGGAGTTTTCTAGTGGCTGTTTCTGGTAAAATTCCTTGAACTGTGTTTGGACTCAGTATAAAAAGAATAGTTTAAAACATTTTTGTGGTTTTGCAAACAGGGGAAACTAATGTGCAGCACCATCTGGAGGACAGAGCTAGGACTGTGTGCTTGTACCAGGAATGCTAACAAGGATCTTTTATTCTGCTTTGGGATGGCAAAGAGCCCAGGAGCAAGGGACTTGGACAGTGGCAAAGCCTGTGTGTAAAAACTGTGAGGATTTTCAGCTGCTGCATTGTCTCCTTTGTTCAGTTCATAGCCCCTTTTTTCTAGAAGATTAATTAAAGGACTGAGGGAGTGGGGCTGGAGTAGTTTCGCTGATGCTTTTTCTGTTATCTTAACAGTCGTGAGACATTTGATTTTGATGATGACTGTGATAGTTTAACATGGGAGGAGAATGAGGAAACGTTGCTTCTTTGGGAAGACTTTACAAACTGCAATCCTTCAATTGACCTCCAAGGAGAGGTGAGTTTATTTCCGTTATTTTCTTGACCTATTCTCTGCAGAAACTGTATCCCTCAGCTGCTCTTTTAGCCATTTGAGCCTTTGCATATTTGACTGGTGGTCTAGTTTGCCGTGCAAACTTGCTTTGATTTTAAAATCCTCTTAGTGCTTTCTCACTGTGGTTGCTTTTCAGTTTGTGCAATCAGTTTATTTGCCAAACTTAATTTCTTCTGCTCCTTCAAACTGAGTATTTAAAAGTACTGAGCAAGTGTCAAAAGATCCAATGCGTCTAGCTGCTACAAGAGCATCACGCGATCTGTCACCCTTAGCAGTCGTTTAGATAAAGCTCTATATCTTCCACACAGTATCTTGCTTTCTCTGTAGATTATCGTTCATGCTTTAATTGTCAAAATGGTGCCTAGTGTGGCACGCTTGTTCTAGTGGAGAGAAAAATAAACCCGGTACGGTTTGTGGAAGATGTTAAAGTACCTCCAGCCTATCGCAAAGAAGCTGCGGTTGCAGAACTGCGTAAGGCCCCAGGGATCTTCTGAACCCGTGAATCTTGTGCTTCCATCTTCCCAGTCAATAGGAGTCTCCTAGCGTTGGTGGATAATAAACAGCTTGCTTTTAATCCTTAAGATCCTTCACAAAGTAAGCTAGTGGCTGCATGCTGCCTCATTCAGAGACTCATGAGCCTTTTTAAACAGGCCTAGAGAGAGAGAAATGGCAAGGTCTGAGCTTTGTGCGGGTAGTCTTAAACGTGACGCTATTATTTCATTACTGAGTAGCACGACAGCAGTAGGTAAGCAATAATCCTGCCTTCTTCCTTCATCGCTGTAGTGTAAAGATGCTGAGGCAGCAGTCTCCTGAATATTGTTTTGTGTTGACTGCCAGGGGTGTGTTAATTTACATCTTCCCGTTTGTGGATCATCTGGCATACTCTGAAACTGCGGAGATTACTCAGAAGTGCTAGGACTGCAGAAAGCAGCGTACTTAGCTACATGTCGTCTTTTGAGCAGGGAGAGTGGCAGAGTGATAATGTGTAGCCGTGTGCTGGAATTAGTGACAGATTTATTTGCATATACCCATGTGTGCATGTATAAGCGTGGCTATCGGAGGAATATTGCTGAACTCAGACCTTCCATGCGAAAACTCTAAAGGTTTTAAGAAGCTTAAATCCTTCTAAATGAAAATTATACAAGGAAATGGTAGATTTGTCTTGTAGATGGAGATTCAGAATAAAGACTGCTCTGTCTGTGCCTGGTCTTTAGCATAGTGCTTTACATGCCTGAATCTTCCTTCCACTGGCTTTATTCCTTTCAAGTTCTTACGTGGTGCCCTAGCCACCTTCTTTTATGACCTTCCTCCTTAAAGCGCTTCTGCATTTAAAAGGATAAGTGGAATGATTCTTCTAACTGTAGGCTAGATAGCCTGACGTTGGTACCGGGTATGATCCTGATAAAGCTGCCACAGATGTGGCCAAAGGATGGAAACATAATTAATGCTCATCAGTACAGTTACATTAAATTGACAATAATTTTTTTTTTTCTGGAAAAAGGGAGTTAGGTAGTAACGTGAAAGAGAGAACAACAACATTGCTAAACTGTGAAACAGTTGATTTAGTCTCTTTGTGACAGTGTGAAATAATGCTATGTGTTTTGTAGCCCAGACTGTACTGTCAATCCAAAACAATGACAATACGGGAGGTGGTGTCTGTCAGGATATTTCCTTTGGGACACCCCGTGTTCTCACATGCGATATTTTCATCGGTAGTGTGCTGGAGTGAGCTTGCTTTATCTAGCAGTGAAGAATTTCAATAGGAGACAATGGGTGCAGAGCACACACGTGAGGCAACGGAGACTGCACGGACTTGAGAGTAATAATATGTGATTGGAAAGTGAGAATTCCAGTGCAGAGCTGTAAGTAGTGGTGTGGTCAATGCAAGGAGAGCAATTACAATCTAAGTGTGATCAGACTGGAAGGTTCAGGAAAATCCATGGGTTTGGTTCTTTGGCATGCATCAGGTATCTGTGCTTAATTGCTGGAGCCTTGGTCTGTAGGTTCCTTGATTAGAGACTTTATCTTGTATCTACGAAGCCACGGTCATGGTACAAGTGTGTGTTTCCTGGTATGCCAATTTTAAGCAGCAGACTATTCCTTGCCTATGTAAAAATGTATTAAAAAAGTCTCTGGAAAAGCATAACAACCTGCATTTCTGAGTGAGGTTAAATAAGAAAATCTTCAGTCTGCTGTTGAATTCCTTGTTAGTATCTTGCTAACTCTTTGTGTCCTCCTTTCCCCTGCAGGAAGAAAACCTGGGAAACTTGATCCATGAAACAGAGTCTTTCTTTAAAACGAGAGACAAGGAATACCAAGAAACAATAGGGCAGATAGAGGTAAGGAAGTTGTTCGTGACTACAATGGACAAAAACACACATGGTGTTCTGGTTGGTACCCACAGAAGAAAGATGGAATGTCTATATTCTAATCAAAGAATGCAAAGGTGTTTTTCTTTGACATAGCCATGGGATTTTTTCTAAATACCATTCTCTAGACAGCTCTGTTATTGAGTAAACATGAATCTGTAGCTGGTGGAGAGAGACCCTTCAGAACAAAGAGAATAAAAATGCACTATCATTCTTTTCCCCCCATTTGTCTTGCATCTCTACTGTCACACTGCAAAATGCTTTACAAGACTTGGCCTCGGAGGTTGCGAGACACAGCGGCTGTAGCTTCTCAAAGTCTTTGCCCTGCCTAGAACACGCTTTCTTTAATTACTGCGTGTTGACAATCAAGATGCTAGGCAGCAGGAAAAAAAAACTCGTCGGCTGTTTAAAACCAGTGCTGAGCTCTGATTAAAATACACTTCATAAGCTGATGAATATGTTGGCGGTATACAACACTGAGGTTAAACATATATTGTGCAGGTGTTCGGGATTGGCTCTGGGCAGCTTTAGCATCCCCACTGGTATGTAAAATTGAGTGAAGCTGGGAGAAGCTGCTAGAAGCTCACCTTGGGCTGATTATTTTCTCTTATTTCTTACAGCTGGAATTAGCCACAGCCAAGAGTGACATGAATCGCCACCTTCATGAATATATGGAAATGTGTAGTATGAAAAGAGGCCTGGATGTACAAATGGAAACCTGTCGTAGGCTTATAAAAGGCTCAGCTGACAGGTAATAAGATACTACCATTCTGTCTGGGGCGCTTCAAGAATTTAATGTGCTCTTGTTTCCTGCCAGGTTGTTTTAAAGGCAATAGTATCATTTTGTCCTAAAGCTTTGTCCTTTAGGTAATCTTGCTTTGTTCAGGGTCAAGTATCAGTCTTAAAAGGAACCCTGTAACAGTGTATATGTTCCTACACACAGTAACACTTAAATGATTCAATGCCTGGTGGTAGAAACAGGGATCTCTAACTTGGATTGACCCTTAGTCTTAATGTCATAGATCTAGAACTCTCAAACAAAAGCCCGCGTTAAACCTTGACTGTGGCCTTTACACAAAGAACTTGGTTTTTAATTTTCTAAGGTGTTAAGAACCCTATACTATGAGGGATTTTTTTTTTTCTCTTGCTCGCCCCCAGTATACATCCTGGCTTAAAAGAACAAGAGGAGAAACTTTCTTGAGTTTTCAAAACTGTACAAGAGTCTCTGTAGGATGTTCATTGGACTTAGTTTCCATTTCCCTATCTGTAAATCTCGGGCATCCTTTGTATAGGAGATGGCAGACTGGGGTGGCAGCACATGAGATGCTTAAGTTTACTACAGATATTTACTGTAAGCCCAAAGTTTAGTGTTGTTAAAGGACATTTTACATTGTTTTGGGAAGTGAAAGTGACCATTTTCTTTGAAGGTTCCTTTTTTTTTCCTTCTGTCATAGATTTTTTTTTTTTTGTCTAAACCTTTCTCTGAACTTTTCTATAGAAATTCTCCATCTCCCAGCTCTGTAGCCAGCAGCGACTCAGGAAACACAGATGAAATTCAGGACGAGTTGGACAGAGAGACGGATGTGGAGCCCATGGTCAGCTGATACGTAGTTGGAGCATTCCAGTGGAAGGGAAGATACAAGAAAAGATCAAAAAACAATACACTGATGGGGAGGAAAAAAAAAAGACTTGTAAGCCCTTGCACAGGGTTTCTAGAGACTCATTCCTACACGCATCCCCACCCCACCCAAGGATTGGTGCTGTAAATTTCTATTGTTATACAAATCATAAATGCAGAGTCCTGTAAGAAAACATGGTGTTTTAATTGTGCCTTTGCCCCAAGCTGAGCCACTTTGAGCTCCAGTGGAATACAGGTGTTTTTATAAAAAATATTATTTAAAAAAAAAATCTGGTAGCAGCAGAGAATGGTGCTGCAAAGGCTCTGGGTATTTCAGTAAGCTGATGGTTTTATTGAACCACTGCACTGATTGGCAAAAGGAGCACTGGCAAAACGAGAAGCGAACCCGAGGCAATTATGGTACAATTACCAATGTCTGACACAAAAAAGAATGCCTCCAAATTGAATTGTAACCATTTAAAAATAATAGCGGGTTTAGAGACAGCTGTTAGGATTAAGCAGTTATACAATATTCAAAGGAATTTCTTCATTCTCTCTGTTGTGGGTGAAGGAGCCTTTGAGATTTGTACAAGCTTTCTGCTAGACTCCAGAACCTGAAAGAAGCAGGTCTCAGCTCGGTGGCAAAGCAGGTGGACAAAGGAGGGTTCAGTGGGGTGGGACTATCACTGATAAACTACTATGCAAAAAAAAAAAAAGCTCGCCTTATTTATATGGAATGTTTGGTCCCTGCTGGGCTACAGTTATCTCTTGGGGAAAGGAAAGCTAAAAACACATTTGCACATGTTAGTTATCTGTAGAGCTTCTTTTGAGGAGGAATGTCATATTACAATGCCTTTGTTTCCAGTGATTGGATTAAGAGGGGAATCAGCCCTTCAGTTCTCGTGTTGTTTTGTGTTTTCTTTTTTCAGGATTTTTTTTTTCTTTAAAAACCATAGTGTTTGCAGATTTTACTTTGCTGACAGGGAGATAACTCCATTTTATGCTGCTTTCGTGACGTTTGGAGTGGGATAGTTGAAGCATCAGGATAAACTGACACGCAGTGGTGTAGATACAGGCTTGAGATGTGACATTTGGGAGAGTTCCAGGCTACTGTTCTTCAGAAAAGCTGAACATTGGAAAATACTGTAATCCTTTTTAGGGTGTAGTAAAATGAATCCCAAACTACTGCTACCCTAGAATTAGGGAAGAACAGCCATGTGCTTTCTCCGTGAGAAAGTGAGAAGACCTAGGCTTTGTCAGTCTTTCTGTATTTTTTTTACACAGGAGAAAGCAGCATCAGAAATCAGATCACTTGGTGGTATTTGAGGAACCTCTGGCATCATCAAGCTGTTCATGGTTATTAATGGGAATTGTAGCACCTCAGCCAGGTAAAAACAGGGTATAAACCTCAGCCAATAATTTTTTGTTTGTTTTTTAGACCACGATTGAAAGTGTAGTTAATACTGCCTAAAGGTAACTGTGTAATTAACTAGCAGTTGCAAGACTTGGAATAAATACCAAATGTATTTTTCTTTCCTGCCAGGAAGCTTAGAAACTGCTATGTAGGAGCAGTGCTAGGACTGGCCAGGGAAATACCAGATTTAAGCACCCTCTCAGTGTTACATAAAGGTAAGCTGGCCAATCTTTTTAGCTTCCTGAGTATTGTTGCCCTTAGGTATTGATCTGAAACCAGCGGAGTGGCGTTGTCAGCATACAGCCAGTATAGATCAGTGTTGCTTTCTTCCAAAAAGAGCCCAAGAGTCTCAGCGAATGGCACGTTCTGGGCAGAAATGGCTCTCCGTCTTGCGCAGCGCCGCGGAGGGGCAGGACCTCAGAGGGTTTCTGTTCGTGCTGTAACCGTGGGGACAGTAATGTCTCCTCTGTCTGAGTTTCCTGTGTTGCTACCTGGAGTTTCATCGCTGTGCAGATCCGTCTCCTGCTTGGACACGCTAGTGCTTTTAGGTGACGTCAATCAAATGGGCTCCCTGTGTTTTTCATGGTGGAGAGGAGTACTGGGAGGATCCATCTGGATCCACAGTGTGGAGGCCATGATCCACGATCGATGGCTTCTGTCCAAGAAAATAGAGCCAAGGATATTCTTGTGGTTTCCTTACTGATTGAAATGCTCAATGCAGTTATTCACAGAGTAGCTAGCAACTTCTTGGTTCTTGCAGTGTGGGTTAAAGGGCTTTTTCAAAGCCTGTTTCATCATGTAGATAACTTTTCTCTGGAAAACAAACCTTATTCCAAAGTGCTCATTCCTATTATTTCTTAGGTGGCCAAAGTGGTAAATGTCATGTTCGCTTGGGCTGCAAGTTGTGGGGGGGTGGGGGGTGGCAAGAGATGTGGTATTTTTTCGAGGGGCTGGGACTGCATGTTTTCAATAAAGTACTCTCATACAGGTTTGAAAACCTTAAACTTCAGCTGCTAATACGTAGTTTCTCACAAGGCTGAGAAACCACCTGCCAAAGCTGAACGTCCGTGATGCTTTAGTGACTTTGGTGGAGGCATTGTTAAGCAATCTACTTGCACAGTGAACCAGCCTCGTCGGAGGCTGTTGTTCAGCTCTCCTCAATTATAAAATGCTCTTTGGTACCGGAGAAACTGAGCAATTGTAACGGCCGTCCGGCTTCGCTGCTGTTTGGTTTTGGTTTTTTTCTTTAAAAGTCAGTGTCCTAGTAGGAAAAAAGCTGAGTGTCCTTGAAACTAGTAGGTGATATGTTGAGGGTAGGAAAGAATATCCTCAGTTTGACAGTGAGAGCCAAGCGAGGAAGCAGAAATTTAGCTGTCGAAACGAGCTAGCTGTAACCTGCAGTTTATCTCATAGCCATAATGCTGAGGAGCATCTGTAACAAGGGTGCATTTGTGGGTAAGTGTAAGGGATGTGGGTCTATAGTAGAGGGTATAGAAATAATGTGTATGGTGGTGATGTGTATGACGCTAAATTACCATAGTTGTTGGTGTCTGTTTCTTATAACCATATGTAATCCATTTTTAAAGAAAAGGTGTTTTCATACTTGGGATTGGGGTTTTATTTTCATTTAGGCTGTGTAGGACTCGGTGGATCAACCTTTCGGGAGTTACGAGGGTTGATCCTTGATGGTTTCCCTAGGAGGTCTTTGGTTTAGTGTCAAGCGATACTGCGGATTTAGCTGACAGTGGTCCTGTTCTGTTTGCGTATAACCACTCTATAGATCAAAAGCTTGCCAGAAAAAAATTGTGAAAATGCTGGAAAATGATTTTGATGACCTCTTTGTTTTTTCTTTGTAAAGCTGTAAATACTTTATTTTTGTTTTCTATTCTTAATGCGGTGTCATATTGACACTTTTTTAGACTTACAATCAGAAAATCCTCCTCATTGTTTCTCATTTTTTAAAAGAGGATTTCAAGGAAGCAAATTTTTTTGCTTGTTAGCAGTGTAATAACAGATCAAATTCCTAAAATGAGTTTGTACAAAAAATGTTTTCAGTAAACAAATGGCAGTTGCTTTTGTGGATGCATGTTCAAAAATGTCCAAAGAAATAATGTGGTACAAACATTTTTTTTCGAAGACTTGGTAATTATCGTATTAGTTCACACAGTGAAAAAACAAAATTCTTTAAAAAAAATGTGTCTGGGGGGGAATGTAATGAAACTCATCTAAGCTAAATGTGTAATCTATTTATAAAAAACACAGTATATATTCTATTTTTATTAGAGGTTTTTAAAGTGCAAACAGAATTGTTAGCAAATGCAATTACTCCCTTCTAAAATATCTCTCAAAGGGTTTCAAGCAACAACATGGAAATAATCTAACAGGTCTGGCTGTGAAGCACTTACCCATTACTCTCTCGGAGCAAGAGAGGGGGAAAGCAAAACAGGTTAACAACTTTTCTGCAAATTTTTGCTCTTTCCCATGTTGTGGTGGTTGGTTTTTTTCCTTCCCCTGATTGCAAGGCATTCTGCTGGCGAGGGTAAGGGCCTTGTTTGCCCCCCTAAATACAGGGGGTGATTGCAGCACAGTAGTTTTAAAATGTGCCCCAGAGTGGGTTTTGTGTTCTGCCTGGTCGGAAGATAAATTGTGTTTGTTTACACCAGTATAAATTGGAATTAACTTGATGAAACAAAATAATAGATCAGAATTATGCCTGAATATGGATCTAAAGCTGCTTCTAATATGAGATTGTTTTTTCTTTTTTTTGCATAACCATTTCTGCCAGCAAAAATACAAGCGGGGTCATCGGTCCAAGGCTGGCTGAGAAAAAGGTCCAAGGCGATGGGTGGGTGCTCACAGCCTCGCCACAGCGCTGCGGTCTCTGTAAAGCAGCTATTTCCTTATGTTTCCCTTGGCTCTGGGAAAAATGAGGAAGAATGTTTGTGTTGGAGTGCGTGAGGAAGGGAATTGCAATACTGGGAAGTCTCTGATTCGTGTTTCACGTTTGGGAGTGCTTCATTTTAGAGCTGAGTGTTTAAAGCACGATTATCACAGCAAAATTAAGAAATGATAGTGTTTCTGTGCTATAATAATACCCTGGTGAGGATTTTCCACATGTTGCTTCTGTTTTTTTCTTCTTTTGCACTGGTCCAGAACTTGGTTGCAGGGGAACACGCAGGTTTTTAAAATGTTTGCCTTACAGTGTTAGGTCACCCAAATGCTTGTTTTTAAACTTTTAGTAGAGCGTAACTTATGTCGGTTTGAGTTTTAAATGAGAAATCGTTGATCAAGGCAACACACAGTATCCTGGTGTTAATAATGCTGGTTTTAGAGGCGAGCTAGGAACACTACCTGCCAAATTCTTCATTCAATCCCTTGCCAACCTGTTTCTGGAGAGGGGAACACTGAAAGCTTGAACCCAAGTCTTTGGCAGAGTAGTGAAGAAACACTTGACGATTCTTTCTTTTTGTATTTTCGTGTGTAGTTCAGTGTCTTAAGACCCTTCCGCGTTTTGTGGGAGCTTTTCAAAGCTTCTCTTTTGAAGAAGCAACACATTGTGTTTAAGAAGTGGGTATTTGATGCTTCCAGAAATCACGATTCCCTCCAAGAGTGAAGCACCTCTGTAAGCAAAGGTGGTGCTCGTAGGTCTGGCTGGCTCCATGTGGCGAGGCAATAATGATATTATTGCTTAACGGCTTAAAACAAACCCTGGGGTGGCTTCAAACCTGTGTCACTTCCATGGCAGAACACCCCAACACGCCTGTGGTTTGTGAGCTGCCCAAACTGATGACCTCTGTGCGGATTTCATCTGAAATCCCAAAATTTCTTCTTTCATTAGAGAGGGTTGAGGATGATTAAAAGCTTGGTCACTGGACACACTTCTTGTGTAACGTGCTTTCACCGAGACACACAATTCAGTCCTTAAAGTGTATGTAGCTAAGTTCTGCCAAAAATTATTTATTATTTAATGTGCTTAAGTGGAGGGTATTGATGACTCTTTCCCATGCTGTGTCACTTCTTGTCAGTTCCTCTTAGGTCATGTAAGAATTTCTTTTATACACGTTAAAACAGACTACTGATCAATGTGGAAATGAACCTGTTTACCGTACTGTTGTAAATATTGTGCTTTATATTCTGTATATTAGCTTCTTTTAAAGAAAAAGACTTAACTGATGATGCTATTTGATCTCTGGTGAGGAAAGGACGAAGGATGAACCAGCTCCCAAGCTTGCTCCGGAGTCGAGATGTAAATCAATTTTCCTCTGTGGCTGGAAGTCTGTCCTGGGTATTTGAAGGCAGACCGAATGGTACACGCACGTACTGGCGGTGGCTTTTGGACCATCAAAGGCTTCGGAAATCTTAATCCACTTTAGCAGGGGCACCGAGAAACACCCGCAGCAAGAGCCAGAAGCATTTGCACTCCTCTGAGTTTCAACGGATTATCTTCATTTTCCCTTTTTTTAGTGCCAAAACCAACCCCACCAACCCCTTCCAGGTCTGCTCTCCGGCTCCCCGTACACCGCTCCGCGCTCTCCTCCCATGTCTGTCCGTCCGTCCTCAGCCGTGCCGCCCCGGCGGAGCAGTTCATCCTTCGTCGCTCGACTCATCCGTCGCGTACCCCACGGGCTTCTCTGCGCAAAGGGGGTGTGCGGGAGCTTGTCGATGAAAACGGGTTACAGTCATTCTCTGGTTACAAGGAAAAAAAAAATCCTATAAAATAAATACCAAACTCCTGGTGGCTGGCTGTGTGTTAATTCTTGGGTTGGAAAACATTGGAAAACACCTTTAAAGCAAAAGCTGCTTGTGCATTTGGATCCGAGGGGTAGTGGGGAGGAGACTCCCCAGCCCGGGAGTCTTTGGGGAGGGGGGTGTCCCAAAATACCGCAAGTGCCTCCTAAAAATTAGGGTCTTTCACCTGCCACTCTTAAACTGCCGCCGTCCTTCCTGCAAGTAAAAATACCCCATGCGAAAACCAGCCTCCTGCCCTCAGCCACGTCCCCCTTTCGGGTTGCGATCCCGTTATTTTTAATTTTTGGCTCCCCGCGGGGGCCGGAGCCGCCGCCTCAGCTCTCGCTTCTCTCTCCCCACAGGTGACTCCCGGAGCCGCCGCCGAGGCCGGGACCCGCCGCCGCCCCCGCGGAAAGCCGCCTCCTTCGGTTTGTCGCTTGCTTTGCGGGTTTTTTAATTATTATTATTTATTACGATTTTAAATTTTTTTTAAATTATTTTTAGCTCGAGCCAGCGCCCCGCCCCTTCCCACGTGCCCCGGCGCGCGGCCGCCCCGTTGGCCGGGCGCAACCACGCGCGCCGCGGGGGGAAGGGGGGGAGTGCGCGCGACCGGCACCCCCCCACACTCCCGACCCACGGAAGGGGAACACGCCCCGCAGCCTCACGCACAGCGAGTGCTCGGGGGTGGGAGCCCACTCTGGGAGCGACCCGCTTCCCTCCCTCTCTTATTTATCAGTTACCGTGATGGTTTTGTCTTAGCCCCCCCCCCCCCCGCGGTGGTTTGGGCGCGGCCGGGGGCCGGGGAGCGCGGCGGGCCGGGATGTGGCGGGCGCTGCGTGGGCTGCGGGGCAGCGGGTGAGTGCCGGGGGGCCCCTTCCTTGGCGGGGCGGGCAGCCGAGCGCGAGCGGCGCCCCGCGCGAAACCGCCCTTCTTGCAGCGTTTCCACGCGCGGCGGGGCGCTGCGGCTGCAAGTCCCCTTCGCTGCGCCTTGCCTTTACTCGCTGGCCCAGCCCTTGCTTCTTGCTCGACACCTTCCCGGGCGCCGGCTCCTCCTCCCCTCCTTGGCGTTTTTGCCCTTTTTTGCCCGGTTTTCGGGGGCGCCGGAGCGAGGTGGGCAGTTGACGCCGAAGCGGGGTTGGGCAACTCCGAGCCCGAAGCTGCCAAGGTCCAACGGCTCGCTGGAGCGGGCAGAGCGCGCCGGCCGCCTTTTGCCCCCGCGCCCTGGACTTTGCCAGGAGCCGGCGGCGCGTTGGGGCGTTGGAGCAACCCGGGTCGATTCCGAGCTTACTCTGCGCATCATCTCTTAAAAATTCCTTTTCCAGCACCTTTTGTATAGCAAAGAGAAGCGGGAGCTATGTCCAAGCTCAGTTCCCTGCTCTGGCATTGTCATCCGGCGGGATGGAGCGCAGGCGTGATAACGCGGTGCCGTGCCTGGGCGTGCGTGGCTGGTTTGGCCGGCGAGCGTTGGGCGATAAAACACGTCTCGCTTGAAGGTCGGGGCACGGAGGGAAGGAGGAAACTGGGGGGAGATTTCAGTGTCCCGTTTGCTCCTCTCCTAGGCGGAGATGGCAGCACCGCTCGGCCATCCAGGTGACCAACGAGCCCATCCTCGAGTTTAAGCCGGGGAGCCCTGAGCGAGCAGCGCTTCAGAAGGTACCGCCGTGGGGGATTGGCCTGTTTTGGGGTCTTGAAGGTCCCGGCTCGTGCTTCTGGTGCTGCACGACAGGCTCTTTCCTGGGGTGGGGGAGGCCCAGTCCTGCCCAGCGCCTGCTCCTTCCCTTCGGGGACAGTTGGAGTTGGGACTCCTGTCCCCGTCCCTCCAGCCCCGGGGACCACAGGGAGCCTGCCCCCGGGTTTCCCGTTGCTCGTGGGGCTGGCGGGCAGGGCTGGGGCGGGTGGCTGGTGGAAGTCTGCGTGTGCAGCTCCCACCCCGGTGCTCTCCTCCTCCTCCTCTCCCTTAGGCGCTTGCCGACCTGAAGGGCAAGACAGAAGCCATCCCGTGCGTGATCGGGGGAGAAGAGGTGTGGACGCCAACGGTGCGGTACCAGCTGTCGGTGAGTTTGGGGGAAAACTTTAACAGAACAGGAGGGTGTACCTGGCAGGAGAGGGGTCTGTCAGAGCTGTAACTACAGAGGATTTTCTTCTCTTTTCAGCCATTTAATCATGCGCATAAGGTGGCCAAGTACTGCTATGCCGACAAGGTGAGCACTGCCGTCCTTCTTCCTTTCATTTTTTGGGGGGAAGGGGCGAAGCGGAAGCACTTTGCCTGGGTTCAGCGAGCTTTATGTAGCAGCGGGGTTGCAAGGCTTGCGGTGCGACGAGCTTTGAGATTCCTGGTGAGGAGTCTGGATGAAATGCAAATTGCTGCTCAGATTGTGAGCAAGGAGGCTCCAGGGATGAGCGTTAGCTCTCCAAGTCCCAGGGCTCCTGGAACAAATCAGTACCCAGAGCTGCAAATTTGGGCTTGTGATGGGAAAATGGCTGCTGTAGTTTGTGCCTGCCCCTCGCCTTCCCCTCCGACCTGGTGATGGAGAGGTGGTGGGTTCCTCCTTGCTGCCTTTCCCCTTTTCTTCCGCAGGAGCTCATTAACAAAGCCATTAACGCTGCCTTGGCAGCGAGAAAGGAATGGGACTTGAAACCTGTCCAGGACCGAGCCCAGATCTTCCTGAAGGCGGCTGACATGCTGAGTGGCCCGAGGCGAGCAGAAGTGCTGGCCAAAACCATGATAGGGCAGGTAAGGAGGATGCAGGATGGACCCGGCGGATAGCAGAGGGAATTTGGGGAGCTGGGAGCTGGGGAAGCAGGGCAGGAAGAGCTGCCAAGGTATTTGGTCGTGGTGGGAATGTCTGTAATGTTGGAAGTGCCTGTTCTGCGAGGGGCTGCGGTGATCCTTGCCTCTTTGCTGAGAAAGAAGGGGGGTGAAACTGGGCATCAGGCTTTGTGGGAACAGGATCAACCAATGCAGTGGGCTGCAGTTACCAAGGTTTCCCCTGGTGAAACGCCCCAGCAGCCCTGGCTTTCCCAGGGGAGGCACGAAAGGGCTGGGGGGAAACACGCGTGGGTGTGATGGCCTAAGGCACCGGCACGGGCTGCGTTTGCCTCCACTCAGTGCGAAGGAGACGTGGTGGCATGGGGGCTTGCAGGAGGCCCCTACTTCGGGAAGCAAGCACGTGGTCTGCCTGAGAGAGGCAACCCACAAACCGCAGCTGGACGTGCCTCTGCGGCTCAAGGCTGCCGCATTCCCTCCTCCCCACCCTTCCCTTAGTGCTTTTATTTGATGCGACCTCTCCCGGCAGGGTAAAACAGTCATCCAGGCGGAAATCGATGCTGCTGCGGAGCTGATAGACTTCTTCCGATTCAATGCCAAGTACGCCCTGGAGCTGGAGAACAGCCAGCCCATCAGCGTGGACGTCAGCACCAACAGCATGGTCTACCGGGGGCTGGAGGTGAGGAGAAGGCCTGGGGCTGTCCCCCTGCTTCTGAAGCTCCCTCTTTTGCCCCGAGCTGTGGTGTCATGCCGCGGTGAGAGGAGGCACCGTGCTCCCACCAGTCCCTTTCCTCTCCCACCCACAGGGTTTTGTGGCAGCCGTCTCCCCCTTCAACTTCACGGCGATCGGCGGCAACCTGGCGGGGGCTCCGGCATTGATGGTGAGTGTCACGGTGGGGTTTAAGGAGAGCAGGGAGGGAGAGGACAGTCTGGAGAAAGGCTGGGAGGGGGACCCGGTCTCTCCGAGGCTGCAGTCTGCCTGCTCTGGGATCCGCAAGGAACCAGTTCAGCCTCCCTGGTTCTCTGGTGCTCGTTCAATAGGCCACACCTGGGGTCTTGCTTCTGCTGGTCCCCTTGAATTCAGCTGCCTTGCAATTAGACTCAGATGTCTTTAATTACAAGAGGGCATTCTAGTGGCTGGATTTCACATCTGTCCACTGATGGACAGCTGCAATGAGGGAAGTGTTGGAAAAACTGTCCAAACCTGCTCTTCTGGGGTTTTTATTCTGAAGCGAGGTGCTTTTCACTCCTAGGCTGGGTTTTAGATCGAGAGAAGGTCAGGGTGCCGCAGGAGGGAGTGGAGATGAGAAATACAGCGGGGTTTTGTTTTCCTGCGTGGTCCTTGCTGTCAACGGGCTTCAGGGTGTTGTTGCCATGCGAAAGTGTGATTGGTTTGTAATTGCTCAGATTCCCCTTGGATGACGCTTTTTGGGTACAGTGGGCGTGTTGGGATGAAGGTAGGAGGGAGCGGGTCGTGGCCCTGGCATTTAGCGCTGAACTAGGAGACAAGAGATCCTGGCAGACATGAAAGATGGTCCAAAAAGTCAAAGTATTGGTGAACAGCATTTCTGTACGTGTCCCACCTCAGTGGGCCTGTTGAGCACGTGGAGCGCCTGCCTTTGCAGGGCGGGTTTTGGGGAGAGACTAATAGCCTGATGAATTTGGGCCAAGATTAATTAATTCATTGTTGCACTGGAAAAAAAGAAACACAAAATTGTCCTAAGCTCTTTACTAATTAGGCTCAGATTTCATCCTGGCACCAAAGACGGTCCCTCCAGCAGTGGTGTCCTGTGTTGGAGGGGGAAGAGGCTGCGATAAGGGAGGACACCAAGCTTTTAATTTGGGGCCATCACATTTAGAAGTCATATTCAAGGCAAAGCATTTGAACCTGTGGGGAGAAGGACGGAAGTGAGTGACGCTAACACAGAGCTAGGAAGGTTTTTAGGGGAGGGAGCTGTGTTCCTCCCACCCCAGGATTCGAGGAAGGACCTCGGTGATGGGGCAAGCCCGCGCTGGCGGACCTGGGTGAACCGTTTCGGGCATCCTGCAGTGCCTCCACCTCTCCCTCCTCGAGCATGAGGATCTGTTCCCACCACGTGGGATTCCCACCGCAGCGTGATGAAATGCCCCTGCTCGCTCTGGGCCTGGGGCAAAAAGGAGCAGGGCATCAGCGGGTGACTTGGAAAGCTCAGCGGCAGGTGGTACCTGGAATTAAATTCAAGAGAAAACAGTGCTTAATAGGTGGATATTAATTAGAGCTCCAGTGTTTTAGTCACAACAGTGCACTTCCCAGGGGATTAAACATTGCTCTTGCCTAAATAGCTGGAGAGATTAATGCAGTTAATGCCATCGCAGCGTCGGGAGCGGGAATTTCTTCGGGAATGGAGCAGTTGCCACAGCGCACCGGTATCCAGACTGCCGGGCATCTTGTCTCCAACCGTGGCCTGAGTTAGATGTCCCTGTTGCTTGGGAGACTTTTTGCAGAGCGTGGGTTAGTTTTCTCACTGTTTGGAGTGGAAGGATTATGGTGGGGGTGAGAAGGAGCTTTGTCCGCGCCTCCAGTCCCCGGAAAGCAGGTGTCTGGTTGAGACAGAGTCCAAAAATCTCCCTCCTGCTCCCCTGGGGCAGTGACCCTGGTGCACAGTCACGTGCGGTGGGGCCCGAGCAGTGTGACGGTGACGCAGGGGAGGTCACTCGGCCCCCCATTGCCCCGTGGCTGCGCACGGAGCCGAAGGGAGGACGGTGGCATGGAGCCAAAGGGGTGGGGTGCCACCGCCAGCGTTTTAGCGCTGTGTTTTCCAGCCAATTGTGCTATTGGCTTGTGCACGATTAATCCAGGCGTGCGGGTTTTTTTCACTGCTTTGGCTGGCACAAACACCTGCTGCGTCCTGCCCAAACCTGGTGGCAGCGAGTCACAGTGCTCACAGTGTCATAAGGACATTTCTTAGCGGCGCCATCCCGTTTCCGGAGACATAAAACAGGTCCGTGTTTCGCGGCTCCTCTTAGGGAAGGCAAAACTCTGCGTCCCTGGCAAGGGAGCGTGTGAAAGGCTGGCACAGCGATCCAGTGCTGTGAAAGGGGAGGATTTTTTGTGCCTTCAGCTGCGTGGGGCAATCCCACAGCTTTTCAAAACCAGTGCTGGGGGTAAAATGTAGGTGTGAATCACCCAAAGGTGCCCTTGCTCCGGCCCCATCCGCTGTGGGCTGCGGGACAGAGTTTTGCCAGAGCGTTGAAGCATTGCATACCTGCGTTTGGGCTGAAGCCTTTCCTCGCGTGCTGACTCTCTGCTCTCCCCCAGGGAAACGTGGTCCTGTGGAAGCCCAGCGACACGGCCCTGCTCTCCAGCTACGCTGTCTACAAGATCCTCCTCGAAGCCGGGCTCCCTCCGAACGTCGTGCAGTTCGTGCCGGCAGATGGGCCCGTGTTTGGAGACACCGTCACGAGCTCCGAGCACTTCTGCGGCCTCAATTTCACCGGCAGCGTGCCGTACGTTGGGGAGGGCAGCAGCAGGGAGGAGAGGGGCGAGGAACCGCTAGCTGAGACGGTGCTGGGTGCTCATTGCCCATCCTTTGAACATGTAGGACAGCATTGAGTAGGGTAGCAGGCAGACAACTGGCCATCCTTACATGCTGTAATTAAAGTAGGGTTTTAAAACTGATTAAAAAAGTGTCTAACCGGGTTTTCTTGCTACAGGGAGCGCATTTAATAGCAGGGTGTTTCCGTTGCTGAACTCAAGGCACAGAGAATAGATAAAGTTGCATGTGAGGCTGCCCTGTCTCCCAGGGATGCTGTTATTTGGCTGAATGAACTGCTCTGCGCTGGCGGAGCGATGCCAGCTCCAGGTAGATTTGCAAACTCGTGCTCTGCCCGCACGTTGGGGTGTGTTAGCGATGCCGAGAGCCCCAGCAGCCCGCAGCGGGCTGTTAAAGCTGCGAACCCCGCTCCACCGGCGGAGGACGTGGTCTGATGAGTGTCGTGCTTTAAAGGTGTGAAGCTCATAAATTAGTATCGGTGCTGTGCCTCCTGCTGCGAGGTTATTAGCATTTTTATTGTTTTGCAGCCAAGGGGTTTGTCACAGTGAGGACGGAAAGGAAGGGGGGAAAGGAGAACAGAAAGGTCTGCTGGACGCTCACTCCTGTGTGTTCCCTGTGGCACTGCAACAGTTTCTTACTTCTAAAACTATGGGGTGGTTGTGTAGTGCCATTGCTCTGATACCACAGCTAGCACCTCCTCTTCTGCTTGTAGGGCATCCCTTCTTTTGGGGACAGACGCAGGGGTTTGCTGGGGTCCCCCAGATGCGCCTTTTCCAAGCGCCACCCCTGTGCAAAGGCAAGAGTGCTCTAACCAGCTGCTGCTTTCTCTTCCAGGACTTTCAAACGGCTCTGGAAGCAGGTATCCGAAAACCTGGATCGCTACCGCAATTTCCCACGCCTGGCCGGAGGTAACTGCCCCTTCTACACCTTTTTTTTAGGTGGGGGGAGGCCATGCAGGGGTGAGGCGGGGTTCAGTTCCTCCCCTACTCGGGAGGAAAGTAAAGCGATGGCCGGGATTCCTTTCTGTGTGAGCACAGCACGGATGACACAGTAAATCACGTCCCATCCATGTGGCGGAAGCATGAAGCTTCTCCGTGTGGGGGCGCTGGAGGAGCTCAGGGCACCCACCAGCACGGGACGGGCTTTTACGGTGGGGAGCTGGCACCTGGGCGGGAGGCGGTGGCACGCAGGGGTTGCAGAGCCTCCAAGCTAAGTTTGGGAACATGGGTGGGTCCCTTTTCCATCAGTTTCGTAAGCCTACTCCGGCTCCTCGAACCCTGGGGGTGGGCTCCCCGGGGTCACGGCACTCTCCCTGTCACCTGAGGAGCCGTGGGCCAGGCGGGGCGAGCGCTGGCCGAGCCCCTCGCAAGGGACCTGGCCGTAGCTTGTGCTTTTCGGAGGTGGCGCAGCCCTGACAGCTCCTCGCCTGCCCCTTTTCCTCCCTTCTCCGGTACCAGAGTGCGGCGGGAAGAACTTTCACCTGGTGCACAGCTCGGCTGACGTGGCCAGCGTGGTGAACGGGACCCTGCGCTCGGCCTTCGAGTACGGCGGCCAGAAATGCTCAGCTTGCTCCCGCCTCTACGCCCCGGACTCGCTGTGGCCCCAGATCAAAGCGAAACTGCTGGAGGAGCACGGGAAGATCAAAGTGGGAGACGTGAGCGGAGCTGCCGGGCTGCTGAAGGGCTTTGCGGCTCAGCGGGTGGTTGATGGGATTAGAGACTGCGGTAACTGGCTACTAATTCCTATTGAACCGAGCTTTTTATCCACTGGTTCTCCCCACCACCGTCCCTCCGTCGCCCCCCCCTTCATTTTTTTTAGTGATTAGAAATTAACTTGTAGCCAGTGTCTGCAGGAATGATCATATAAGTCAGTCAGTCGCTGAATACTGCAGATTAATTGAAAAGGGGTAGCTTGCGCCCTCAAACAGAGGTGTGCTTGGAGCGGGGGGAAACGTTATTTGGGGAATTTCAGCTCCTCCTCATTTCAGAGTTTGCTTTTTGGCACAGTATGTACTTACATTGCCCTCCTTTCTGGCTTCACGCAGCCCGCCCAGGACTTCGGGACGTTTTTCTCTGCAGTGATTGATGACAAGGTGAGCTCCCCTCTCCTGTTTCTGCTAGTGCAAGAAGGTAACACGGACGGCTTTTCATTAAGTGTCAGGTTGAATGGTTTTTATTGCTTACAGCAAGGTATGAACATCAGTGATTAGCTGGAGCTGATTATCAGCCCTCTTTTGCTCCCCCCCTGAGTAGAGTACTGCGTGCGTTAGTCACTGCCCCTCTTGAAAAGTGGGTTATTTTGCTGAGAACCATCTCAGGTGTAAGGCGCCTGGGACTGTTTTTCCAGCTCC
Source organism: Phaethon aethereus (assembly GCF_964289735.1). Taxonomy (NCBI): domain Eukaryota; kingdom Metazoa; phylum Chordata; class Aves; order Phaethontiformes; family Phaethontidae; genus Phaethon; species Phaethon aethereus. The sequence continues at coordinate 2,334,185 of NC_138597.1, read as the reverse complement.
CATCCCTCCGTCTGAGCTGGAAGAGCGCTAAGAGCAGCGTAGCCCTGAAAGGGATGGCCCAGAACTCCTGTTAGCCCCCTGAACCCACACTCTTTTTTTGTTATTTCCTTTTCTCAGTCTTTCGCACGAATAAAGAAATGGATTGAGCACGCCAAGAAGTCATCCAACCTCACCATCCTGGCCGGAGGCGGCTGCGACGACAGCGTTGGATACTTCATCGAGCCGTGCATCGTGGAGAGCAAAGACCCCCAGGATCCCATCATGAAAGAGGTGAGAGCAGCTTGCGGGGAGGTGGCAGGAAAGGTACAAAAGAGGCAGGAGGCCCCCATCCTGAGGGGTCTGCCGGGCGCGTGGAGATGAGCTGGGCAGTAAGTTGGTGCAGGGGTGTTCCTCTTCATCATTTGTTTTAGCTAATTGGGTGCTGAAGCGCCCACCGCTTACTTTTTGGAGGCTGTCCTCGCCGAGTGCTGTATTTTTTTTTCTTGCTGTACAGGAAATTTTTGGCCCGGTCCTCACGGTGTACGTCTACCCAGAGAAGCGGTACAAGGAGGTGCTGGAGCTCATCGACACCACAACGCCCTATGGACTCACGGGGGCAGTCTTCGCCCAGGAGAAGTGAGTGCCAAAATCCCTGCTGCCTTGCAGCCTCCACAGCCGGCAAAGACGCTTTTCCCCTTCTGGGATGAGCCCTCGAGCTCTGCACTTGCGCTGCAAGGAGGAGAGAAAGCATTTCCCACGAGGCTTATGCTGCTTTGAGCCCTTCTCCTGCTGAGGGGGGGAAGGGGAGGCCTCTAAAGTGGTTTTTCAGCCCCAAAATGTTTTTTTGGTGAGGAACTATCCAACAGATGAATGTGGAGTGTACGGGAGGATACACCCCAGCCACATAACTGCAACGAGGGACCCATCCTTAAGCAATAATTACCTTAAGTTATAATTGCTTTCATTTTATGACAATAGAACTTAAAAAGAGAAACAAACTAAAAGAAAACAAAATTGGGATAATTTAATTGAGTTCTAAGTATGCGCAACCTGTTCCAGGGTGTGTATTAAGCAACATGCAGTCTTGGAAATGTGTGCAAAGAAATGCAGACATGCTTTTTGCACAGTTTTAATTGCTATGGAAGAGTAGAAGCCTATGTGTAAGTTTTGGCCGTTGTGTCGCAGTCACAGCCATTTCCGTCCCTCCTTAGGAGAATCGTCGAGGAAGCCAGGAACCTCCTGCGCAACGCAGCTGGCAATTTCTACATCAACGACAAGTCGACGGGTGCCGTTGTGGCTCAGCAGCCCTTCGGAGGCTCCCGCATCTCAGGTGAGGTGAAAAACTCCTGTCTGGAGACGGCACTTACCCGCGCGCCGAGCCGCATCCCCTCCAGGCGAGGCCCCCGTCCTCCATCTCGTGGTCACCAGCACTTTCTTTCCTTCTGAAACAGGCACCAACGACAAACCTGGTGGCCCCCACTACATCCTGCGCTGGACATCTCCCCAGGCCATCAAAGAAACACACGTGCCCCTGACGGACTGGCGCTACGCCTACATGCAGTGATGCCTTCGCCCCAGCCCCACACCGGTACTACTGATCCTCAACGCACAGAGTGGCTCCGCAGCTACAACCTTAAAAAGCACTTACTTATATCTACTGATCGTTAACCCGACAAAGCTTAGGTTTTATTTTTAAAGAAAAAATTCTATTATTAAATGGTAAACTCAAAAAAAGAAAAAAAGTCCTTGTAGTTTTCTTAGCCATGAAAGCATCTTGGTTTAGTTAATTTATTAAGGGAGGGGCTGGCGGTGTGGTTGCAGAAACATACCTGGACCCTGGTTTCCCTGCTCCTTCCATTTCGTCCACCCTGAGCGCTCCAGCGCAGTTCCCTCGTGCTGGAATTAAAGCGGGAGGTGAGCGTTCAGAGGCCGGCCCTGGCCCAGCCACTTGTAAAAAGCGATGTCCTTCCCCTCGCTGTGCCCAAGGGCTCCTGTACCCCAGCAGAGCACGGGCTGCCAGTACCAGCCTCCCCGGGAGGCGCGGGAAGCCTGGCTTGTTTTAAACCAGAGGTCGATGTGGTGGAAGCCCTAAGCCGCATTTTCCTCCCCTTCCTGAGCAAGAGCAAAGCCTTGCGCACCCCCAAATGGTTTTGATATGGGAAGAGAACTTGGCAGAAAACACGTTGTGCCAGGAGAGGGCGGCTGTGAGTGCGCTGCTGCTTAGAAGTAAGTTTAGGCGCCTTATTTCACCCCTCCGAAGCCAACGGCCAGGGTTACCTGCCCATGACCTTGAAATGGTCCCAGGGTGTGCTCAGGCATTGGGCAGATGGAGCAGCAACACCCTGCTTGCTTCCATTGTTTTGTTCTGTTTACCTCTGGTGCTTTCCATCGGTTATTGGTGGCTTCCACTGCTCCAGCCCCTGCGTGTCCGCTGGAAGGAAGCAGAATGATTTTAAGAGAAGGTGTTTCAATAATAGGAACATTGCCGCACAAGCTGCTTGGGTGCATGCAGCACCCCTCACCACCTCAAAGGGAATTTAAGCATTAGCAGGAGGTGCTGGGGCAGTGACTGGAGGTCTGTAATAAAATAATAATAATAATAATAACAATAAGCAATTCCCAGCTCTGACCAGGACATGAGCCCATCTCAGGGAGCTGCTCTCAAACATGAGCCTGTCTCCCAGGCTCTGCAAGCGGCCGAGTTAAGGAGTTAAATCAGTTCTGACCTTTGTGGTCCCCGCTGCCGTGGCCCGCGCAGGCTCTGCCTCGCCGTCAGCCGGGTCTCAGCGGACAGGTCCTGCAATGCAAACAGGAAAAGGGATCTGAGACACAAAGTCTTGCATCCTTCCAGGATCATTTTTAATTTAGAAATGTATACATGTGTGACCCCTACAATTAATAACTGTTCAATTACCAGGATTTGCAGATAGAGTGGATGACTCTGTTAAGGCTGTTGTAATAAGCATTAAGTATTGATCTTGTGCACGCCTGGGCAGGTATTTAGCATGCAGGTCATGAACAAGTTGCATTAATACCTGTGAATCCTGGTTTAACTGAGAAAACTTGCAATAAATTAAATCACAAATAAACTTTGAGTTCCTTTACGAATTATTTCTTTAAACTATTGCCAAACAAAGCGCTAGATTGAGCACACACTTGGTACCTCTAGTGCACGCAACACAAGATGGGAATGATATGGCACTCCCCAAAACTGCTGCTTCTGTTGGCGCTGCTCATCCTGGCAGCTCATCTTCAGTTTTGGTCCTCCGCCACCGTTCCCGCTCCTGCACGCAGCGCCAACCAGCCCTCGTGTATATCAATTATTTCTTTAAAAAAGCACCTCTCTGCTCTCATCTTTAGCAGGTAAACCGGGCTGCTGCAGCACTGCCTTCGCACGCGTACTCACACTGCAGACCCCCACCAAAACGAGCCTTTTGGCTGCCCTTCTCACCGCAGGCTCATCCTAGACAGAAAAAAACCACACAAATAAAAACACCCCAGCTTTGTATTTTCTGCTAAAACTAAGCTATTCTCCTTGCACGAGGACAAGAGAGGCAGGAATGATCCCGTAGCTGCCTGACTCAGTATCATCTGGGTTACTACAACGTGCCCTCGTGCTGCATACTGGGAGGGCACGCAGGAGCCCCGTTCAGCTCCAAAACCCCCGGTCCCACAGCAGGAAGGAAAGGACCGGACCCATCCCGCCTTCAGCGATGGTCTCCGACCCCCAGAGATCATCCAGGTGGGACCGCAACAGCCACTTCCCGCCACCCAGCTTGGGGCAAGCCCCCCCCAAAGCTCCTCACAGCATCCCGAACCTTTCCGGAGTGTCCCATCAGCTCATTTAAATCTCATTAGGGGCTCTGCCTCGCACCCCCCCGCCGGGCAGCCGCACCGAGCGCTCGTTCAAACCGCTGCCTTTGGCTCACGCCTTTTATGACTTAAGGCCAGAGTGTCAAGTGGATTTTTATTCTTAACTCGGAATTTCATGGCTTTTGTGACTTTAAATCAGTCCCTAATGCTATTTAAAAGTTGGTTTTTTGAAGCTGATAAACGCTTCGGTAGGTGTTTGGGAGAGGCAGGGGCTTTCGCAGCAGACCCTCCAACACTCCCCTGCCTGCTCGGATGCTCCTGGAGCCGCTCGGCCTTCTGCCACGAGGGTGAAAACAAATCTGCAGGGAGGGAGGGATGGGGAGAAGGGGCCTGGGGAGGGAGCAGGGGCTCTGCATCATCCTGTGGCACCCAACAAAGAGAAACAACAGGTTTGGAGCATTCCAGTAGGGATTCAATCCCATTCCCACACGCAGGCGGAGCTGGCCCAGCTCTCAGCGTCCCTCACCGCATCCCGAAGCGGCCGCTATCCCGGGTGAGAGGCTGAGCCAGGCTCGCTCTAGGAAGTGGCAGATTTTCCCCGCCGATAACACACAGCTCCATCTGCTTCCCGTTAGCGGCCCCGGCTGAGGCTAATTGGCAGATCAAACCCCCCGATGTCCCGCGTTAGGTACATCCTTAGGAGAGTCCGGAGCGAGCACGATGCTTCTTGGACGGAGCCCAAAGGCCTTCCCCGCCACCCTGGGCTGCGCAGGGTGCTAATGCAAACCACCCGGAGCAGCCCAGGGGCTGGGGGTGACGAGCAGGCGGCGAAGTCGCGGCTTTAAAGCAAAGCAAAGCCGGAAACCGAGGCAGCGCGGACCTGTTCGTCCGTGGGGGATAAGCGGGGGAGGCGGAGGACGGGCAGCACGCTCTGCCATAGGGAGATCAGCACAGCAACAGCCACCTTTATTTTTTAGCACTGAGCAGGGATGTTTCTGGCTTTCTGGGCAATTTTTAAATTGCCCAGGTTGAGCAGGAGAGGCAATAACCATGATGATGCAATTGCTGCTCTAATATTAGCCTCACTAATTTTCCTCTTTTTTTTTTTTTTTTTAATATAAAAGGAAAGGTTTAACTCTCCAAGGGTAGTGTTTGCTATTCCCCGCTCTTAACACACACATCAAGGAACGGCTGCAATTCAAGGCTGGGCACAGGACTGGAAAACCCCGGCACCGCATCTCGAGGCCGATGGCAATAACCCATCGCCTCACCACGAGCACAGCGCGCAAACACAAAAACCAAAAACACAAAACCCAGAATTTTTTGTGCTCAGAGGAGGTGCTCAATTGCATTTGGCTTAACCGGGGTTAGCAGAGAGCCCTTAACCTCCCCCTGAGCTGAAGAGCTTGCACCGGGCAGCAGATTGCAGCCAGGGGAAGTCTCACGCTGAATATACTTCGCCGGAGCCTCGCTATGTTGCGGGATACCTTGGGGTCCTGCAAAGCCTCAGAGGGTGGGGACACGCTTTAAATCGGGGTGCCGCTTCACAGCACGCATGCCTGGAAAGGGGCTGGAGCTCGGGTCGCCTTCCTGCTTTGCAAACTCCCACCACCGCTTCCCATCCGCAATGCCTTTTCCTGCCCGGCACTCTGGGAAGCCACGCGAGCTCCCGTTAGCCGGATTTAACAGATTTCCACGGAGGGCGAATCTCTGCTCTTACCGTACAGGATCCGACCCCTGCCAAAGCAGCGCTCGCCTGAAGCAGATCCTCAGTCCAAGCCACGTCCCTCCTCCGACGGCGCGCGGCCCAGGACCTCCGCACACCTTTGCTCTCCTCCTTCCCAGCCCAGGGTTTTGGGCTCCTTCCTCCGCGCTGCCCCGCTGGTGACTGCGGCACCTGCCCACGGGTGAGGCCCAGGGCTCTTCCCCACCTGCAGACTATTTGCAGGGCTCCCTCCTTCCCCAGCCTGCCCCATTTCCTCCCAAAAATCCTGTATACAGTGACCTAGGGGCGGATTTCCTGCCCGGCCAGAGTTTCAGGCTGGAGACAAGTACTAAACACAATCCAAGAGGCTGTTTTTATCTTTCGCTGGTGCCAAGGGGGTGGTGGGCAAGTGCTTCTGTCTCGGGGCAGGGGCGTTCACCTTGTTTCCCAAGGAGAGGCCAGAAGAAACTCATGACACGGATGCTACAGGGGTGAAGGACCACACAGGATGCAGGGGAGGGCCGGAGATGGTTGCAGGATAAAGGGAATATCTTACCTTTAAAGGTGGAACCAAGCCAAACCCCAGCTTTAAAAATCTCCTTAAGCTCCGCTTACTGGAAAACCCCCCGAGGCCGAAAACGTTTTGGACCCCACGGTTCCAGTGAGGAGGGGGTCTGCATGCAATCCCCCCATGTCCAGGGCAGCCAGGCCTCGCAGGCGGGGATGCTGCTCTTTACGGGGTACGTGTCCTGCCCATCACGGGGGCAGCAACCACGAGCCGGGGGCAGGCAGCAGCTCACAGCACCAGGACCCCCCAAAATGTCCCCCCTTCCCTCCCCACGTAGGGCCTTACAGTCCTGGGGCAGCAACAGCGCGGCATCGCCCAGTCCACCTCCGGGGTTTTTGGGCATGGGCAGCATCTTTCTCTTTTTCCATTGCTTGAAGAAAAAGGATGAGGAGGAGAAAAGAGACACAGGAGTGAAGGCGGTGGGCAAGAGAGAGAAAAAACGCGACGCAGGGGAGAGTCGGAAATCCTGAGAAGGTGGTTTTCTACGGGGACCGAAACCCCCTTGGCCTGGCTTTTCTCTCTTTCTGCCTTATATTATTTCTCCCTTCTTGCCATTTCTGCCTGAGGCTTCGCCTCCCCTGTCTCTTCAGTGCTTTGTGGCTTTGGGAGAGCAGAGGAATCCTCGGGGGTCCGGGGAGGAGATGTTTGCAGTACAAGGACTTAGCGGCAGATGGTGGTCTTTATCCCGTTCTCCGCAGACGGGGAAAACCAGCAGCCCCACAGCTCCCACCAGGCTGCCAGACTGGGCTTGTGCGTCCATGTGGGCTTGGGACTGGGAGCCTGCAGCCCTGGGACTGGGAGGAGCGGCTGTGGGGCTGGGTGGGGGTAAGAGGGTTGGTTTAAAGTGGTGGGGAGAACGGAGAGAGCCACAGGGTTCAGCTCGAGAGCCGGACTTTCCCACAGCACGGACAGGAGAAGGAGAGCAAAGAAACACCGACCAGGCAAGAAGGGGGAGAGGGTTTGAACATGTCGGCCCTGTTCAACAAACAAACAGCGGTTTTAAGGGCTGTAGCAAGTGCCCGCACTCCCCGTCCACTCCAAAAATGCTGCAAAATTACAGAGAGTCTTCTAATATTTAGCATTTTTTGCTAAAGCCCCAGGTCCTGGAGTCATGAGAATACAGCAGGATGTCAGCTTCCAGCTAAAATAAATAAAGAGGGGATTCACAGCCCTCAGGCTAACACAGCGAAGCTGGAAGATGTGGTTCCCCTCCCTGGGGCCGGAAGAAAATCTGAGAAAGCAAATAAAGGGACCGGGAGGCAGAAAGCTCCCCCAAGCCCCCCGTCACCTTTGCACAACTACGTTGCTCACCGAGCAAATAAAAACCACAGGGGACATCCCTCCGGAGGAGAGCACCCTCCTTCCCAGGGCAAATAAGGACACCCGGTTCCCTTCCTCCCAGGCTCGGGTGCCTCTTCCCCGACCCTCGGAGGCCTGGGTCGGCCTCGGGGCACGGCGGTGGGAGCTCTGCAGCTTTGGCAGGGGGGCGAGGAGCATACCTAGCCCAGCATTTCTCAGTTTACCCCAGGGAGGGCTTGTCTGGGAGCCTGAATTATTTTGGAGCCAGGCTGCCTGAGAAGAGGAACAGGTGAAGGCGGCCGGCGCGGCTGCCAGCAGAGCTCGGCTCGGCGTCTCTCTCCTCCTCCGGCTCTCCGGGGAAGCCCCCCCAGGAGATAAATTACTCGCTGTTGTGTGACGGCCTCGAGCTTGGCTCGAAAGGGAAATAAACGGGGTTTCTGGCAGCAGTGGGGAACCGCAGCAAAGTTGGCCCAGGGCAGCTTGGGATTAAGAGCAAACTTCTGCATCTGCCAAGCGGCTCCCTCGCAGCCTTTCCCTGCCAGCTGCAGCCTCCGCTGCCTCCAGCCCCCCCTTCGCGTGGTCAAATCAGCCCCGAGGGATGGGGAGAAGCCGGGGGCAGGATGAGGCACAGTTTTCCACCTCGAGCCGGGCGGTTCGCACAGCCTCAGCCCCGGTCCCGAGGGACCGGACGCGATGGGAGGGATGGTGCGAGCGCTCCCCGATCTGCAGCCCGTCCGAAGGCTGGACCCTGCCCTGCGGGGGAGCGGGGAGCACTCGCCATCCCCTTCACCTCGGGCGGGGGCACCGTCCTGCAAACAGCCATTTCCCTGTGTCCAGCCACCAAACACCACAGCATCATCACCCTCACATGCCTCCGCACCGAAGCAAAGCACGAACCCCGTCCCCACGGCCGCAGGGACGGTCGCTTTTCCCTTGCGTCACCATTTCTTCGCACCCAGAGGCCACCTGCCCCCGTAGTCGCTCTCCCGGGGGGGTTTATTCCCTAAATCCTGCTCCTGCCTCTACAATCTATCCCCGCCCCGGGCTCAGTGCCAGCCCGCGCACGGTGATCCACCCTCCCGGCTTCGCAGTCCTTCACGACACATCCCGCCCCCCCCCAGCCCTTCATTTGGGTGCTTAAAATGTATCTGCAGTACCATCTCAGCTGCTATTTTTCATCCTTCAGCGATAAGGCATCTGCATGTACACAGCACCCAGAAAATTACTTACAAACAGCAGCTTCCTCCTGCGGATTTCCCCCCCTCCCTTGTAGGAATTATTAATATTATCACAGAGGCAGCCCCGATCTGGCGTTGTTTTCGTTTAAGATTTTTCTCCCCCACCCCACCCTTTGGTTTTTTTACCCCCGCCCCGCGTCGTGATCGCCGATTTGAGATCACAAACCTGACATTTCGGTGCCTGCTTCACAGTGCCAGGCGGGCAAAACTGCCGGGGACAATCGATTTTCCCCGCATCGTCTACCGGTGCCATCCAAAACATTTAATCAACGCAAGATCAACCCTTCCGGCAGCTCCCCGCTCACTTTTTTTCCCAGCCTGTGAAAATACGCGACACCCCAAAAATGAGGGATTGCAGGAGCAGGGGATGGAGCTGGGTGGGAGCGTCCCTGCTTCGGGAGGGTGGGAGCAGACTGAGCAATGGGTCTCAGCAAGGAGACCCATGCCCCTCCACAGACAAACTGGTGTCTGCTAGGATGGCTGTGGGACCGATCTGCCTCTCCTCCAGCATCGCATCTGCAGACTGGGGAGGGTCAAGCAAAGGGGATCCCAGCCTGGTGCCTACCTAAAAGCACATGGCAGAGTCTGGGGGCTTGTAGGCGACAGGATTAATTCCTTTTGGGCTCTCAGAGAGATTTGCTGGGTCAAAATTCCCCTGACCTTCAGAGGGTGCAGCCCGGTCCTTGGGTGCCAGAGCTGGGTGCTCAGATGAGGTCTCTACCACCAGGCTGGGCACAGTGAATGCACCCATAGCGGGGTCCCTATTCACAGATATATCCTAACACCCTTCCTGCAGGGAATCCCTCCGTACGCAGGGATGTGCGGGCGCGGAGGTGTTGCCATCCCATGTAGCGGATGAGGGTGTTGAGGCACAGCGGTGGGAGCGAGCCTGGGAAATAACTGAACCCTGTTGCAAACAGTGAAGTGGCAACGGGGCTTCCCAGTCCTCTGCTCCCACCGCTGGCCCGTGGATGGTGGTGGCCATGCGAGGGGACTCCAGGAAGGGGGTAAAAGCCAAAAAGCTGGGGCCGAGATTGCCATGCACTGATGGCACCCCTGTTTCTTCCATGCACGTCCCCCAGGCTTGCACCCCCTGCACCCAGACAAACTCCTCAGGGTCCCATGGCGGAGCGAGTTGTGGGGGGCAGAGGTGGCAGTTGCGGGGGGGCACGTGGCTTTGAATAAAACCCACGCACATCAATCCACGGGGGAAAGCGCCGAAGTGACGCCCGTCCCCCAAGAATGCACGTCCCCCTCCCTCCCCTCCTGCACGCCTGGCCCTAATCCGGGGGTGGCAGCGGGATGTCTGGAGACAGCTGTGCCTGCCCCCCGCCGCCCTGACATCACCCACCGGCTATGAAGGCACTTGGCTTGGCCAAGGGGTCCTTCTCCAAGGAGGGGAGGGGGGGCAAGAGGTGCCCGCGCTCCCCTTAACCTCCGCTAGTTCGCAAAGCGGCTCCGGGTAGCGTCTGGCTCCCGAGGAGAAACGCTTTCGCAAGCGTGCAAAGCAGCGTCGTTCCCGCATGCAAACCCCGCTGCTGGGACAACGGCCGTGTGGCACCAGGCTGTCGCAACCGCCCGAGCGCTGCGATCTGTGGCTACGGACAAAGAAAAGGCCCCAGCCGACCGGTCTCATGGAATAGCCCCAAGGTTTCCCCCCCGCACCTGCTCAGAATCCAGTTTTGTTTTCTCAGCCCCAAGTCTCTGCTGCTGGTGCCTCAAAGCGGGGAACAAAAGTAGGTGGAAGGAGGGACGGAAGCAAGCGAGCTCCAGCTGGCTGCACCAGAAACACGCCTGCTGCCCTCGCCTCCGTTTCCTTTGCTGCTCTTACCCCCGTGGTTGCTGCTGCTTAGGGGTTACACATCAATACTGCGCAGCAAAACGAGCCCCGGAGCGGTCTGGCTGCGCCTAAAAAGGATGCTGGCATCAAGGGAGCTGTGCTAGCATCCTCTGCTTCGTCTAACAGCTCATTCCCCCGTCGCTGGTAACTCCTCTGGGTTTGTGCGTTAGCATCGCCGCAGGCTGGTTACCTTCAGCGTTCTCCGGCACACTTGCCAAGAGCTTTTAGATTATACACCAGGGTGCAGCTACCTATACAGCTACTGGGAACGCCACTGGGACAGTCCTGGGGTTAAATGGGAAGGCAGCTTTCTATAGCAGGCTGACTGGCACCCCAAATTTGCTGCAAGATGTGGTGGAGAAGAGGGTTTCCTTCAGTATTTTGATTTGGACATCAAAACCTTCCCCTAAGCTGTTGCTAATGGCTTGATGCTGACCAAAAGAAGGGACCCACCCAGGCATGATGTTCAAACCCCAGAGAGATGCTGCTTCCCCTCCGTTCCTCTTTCGTCCTCCATCCCTGGCTAGGTAACAAGTGGGACGGCCACAACCAGTCCCAGCTTGCCGCTGGGCTTGCAAAGGGGGATAGGATGTCAGCCGGCTGCACCCTTGAAAACGTGATCCCCTCTGGGCCGATCTGCCTGATGTTTTCACTGGAACCATCAATCAGTGCAGGAGACACGATCATATTTTATAGCCAGAGTTGCTTGTGAAACTCAAGCTCAGCATGGCAGCCAGCGTTCTGCTCGCTTGGAAGAAGGCGGCGAAGCCTGGATGCATCTTTAACCCCTTGTGATGGGTCCTTTGAGCTGCAATTCTGCAGCAGCCTCAGTTATTCTGCTTGTGTGATTTCTTCCCTCCTCTGTCCTCAGCCTCTGATGCTGCAGATGCAGCACAGCGTGTTAATGAGACCGCAAAGACTCCTTACACTCCCGAGAAGCTCTGCACAAGCAGGCAACATGCAGAGAAGGATGCAGAGAGATGCTCCTTCCCACACTATTTACAGCCCACAGCTACACATTCCCCCAGACTTGCTAAAAACAGACAACGGCATAAAACACAAGCGTGTCTGCACGTTCTCCTCAACCCTCACAATACCCAGCTCTGACTGCAGGAGCCAAGATATTCCCAGTGCATTTGCAGACTTGCAGCTAAAATAGATGTTGCACAAGTCGCCCCTGCTCTGCGCACGAACGCAAGCAAATCTCTACCCTGGAAATGCTGCTTTTTGTGAAATGCCTACCAGCAATGCTGCTGCTATTAAGCTCCAATCAAAGCAATGCTCCAGCCAGATAGCCCAGCTCTGGCTTCAGAAAGTTTATCCCGGTGTCTCGGTCCTTTTGTTTCCCCTCTCCTTGGGGAGCTTGTTCCTGGCCATCGTCCCACTGTGCGATGCTGTTCTCCGGGAATTGCTCTGGTGGCTTCGGTTACGCTTGCCCGGGAACAAAGCGGCTCTCCCCGACGGGCGAGCATCCTCCCCGCAGGGGGAAGAGGAGCCTTGCTATTGAGACGAGGGGCATTCAGGAGGCCTCAAGGACGTTTTTACAGCCCAGCCATGCCAGGCTGATGGATTGCTGATTGGAAATTAGATTTCCAAAGCTGGAAGCAGTCATAAGTGTTGGAGAAACGACAGCTCCCACAGGGAATGAATGCATACAAGGGGAGGAAGCGGCCGAGGCGGAGACAAGTCCCTGGGAAGGATTTGGGACAGCCACACGCGGGGGCACCCGCCCAGCACGGCACAGGCTCTCTGCATCCCAGAGGCAGAGAGGTGCAAGGTGTGATTGCTCTTCTGCACCAGGCACTGGCTGTCGTGAAGCGCAGAGCAGCTAGAGCAATCAAAAGCAGAGCCTGAAGTACACAGATATATGCAGAGAGTGCAGCAATTAGCTAAACTGAATTTTTGACGGGGTGACTGCGATGAGGGGGTGCACCAACCAGGCTGAAGACCTGTTCTGCACGGACCCATCCCTCCTCCGGCACAAGGAGCCCCGAACTGCGATGCTCGAGGGTACCAAGGTCTCTTGGCACAGTCCTGCCTGCCCTTCTCAAGATGCCAAAGGCATCTGAGATTTGCAGCCCCATCGCGTGTCAGCCCGTGCAGCTGCTGTATTCGCAACGAGATCTCGCTAGCAAACGGCGGATTATAAATGAATAAATCTGTCGAAGGAAGAAATTGAACGCACACCGAGGCGGCGAGCTGGAAGCAGTTTCCACGCTATCAAAAATAGGAACTGACTGATTAAATCAGGCCTGATTTCCAAGGAGCTGACTCCAGGACTGTGCAGTCTTGTGCCCAAACATGCCGAGGACTTGCAAAGTCACAAGTCTGTGGCCTGGGGAGCTGAGCGGTGAAGCAATGGTGGGGGAAATCGGCTAAAACCGTGACATCCACTGACCTACTCGTGACTCAGAACCAAGAACTGAAGGGTTTAGTCTATACCAACAATAAAATATTGTCAGCTATAGCCAAGTTGCTGCTCCCTGCCCTGTCCCACACCTTTTGGGCGCTGCCCTGCTCTCCACGTTGCTTAGGGCTGAAGAGGGGGGCTTAATATCTATCTATCAAGTAGAGGCTCTTGGAGGAGCATTTCTTGCTCCCTATTGAGGGGCAGACACTGAATATGGAAGGAGAAAAGAAGGAAGAAGGAGGTGAAATCATTGTCTTTTCTTTCTGCTTTGGTTACTAAAATGGGAACTGCTTGGCTTTTTTCTGCTGGTGTGTTTTGAGCCTCTCAGAGGATGTAGGTGCCCATCCCAACTAGGATGTGATCCATGTCGAATAACGTAGCTTGGGATGTGCTCCCTAAGCCTATTCCTGGACCAAAACTCCCTGCTGGCTCTGAGCATCCTTGGCCCCAAATGATACGGTAGCAGGGCCGATTTACGACTACCCAGGCTGCGGGGAAGGCGATAATTCCTCGGTAACACCTGCATTTACGGTCTGCTCAGCCAGGCTGCCTCCCCCACTTGTCAACTCCTTTTAACCGCAGCTGATAACTTGTCAGAGGCTCTTGACATTGTTTTTTCCCTGAGCGGGGCAATGTGGTGAGCAGCTGCACGCAGGGAAAGTCTCATCTTTCTGCTCCAGCCAGGGAGAGCCCGCCCGTAACCTCTCCACCTCCCGTTCTCATTACAAACACTAAGACTTTGGCACAACTTCAGACTCTCCCTCCTGTCCCGGGGTGGGGGGGAAGCCAGCTGTGATGCCTTCTCACAGCCTGGGAAAATAGTTCAGGGCTCCACTTTTCCCTGAGAGCCCTGAAATTCGAGTGGCCAGCGCTCTCGCTCCCTCTCTCCCTCCTCCATTTTTCTCCCCTTTTCTCACCCTAACCTATGCAGCCCTTGTTTAAAATTAAGCACTCTTCCTCCCTCATTAGGCGCGAGATCAGGCCACCCAGCCCATGCGCTACAAAAAGCCTCAGTTCCCTATACATCCCACACCTCTTTTCCCTAGAAATATTCACCCATTCCTAATCCACCCCATTATTTGGGGGACAATAATTCCAACCATTCCAAAATAATCCTTAAAATTATACTCTCCTTTTCTATTTTACTGCAACCGTACCTGTAGAGTGAGGTGGAGGGCATTACTGCTGCCGCACCTAAGTTCCTATGCCTCTTTGGGGTTGCAACTCCCAGGCAAAGAGCCCACATCTACGAACCTCCGGGACCTCCCAATTAATAATTAAGTCTATCAATGCATCTCAATCTTAAGTAGTATCATGCTGTTTCCCCATGACAGATGAAAATGCTATTTATCTCTGTTTTATAGAGGAGGAATTGAAGTGCAAAGGGATTTCACAGGTTCCCAGTACAGTCGAGTAGGGCCAATTGACACGAACCTAACTCCTACAGGTACCCAGGACTGTTATTTCAGTAAACTTATCCCTGTTTTACTATTTAGGAACTCCCCCAACACACCACAGACAGTGATTTCTGTAGTTCAGGCATGACACCACGGTGCAAAGCCGCCTATTTCCCTCACAGCGGGTTGAGGGACAGCCAGGGCTGCTGTTTTCAAACTGGATTCCCCAGTTTTGCAAATATTTGGCATCACACCCAGGTGATGGAAGCTTGTGTGCAAAAATACCTTGCAAATGGACTATCTACGCAGTAGAGACCTTTGAAACATCTGTCAGCACCTCCAGGCAGTGCCTTGCTACACCCATCTTTATGCAAAATAATACTTTAATGCTACTTGGCAAACAAAGGACCCAGTTCTCTCTCAAGGCTATGATACTCCTGCACAAAATGCCACTGAATCAGAGTAGTGATGGTTTACACCCCTTTTGCAGCACAGAAGGCTGTAGCACAAAATGCAGTCAATAGCCAGTGTATGGAAATAAAGCCTCTTCATGCTTACACAGCATTAATTCCTGCCCAGGGTGCACTCAGCATCAAGAAAGGGTGGCTGCATCCACTGGTGCAGACAGTTGAACAAGGTATATAGCTCAAGCAGTTTGGGAAGGAAATGTGAATGGTAACAACACAAGTTTTATTAAGATAACACACCTCTTCTTCCTCCCATTTTCTCCTTTTTTGGTCTACAAGAGGGAGGTGGCTGCTCAAGAGGCCGGGGGTCCCTCCAGGTCTGTAACTTCTCTCCAGCTGGGACTGCTGGTAGAAGCTTTGGATGTGCACCTCAACTCCATGCAGCAGGTGATTTGGATTAGAGACTCATCACAATCCCCTCAACTCATTGGGCTTCAACAGTGGCAAAGACACACACATGGAAAACCTTACCCCGATGGCTTTGATTCGAGGTCAGACTGACAACAGTACAGAGCTTGGGTTTTGATTCAGGCTCAGACACAGCTCAGAGCCGTTATCCCAGAATTGTCACCCAACATGATCAATAAATTTGGTGGTAAGGACAGAAATAGGCAGGAAGATTTTCAGACCAGGAAATACAAACTTCAAGACAAAGCCTGAGCTCCTCAGACAGCCTAGCACCGGACCCCGTCTCCATTTGCCAACCATCACTCAAACCAAATTTGCTTGAAGTTTGGCCCAAAGAAATGTGCACGAGAGGCTCACAGATGTTGGAGTGAACCTAGTTTCTGTTCTCTCCCTTGTCTGCAGTTGGATGAGTTTCAAGGATTTGGGGACAATGAGACCTTGTACCTTTTCCTCCAAAGGAAGGATGCCAGCACTTCCAAAACACCCAGGTTGGGCTGGATGCCTCCTCCTCCCATCTCCTGGCAGGGCTGCGGAGAGCAGGACAGCAGTGGTGGTACCCTCTTTGGGAGGCTGCCGTTCTGCCTAATCACCGCAATGGAGAGCGGCAGCTTTTAACAGCTGTGAAATGCTGCAGGGATCAGAGCGGTGATGCTCTCGCCAGCTCCCTCTTCCACCCCTGACACAAGTCATTTATTTATTAACTTCTCCCCTCGCCTTCCTTCTGTCTGTCTGATGCTGGGCATAAGCAGAAAGTGGACAAGACCGAGGGGGCTGGATGTCACCAAACCACCCCGGAAAGGAGGAATCCACTCACGCTTTTGACATGTTCAACACACAAAAAGCTGGCTGACCCAGTTTATCCCCCTTTCCTGTCCACAGCTTACCTGCCAGGGAGCTGTGAAAAAGGTAGCAGGATGCTGTGAAGGCCAGTGGGCTGTCTTAGCTTGGGAGAGATGGTTTGGAGAAGGTTTACGTTCCTCTTCATTGCATTTAATTGCGTTTACACCACAGAAACAGAGACGGGAGCAGCTGCCAATGACCCACTGGCACCCGTCCACTTGTCTTGTTAGAGGAGAAGGTTTTACACCAGGCACAGGGACAGCAGATGGTTTTCCCAGAGGGGTCCTCAATGATGGAGACGACCCTTTCTCTCGCAGCCAGTGCTCCTCCCTGCGGACAAGAGAGACAAGTTGGGTTAGAAAAGGGAAATTGCCAGTTTGGGGAGACAGAACCACAGGGTTGCACTTGTGACTTGCAGAGAGTATCAGAGCAAATGTTGCTGTTCCTCTCACGGTTTTTTGGCCTCCCCCGTGAGGCAGGACTGTGGCCAGCACCAGCTCAAGTCAGCCACGGCTTCCCCCAGCTTGGTTGCCCACATTTGAAAACACGCAGTTACCCATTTTGGCTTGACCTCCCTGTTAATGAACATGACGTGAACATGACATGAACAGAGGGCTTGGCTCCTGTGAAGACACCATGAACTTTGGGCAAGTTTGCTCCTAACCATGAGGCCTTGGGGTCCCATATTCTCCTCTTATACACTGAATTCATCTCGGGGTGACTCAATAGCTGTTGCACGTTAACCTCAAGGAAGGCAGAAATCAGGCCATCATGCATCCCTGACCCTTGGTATTTGGGTGCAGCTTGGTCTCCCCATCCCGAGCAGCATGTTTTCCCAGCGCTGTGCACCTGGAGTACAGAGGATGCAGTAGGACACGATGGGAAAAATGACAAACAAAGCAGAACAGCACATCTGACACCCTGTGAATTAATCAGAGAGCAGGGCCAGCATGCTGGGCAAACAAGACCTGGAATTGCATCTCTAACCTTGATTAAATTAGAAAGCTCTCCAACTAATACAAACGCCCCTCGGTAAACAAGGGAACGGGGGCTAATGAAGTGGATAAGAAGCAACTTGACAAGTGACGGGGCTGGTGAGGGAGAGGCAGGGAGGGAGTAAGGCAGGGCCAGAGATTTAGAAAGGAGAAAAAGGGGGAGGGAAACACAGATAGTCAGAAATGGGGAGAAGAGAGGGATGGAGGGGAAAAAAGGGAAAGGTGATTTCCTTCCAAAATGTTTTCTTAAAGAGCCAACACACAAAGAAAGTGTCTCTTTTAACAGAAAAGGGATGCAATCATTGGAGAGCCAAAAGTCACCAGCAAAGGCGCTGCCAAGCCACTGGATTAAGGCAGTAGTGCAGCCCCTTCCCACCACACAGGTGCCTGTTCAAAGCCACGGGAAAGCCTCCAGGCTGCGATACAGTCGTACTCCAAACGGCACGACTGCCCATTCCTCGACAGCCAACTCTGACTGTAGTTTTTGTGGGGTCAAAATCGGCACTGACAGACTGTACTTGACCGAGATGTCAATTAAGACTTGGTAGCTGCAGTTTGGCAGACAGGCAGGTTGCTTTGCTCCCCTGCCGATGCCGGGCTCCCTCCCTGTGCACACCCCATCAATGGTTTCATGTGCTGCTTCTCCCTGCTGCCCTGTTCCTTATGCGTAGACCCTCCTCGCTCCCTCATTAAGCAGTAAGTCTCATGTAGTTAGGATGAAAACTACGGGACCAGCTCTGGGATGAACCAGGAATGACCTGACGGAAGGCATTGGAGATACATCAGTATAAAAGGATGCAAGAACAGAACACAACAAGCCCCTTCTCCCATTTTGGGAGCATTTACCATCCGTACCCAGACATAAGGAATAATACAAACATTGCTGAGACCCTCATCCCTCCCCACAACTCCCTGGCATCCAGACCAAACATTATCTGAAGAAGTACCACCCAGGTACAATGAAACCTTGTAGAAAGCCTGTGACTACCTGAGTACAGCTGGGAGTGAGAAAAGGAGCAGCCAGGCTGGGGAAAGAAGAGGCAAAACAGTCTGGAATTAGCTTGGGGTAAGTATACCTCCACACTGGGTGTATGGCAGAGGTCCTCTGAACGGACAAAGAGTTTTCTATAGGCGACATGCCTATAAAAAGGAAGGTGCGGTGCTGAAGCACGACAGAGCGCAGCGGCTGGCACCACGCATCAGCAGTGCCAGAGCACAGCCAACGCTAAGCAGGCATCCCATAAGCTGGCTTCTTTGCCTAGCAGCTGGGAAAAGGATTTTGGGGCAAGATAAGACAGTTTATTTCCTAACACCTTGCCCAGCATCAGAAAAGCCAGTGCAGAGAGGCAATGTCCACCGAGGGCTGTGAAATGATGTTGAACTGTATCCACTTGCATTTATATCTCTGCCTCCCGTCCCTTCTCACTCACACCTTTTCCTGCTGGCTAGTTAAAAAAGAGTTGAGCATTGCTTTTTTCATTCTTTTTCTTCTTCCTTTCCTTCTTCAGTGCGTGGCAAACCAGGAGGCAGAGCAAGTTGATTCCCACACCCCTCCCCACCTCCGCTATGCCAGCGAATTTCCAATTTTCAGCTAATATCAAGGTCGTGACAGAAAGCGCAGAGGCCCTGGTAGGACATAATGGCAGAAGAATTGTAAATGTTGCTTTTAGTGAATGCAGAATGAGGAAGGGCCAAGGAGGGGAAATTTTCCATTCAGCACCGGCCTCTGAAAAGCGAATACATTTTCTCCTCCAGTGTATCGCATTAGATTTCCAGAGGTGCTCGGCACCAGGTACATGTCATTAGTAACAGTTTGCGTGGTAATGAATCCTTTTATTTCTCTTCCACACAGCTCATGAATACATAAAGAGGCTGGTTTTAGTCGCATCTGGTTCAGCTGCAGGATCCTCACATAACTTAATTTCGCATCCTCTTCAGTAGGGTAGCAAACCCAGCTGGGGCCAGCCTTAAAGGAACAGGGAGGTTTTCAAAAAAACTAGGTAAAATCTAGGGTCAGAGTCCAGGATTCGCTTGGGGATGCGTTGGAGATTGCTCCATCCCTTGTGGTCTTCCTAGAGACAGGGCATCCTTTGTTTTAACACACAGGAAGGGATGCGCGATGAGTTTGGCCAAAAATTTCCCC
Organism: Phaethon aethereus; assembly: GCF_964289735.1. Lineage (NCBI taxonomy): Eukaryota > Metazoa > Chordata > Aves > Phaethontiformes > Phaethontidae > Phaethon > Phaethon aethereus. The sequence continues at coordinate 2,315,083 of NC_138597.1, read as the reverse complement.
ATTTGGTACAACGCTGGGCGCATCGTTCCGAAACATGTGATGGATGGAGCTAGCCCGTGTGCCTCATCCTTTTGGTTAAAAGAAATCCCCCTTCCTCACCCTGGGAAGATGGTCCTGATGCCTGTGACTGCAGGTAGCTGGGTCTTTCCTGAAGTTAAAAACTTGCAGCCAGGAATTACAGCTGCAATAACACCCTTGTCCTGCAGGCAAGGAACTGCTGCCAGCGCTCCGCCAGTGTAATTGCTGTGCTTCCCTTTCTGAAGTTTTATCTGTCTTAATTACAATTAAATGCTTTGCAATTTTAATAATAATAATAAAACTCTCACGCTTTTGGCGCTCTGCAACCACCCTTCAGGGCCACAGCTGCAAGGCCTTGCTACAGGAGCTGTCGAGCAGTGACAGCAAGAGGTGGCTGCAAGGCAAGAAGGATTCCCCAGCCGAGTGAAAGTGCCTGTTGAGAAAAAAATTAAGCCCAAACCTCCTCAAGCACCCAGCAGACCCAGCCAAGGCCAGACCTGTACAACATCTCACTTGTAGAGAGCTTTGTTGACCTCCTTCCTGCCACAGCTAGATGACCACTAGAGCTCAAGAGCGTTCCTTCAAAGCTATTTCTCTAACAAGGTACCATCTGCAGTGTGGGTAGATTCCTAGCTAGAAATAAGATGCTGGGAAGATATTAGACATTGTGGACCTACAACAGGAGCGAGTTGAAGCCACTGGTGAGCTTTAGCCACCCATTTAAGTTTGAGGTTTGAGAAGAACATGGCTCTAGACAGCTTTAGATGGTTCCCACGCTAGGCACAGTCCTGCAGAACAAACCAGTAGTAACCGGGGGGCTTGACCTGAATAGTGAACTGAAGCCCATCGTTTCCTGGTGTTATCAGACCTCATAGGCTCAGCAGGGCTAGGCTGGACCTCTTCCAGGAGTGGCAACGCTCTTGTAAAGTTTTCAGTTGATCACAAGCATAGCTTGAGCCAAGACCAGCGCCGATGATATTTGAGAAGTCACTTTTAAATCAAGAGCTGAGCTCTGTGGAGGTGTGACCTCTCTGTGACAAGGTTGGGCTGAGATTAGGTTGGATGTGCAAAACTCTGGATAGACGGTGGCAGCTTTGGGGACTGGTAATGAATAATTGCTCTTTTCCAACATCTGGAGCTGGATATGGACCTGCTTTTCCCACATCCCTATCACAAGGTGGCTGCTGACTCCCTGGGAGCTGCTGCACCTCTATCAGTAGAGACACGTGTTGGCTTTATTTGGGTTAAAAGGCAAGTGAAAATACATATGTAAAATATTCTTCTTAGTATAGATTTGAAGCTCGAGCCCGGGACTGGAGACCCATTTGTCTGCAGCTTTGGCTAAAAGAACAAACTCCTGGTGAAATAAAGACACAGGACTGTGCAAAGCTGATAAAAGACCAAACCCAAGCCCTAAGCCAGCCCATAGTCCATGCGAGGGCTACGCTCGTGAGCTTGGGAAATGGAGTCTTTGCTTTGTGTGCTGGAGCTTTTCCTACAAGCCGTTTCCCAATTCCCCTCGCTGATAAGAGCGGGAAGGGTGCACCCAGCCCTGTGTGGCCCATCCTGATCATCCCACCATCCTGCTCTCTTTTCCCCCCCCCGCCAGACCGCTCCCGTCCTCTCCTTCTTTAGGAGATGGTGAGGAATGAAGAAAAAGCAAGGGGTCTCTTGAACTCATTTATGGTTCTAAATCCAGAGCATCTTCAGTGAAGTCGGGGTATTCAGTGTTTAGTTTTTACCTGGACAGTTAATAAGAGATCAGAACTGCCTCTTCTTCATATTTCAGGTGACAGGGGAAGTCAATACCGTGGCTGTGATGCAGTGGAGATCGCTAGAGCTAGCTCTGGCTCGTCGTTGGGGCTGAGCTGAGGCTCTACAAACTCAGTTCAGCTGTGACCTCAGCCTGAACCTCAATCCCAGCAGGTCAGCAAACCCGGTCCTGCCCCCAGCCCCGAGGAGCTATTGCAAATGATGCCCCCAGCGCACTTGGTGCACCGCATTTTGTTACTGGAGTGTAAAACAGGCAGGTCCAGCTTCTGTTAAAATGCTTTTCCTGACCAAATTCATAATAATTTCTCAGATGAAATTATGGATTGCATTTAAAACAAAACTCAGCACTTTTCTCCTCTGCTTATACATTTTTCTCAACTAAAATATGCTTGTTATTAAATACAAAGAGTTGCTAGATTTTCTAGATGAATATGAGAAAGTGTAAAAGAATATGTTAATAAAAAATAAATACATTTATAATGGGGGGGGGGGATAAGTTCCTGGCCACTCCTAGCATCCTTTGCCAGGTTGCTCCTGCCACAGGTAACTGGATTTCAAGTATTCACACTAAACAAGTCTCCAATCCTCCTTATTCATGAGCGTCCAAAACACTGAACACCATAACTTCCCTGCAGACAACTTACAAGACTTCCAAAATTTGGCTAAATATTCCACTTAGGTAATTAAGGAGCTGCACCAGCCTCAGACTGCCCAGGGGATGTTCACCTCTGCCGCCTGCAGCAGTCTTTTGCCAAACTCACCCGAATTTGCCAATTTGTATGAGGTTATTCCCCCCCGCAACATACTGTTGTGCTGAACACAGAGCGTGAATTTTCAGTAAGAAACTGCAGCACTCATATTTTGGGGGTAAAAATCTCAGAAACACGAATGAAGGTCCACAAACCTTGAAGCAACAAAGACTGGAAATACCACAGCGAGCTCCCCGCTCCCCACAGAGATGCTGCAAGCAAAGACACAGTTCTGGGGAGAGGGAGGGATGGAAATCACAAAGAAAAGTTATTCCATCGCACCCAAAGCAACGGTTACGCGCTGCGGAGGTGTTCGGTGAGAAACCTGTCTGCGCTGGAGCTTGGTTTTTGGACTTCAGTGGGACTTACCAGGGAGGACTGAGGAAGCGGGACAAACTCCATGCACGAGGTTCCTCAAGAACGCTCTCCACAGCATGACCACACACAAAAAGCCACAAACATTTTAACCTAAAGAGCTGGTCGCACCCACCACGAGGCCAATATTCAGCATTATCCCACCTCACACCGAGTCCCCATGCAAACAGCTTTAAATTCCAGCCACACAACAAAGCAAATAAGATGCCTCCCAGCCCAATCCTCCCAGTTTGTTATCCCAATATCCACAATACATCAGAAAACCCTCATCTCCATCAATTGTGTGCTGCAGCAAAGGCTACACCAGCTAATTTCAAGGCATCTTGAAGTTCTACAAACCTGACAGTGGTTCTTCCAGCACAGGACAAGCTCCTTACTCCTCCTCAGCTAAGGAACAGTGGTGCCAAACCTTGGGGCTTAACAACAACGACTTGCAGCTGTACACACACACACAGGTGTTTCCACCAGCAGCCTGCAAAGGCTCTTCTAAGGGACTCTGCTTCCCTCCTCAGCTGCAGAACATGCATAAACCTATTACACATTTCACCACCTAAAGATATTCGGTTGCCTTCTAGGTAACAATTTAACCACAGCACACACCCACCTGGTAAAATAGTCCTATGAGGCATTTTATACAGGAAATAAAAAAGGACCAGTCTGATACCAAAGCACGGGACAACATCACTAGTTTTCAGGCACAGTTCATTCTCCTGATCCACTAATGGCCTTTAATTTAAGTATAGACTAAATAAGAGTGCGGGTTAGGCAGGAGGACAAAGGGACTGAGTTTGAGAGCAGTTCCAGCCCGACACCAGCCCACACACCATCAATAGGTGTCTAGATGTGATGCTACAAGCCCCCAGCAGTCAGCATCACTATAAATCGGGGTGGGTTGGTGAAATCTCGACAGAGGCACCCTACCATTAGCTACTCGAGTATGAAATTTTACCCAAAATAATTGTCCTAATGTTTCAGAGCCGGGTGTCCAGCTCCTATTCTGATCCCCACAGTGGGTTTTCTTGAACATTGAAGGGAGAAAGAAATCATGGCATCGTGTCGGCACAAAAAATATTCAGCGTGGGTAAACCTGGTTGAAGGAAACCAGCAGAGCATCTGGCACTGCTCCTTTGTAAAGGCTCCTTGCAACGGGGCAGGCGTCGGGGCCGCTCTCGCCCACCGTTCTCTCCCCACCGAAGTCCACCTACTCTTGCAAACTTCCCCGTTGTCATTTCTTTTCTTCTCCTTCCCGCTCCACGGGCAAGCGCGTGGGCCACAATTTCTCTGATTCGCCTTGTATCTCCAACTGTAAAAAGAGAACATAATGGAAAAATAATTAAAAAATAAAAGAGAGGAATAAAAATCATAATTTTAAAGGAGAAAGGGGAGGGAGGCCAGGAGATCTGCAGAGCTAGTAGATAACCAGCAGATGTGATTTTTGCAGATAAGCGTAGTAATTTAGATAAATCTGGAGGCTTTAGAGCCTTTCGCTTGCGTTCCTTTTCTTTCTGTCTGATATTTTTTTCAATTTTATCTCACAAGTCAAGAGGAGGGGGAGTGAGAAGGAGGGGGGGGGGGGGAAGCTTAATCTTTGGGTAGTTTTTCTTTTCTTTTTAATGTGTTTTTCCCCAGAAGGTGGGATAATGTGAGCCGCTCTCCCCCCCACGCACACACACACACACGAACATGCACACAGAAGCTGGGGCTATGTTTTTTAAAAGCGGTGGACAAAAATCAAAATATTTGAAAATGTATTTCATGGTAATTATGTCATATTTCATGGACTGATGCCACTACTGAAAGAGAGCCTGAATGCCTTAATTTGTATAGAAATTGTAATCATTTGTTCATTTCAAGGTGAAAATTGCATTTTTTAATTTAAATTGTATCCTGCGTGATAGTCTATTATCTAGTAAAATTGTCTCCATGTCTGAATGCCTTATATGCAGCTGCAATGCTTGTTACAAATCCAGTTATATTCATAAAAGCTTTGTCAACGTCTCGGGAAATGTGAACAGTTTCTTGTGGGTTTCTTCTCTCTCTTTTTTTTCTTTTTTACCCTTTTCCCTCCCATTCTCATTCTCCCTCCCCTTCCCCCTCAGTCTTTTTTTTTTTCCCCCAGTTGAAATAAACCCATATCTACTATTAATAATAATTAGCCTGGGTATACACAAAAGACAATTCTGTGTGGAATAGGGTGAGGGACATGCAGAAAGCATTCAAGATCCCTGCTTATTTATTTATTTCTCAGCGAGCCACCTCAAGGTTGCACATTGCTGAGGAATAAGGGACGAGAGAAGAGAAAGTGCAAGATAAAGGAGGGCAATAAGATGAGGGGTGAGGTTTTGTGCAGCTCCTGTAAATAAAACTCAGCCATGAAGGATGGCACGGGCAGGCAGGGGCTGAGAGAGACTTGCACGGACGCGCAAGAGAGAGATTTAAGTGTTTGGGAGATTTGGAGCAGGGTGGAAGGGAGGTAGAAGGTCACTTTTCTTCCAGCCCCTGGTTTTGAAAAAGCCCTAATTTTTTATATCGTGATACGTCTTACCCTACAGTGAATCGCAGCCTTCTCTCTCCTGGTGTCTGGTTTGATCCCCAGTGTGATCTAGGGATGCCCAGAGTTTGCTGGAGGAGAAACAGAGTCTGAGAAGTTAACCATGGTGTCCAAGATCCCCTGAAGTACCAGTAAAAAGCCAGATCTCCTAACCTGCTGTCTTCTGCCATGCTCACCACGTATTTCGAGCTCTCTTGCTGTTCTGCAAGAGGGAATTCGGATAGAGTGATTCACAAGGTGCTCTTCTGGGCACCCTCAGCTGGGTTCTGCTGCACCCACAGAGAACAGTCCTTCTCCCCACCTCTCTGACCTTTCCTGGGAAGGCGGAGATGGATGCGCCCGCACCTCAGCCTCCTCGCCTTCCACTCCTGCTTCAGCCAAAGAGCCGAGGACACCCTACCTCCCAGCACCCTGCTGTTCTGGGAAACCTCCAAAAAGTCAGAAAAAAAGAGTAGAAATGCTGGAAATACTGGCCCAAGGATGCACAGCATTAGGGGATGGACTTACAGGAATGTTACAGGAATGCAGGATGAGCTCACTGGCTAGTGTAAATCAGCAAAACCAGTTAACATTCAGGGCTGCTTTGCACCAGGTGAGAATGTGGCCCGCCCGGGACAGGATATTAATTATATTAATCCTTAAAAAAGAAAGAAATGGGCCTCACAAGGAAATCCTTTTTCAGTCATTTAATTCTCTTTCACACACCTCTCCCTGCTCAGAATACCCTGATTTTATGCAGGTCCACAGCCCATTATAATAAACTTCTCTACACCTATTCTGAAAAGAAATTAGTCATGAAATACTGCAAAGCTAAAGACTGCTGAGCCAAATTTGCCGGCACAGTCGCTGTCTGACAGTAGCTGTAACCACTGAGATGAGCAGCAACGGATCTAAACACGGGTCATGAGATGGGTCTGGCCTCCGAGGCAGGCAAATATGCCCTGAGGATTAAGACTTGGAAAGGGGGGTACCAAAATGCTGTTAGCACGGCAGGTCATGCAGGGATGCATTCGGTTAGGCATGCTTTACGTTCATGTGTGGGTGTCTTAGGATTTCTGCAATCATGCCTTTTGCAGCTTCATGTGTAATCCCTCCAGTCCATCAGAGAGATTTAGCAGGTGTAAAAAGCTAAAATACCTGTAGGTAAAATACAAGGTAGACCCTGCATCCAAGGGGATGTTGTAGGGCAGGAGGCACCACTCATGAAAAGTGATGGAGCTGGAAAGAAGCAAGTAGCACACGGAGCATGGTGGAATTGTCCTCCCAAAAAAGATGTGTCAATGCATTCCTCATCCCCTCTGCCTTGCTATCCAACAGGTTGCATGAGCTGTACGCAAGACATCCGAATTTATTTCACTGGGAACTTACAGCGGTGTTTGAGTCCGAGGGGAAAGGCTGATATTTTCCAGTGAATTGAGTTCCTGCCATAAGCAGGACCTAGTGTGCACAGGATGGGTGCTCCGCACTTCCCAAAAAGGCACTGATGCCTTTTGGAGCTAGGCAAAAATCACGAGCCAGTTTTAAAAGTCTTGGTGTGCTGCTTTAAAGAGCGCGGACTGGTGTTTGGGGAGTTAGATAAGAGAGCAAAGTGCTGGGCACATCTTCCAAGTTTTCCTTGGGAATTCCCTAAATTAGGCATCACCTGCATACAGTCATGGTACCTGGGTCCTACTTTGAGAATGTATTTTCAGCATAAATACAAAACCAAACACTAAAGCCCACCAAAACCTCTCATACCATTCACACCTGGCAGGGCTAGGCTTTCCGCCTCTTGCTTCTCTAATATTTATCACACCCTGCTTGAGATTTAGGGACTGGTCAGTTGAGACATGAACTAGATTCAGACACTTAAACCAACGTGATCCTGCATAAGTCACTCAGCCTCCACCTATCTGTAAATCAGCTTTCAAAACCATTGCATTACAGTGATGCTGGAAAAGGCAACACGATGGAAAAGAGAAGAAATTAAAGCTGGTTTAAACATCTTTTTCCAAAACATATTCTTTTATAATAAGGATCTCTTCAAAATTATTTTAATTATTCGGTTTTTAATAAGGAGAAAGGAAGAAAATTTTCTGTTTCTTTAGTTTTATCTTAGATAAAAGGGTTTTAAATCTCAGGTTAGTAAGGCAAAAATACTTTTCTTCCCTTCCAGGTTGTTCTTCTCTTTTCTTGTTCATCTTTTTTAAAATGAAACAGAAACATAAAAGTGGAAACAACCTCAATATTTAAAATATTTTTATCTATTCCTCATATTTCCTTGAAGAAAAATCTTGGTGAGAATGTCCAGGAAAATAATGTAAGCACATTCAACTTTTTTTTGAGTAATAAAAAGAAAAGTGCTAGTTACGTTGCCAAGTGCTTCTGCCCTTTAAAACTACATAGCAGACATATACATATGTGTGTGTGTGGTAAGCGCATGGGCAATGGCTCAGGCCGCAGAGGGCTGCAGAGGGCTTTGCTGGAAGCCGGAGGGAGTACGTGTGAAACCCAAATAAAAAAAATAAAATTGAAATACAAAGCAGAGCAAGGAAAGGCGCACAGAGTTAGACCCCAGCGGGGCAGACCAACAGCCCCTCTCACGCAAGACGCAGGCGGCCGTATGCAACACGCCCGTACCTGCGGGTCAAGTCCAATGCCACGGGACCAACATGGACACGATGCAGTGACTGGGGTCAGCACCCCATCTCCAGGCTGCAGGATGCAACACGTGTGCAAAAGTTAGCAGCTGGTGTCAAATTGACTTGAATTTGATTTATCACTGGCTTATCGGAAGATTAAAGTTGACGACAGCTTAGAGCCATAATTGACCGGCAATACTTGTCGCGGGAGCTGTATCGGCCTGAGCAGCTCCCTTGTGGGCTAGCTTGCGCCCTTGATGTCTTTCAGAGGGCAACGGATCGACTCTAGCAAGGCCTGGGAAATATCCTGCGCTCCTCAGATAAGGTTTGAGTTGCTAGGAGAGAGGACGAGGAGCTCAGGGAACGGTTGAGGGCAGTGTTGAAACGCTCGCAATTGCAGGGCTGGCAGCAACGGAGCCCAAACGTGACCATTGCTGGAGCAAAGTCATTTCTGGGAGGGCTGGCAAGGAAGCACAAAGCTGCTACTTTTCAGCAGCAGGCCAGCATAGATTTAAAAACAGGGACGGGGCTAGAAATATTGCTGTCCTGTTTTAGGGCTCCTGGAAAATAACAGTCCCTTCTTCTACAGACCCCTCCATGGAGGAACACACAGTGTGGCTGGCTTGGCCTCTGCCAAAACACGCCAGCTCTGGGGTGAAAATCAAGCGCTGCTAGTGAGCACAGATCTAAGGTGGGAAGGGGGGTTTTGGTGTGGGTAAAATTTGCAGACGCCCAATACAATTCCCCCAGGATGCAGCTAGGAAGCTGGGGCGACCAGCCCTGCTCTGATGGCTGAGTTTACGGTTACGGTTCTTGCACAAAGGTGAGCCTCTCCATTTCATAATTATCACCAAAAAAGGGGTTTCTGGTGGCACAGTGCCCTTGGCATCATGCAAGAGCAGCAGTTTCCAGCCTTTTCCCCATTTGGAGCTCTGTAATATTTTCCGGGGGTCCCCACTGAGGCCCTCAGAGCGCACCAAAGCTTCAGCCTGTGCAGCTCTCGCATGCCCAGAGCTGCCCCAGCCTTGGACCAGGCACCCCGCAGCCCCCCAGCACACTGCCCCACTGCTGGGGTGGCCAGCCCTTGGCTCGAGTGTCCTCCATTTTCCCATTTTCCTCCCAAATGTGAATGACCCAGGCAGCAGGAGTAGGCAAGGAGTGGAGCCGCACCCACACTTTTCACCCGCACTAGGACAGGCTCCGCTGCCCAGTGTTTCTTTTTCTAGGACTGGAGGAGACTTTTCTGGCTCAGTAAGGGAGGCTGATTTTCTTAGCAAAAACTCTTTCCCTCACGCTGACGGAAAGGAAAGCTGTGACCTGAGGGTAGCTTTGCTGGGCACTAACAGTTTCAGAGTCCCGCCGTGCCCACGGGACTGCAGGTGACACCGCACAGCTTCCAGTGAAGGTCTCTGCCTACACCCAGGGCTCCGGGCACCGGCTCAGTATTTCTTCAAAGACATAGTGCCAAGGGGAGCAGGATGGTGTTAAGAAGGGCTGTCAGCAAGGGCTTGATAAGGGGCTAGCTCTGCTGCTAGCCACGACCAGCAGTGTGCACGTGAGGTGAGGAACGCTGGTGCTAGCAGAGTTTGCAAATGCCCTTGTTCCTCCGCTGAGCTTTCTCGTGCCAGTGGGAGACTCCAGGCTGGCAGATTGCTGCCTCTTTTGCTCACAAAAGCAGCACCTCCTCATACAGTTGCTACGTCTTACCTAACGGTGATTTCATCTGGGTTTGGGAAGCTGGTTAGCTCCCGTGGACTGATCCCTCTGCTGAGAGGCAACCATTAAAAAAACCCCAGCAACTAATTAGGCTAGTTTCTGCGTGCGGATATTCGTCCAGCATGACTTGGATGAAGATCAACTTATTTTACAGAGAGCCAAAACGTCTTCAGATGGGAACGGCTTCTGAATTCAGTGCTTTGTTTAAAAGCAAAACGCTTTATTACCGATTGCCGAAGCCCCGAGCCATGTATCCTCCGTAGAGTTTCAAAATATTTTTCCGCTCGTTGATGCTGTGCTTTGGCCTTTAACGAAAGCCAGGTGCCTGCAGAGCTTGGAGTTAACACGGCAGCCCGGTCCCACCCTGGCCTGCGCAGCCTGCCTTCCTCGGCCCGTGCAATAGCGTGCTGAAAATGAATACATAAAGAAATGGTTGTGTTTAGAACAGGCCAGGTAATTGTTCTTCCCCTGTGAAAAGTCACAGTGAAATTAAATGTTTTATTTATTTACGTAGCTTTTCCATGTTTTCATTAATGAATGAAGCAGACGATTTTGCTTTTTAGCAAAAACATCTGTAGTTTGTATGTGTGTGTGAATATTTTTGATTTACCAGCTTTTCCCCTTCTGCTTGGCACACTGCAGAGCAAGTTACGCAAACAAGCCACCCAAAGACACTTTTAATCCTTTTTTTTTTTAATGTATAACAGTTATGCCTGAGTTACAGAGAGACACCTACAGGCAGCAGGTAGTTAAAGCAAATACCAGTTTCTCTTTCTACTATACTACTCCATATAGCTGAATAAATTATGGTGCGATTATATATATACACACGCACGCAGGCACACACGCGCACGCACACATACTCACACGCAGGCATACACATGGAGCAAAATGGCTATGAGTCAAACACAGAAGCAACATATCCGCAGTTACTAGGAATAAGGAATGTCCTATAGTGCTATGTAGATATTCCCCAGGTGGGTATATGGAGGTGTTAGGGATGACGGGTTAGAAGCATTAAATACACAAAGTCTCTGAGCGACAGGAGCCAATCTGCTGAGTTACTGGACACAGTGAGGGAATGTCCATCTTGTGGTCTCAGGACGGCGCTGAGAGGTGAAGGCAGGGGCACGGGAGGGCCGTGGGGAGGTAAAAGAAATCTACTCAACGCTTTTCCTTTCCCCCAAGGGTGGCAGTTCTCATCAGCTGGCATGGAAGAAACGTCAACCTGAGAGAACGTCTCTGGAGCGTGTCCCTTCGCTTGGTAGTTGGTTTGGATGAGGTGCAGAACAGTTTTTGGATTCCCAGGCACCCTCAGAGTCACTAGTAGTTGAGTATCTGCACAGTCCCTGTTTGGTCTGCTTCGAGCGACCACGACCGCACGTTCTTCAGGGTCCCACTGTCTAATGCTTGTCTGCTGCCAATTGCTACTCTTCCATGCTCAGTTTTTTTTCGCCTTCAAGGCACCTCCATCTGTTCTGTTCCCCCTTCCCCGTCCCACCTCACCCCCTGCATTTGTCTCTTTTCAGCAGAACTGAGGTTGGCAATCCATAAAACAAAACAAACAAAAAAAAAACCTTGGACTTTCATACATGAACGTACCTTAAAACAAAACAAAACAAAGAAACCAAAAAAATCTCCAAATCAAACCCATCCCACCCCAAGGATTCTGGAATGTATTTTGAAAACACACAATAGGCAAATTTCTACAGTTCATCCCCCCTCCCCCCCTTTTTTTTTTTTTTTTAACTAGCACGGCACTCACTGTGTTTTTAGTATAAAAAAATGTCAACTTTCTATAAACATACAGCACATGACCAAATTTCCAACTAATGTACAAAGTGCGACCACGAGGGAAAGGTCAGAGAATAGCTACTTGCGCTAGCATGGGGCGTTTTTTGTATTCCTCTAAGAAGTCTATTTACAGCAGTGCCCGGGTGTTCCTGGACTTTCTGGTGAAGGTAATTGGCAAATAGGTTTCTACAGTGCTCCCTCTTTTTAATACTTTTTACTGTCGGGGTCCTGCACTCTACGCTGAGCGCAGCTGAAGTTCTCCTTGACAACACGCTCGCGGCGAGGACCAACTCTCCACTGTTGAGGGGTGCTTGGGAGACGTGTAGGGATGCACGGGAGAATAGATACGGCTGGGAGAAGAGAGCTGACAGGTCTTTGCAAGCAGCGGACAAGCAATTCTCATGACAAACTGAAACTTTCCTTCTAGTTTAGCAGGCAGCTAGGAATGCATTTGGTCAGAAATTTCAGTATAAAGAACAAGGGATTGCAACTGTCTGGGGAAGATACGGGGCCAACAATCACCTTCTACAAACTCCATTTTCCAGTGACAAGGACAATGTAGATTTGAAGATGCTCCCAGATGGGGTGATTATTGGGATTTGGCCTCTAAAATACTACTAAACGTGGCACACAAGAAAATCACGTGCTCTGTTGTTTTAGCAGTCAGCTCAGAATGATACTGAGACACAGGAGCAAATTCAAACAGGTGCTTCAGTCATTTATCCCCAGGCTGCTGTCTATCTTGGAGACATCCTTGCTCTCACCCTCGATCCCTCAGTTCAGGTGTGGCTGAAGGTTACTGTTATTGGGAATGACATTTAAGCCAGGACTGGAATTCAAAAGGGAATTCCTGATCTTCCTTAGACCCACTGTAACGTGTAAGCAACATAAACCAGCGTCTTTTGTTGCTTTCTGAGATCTCAAACTGGTGCAAAGCCCAGAGAGTGCTTCAGATAATGCAACCGGTCCAAGGCATTTTGGGTCTTCAGTCACTTCAAGGAAATCGGTACCTTTGGCCTCACCTATTCATCCAGCTGTAGGTGCTATATAGTGCCCTGAGAAAAGATGCGAAGAATGCAAGCTTCAAGCACTTCAAAAGCTTTGTGATCCAAGGAAAGTCTTTCACAAGTAGAAGGAAGTTTTACATGTGACACAGCTGGACAAGCAGAGGCTGAATGGGGATCTCTGGAGCAAGCAAAACAGCCTCTGGATGCAGATGTCGCACCGCACAGAGCTTCTGCACAGAAACATGCGTGTGAGAGGCAGAGTAGCCAAGCTGGTGTATTAATGTGCTTTTAGGAATGTAGGGCAGGCTCTGTCACAGCCGTAAAGCAAAGCTGATGAAAGCCATATGTGTCTCTGATAGGATGCTGAGCAATGTAAGAAGCAAAACTCTGCTTTGGTCAGAACAGGTACTTGTCCACATGGCTCAAGAGAAAGTGGCTTAGTGGCTCATGATAAATGATGCTGGGGCAAGGCAGGGGATAGTTCCCCACAAAAATGTTGTTTCAGCTGCAAAAACAAGATCAGATTATTTAAGAAGAATGGAAGCAGCAGGAGCAACAGAAGAGAGCACAGGAGAAGTGTCTCCTTTAACAACCTAGGAGCATATGCTAGACTAGAACTCATCCAGCCACGCGGTCCCTCATTATTGCCAGTGGACAAAAGCAGACATTCGTTATGCCAAAGCAGACTTATAAAATAGTGTGTTATAAAACCTAACAGTCTGTAGATGACTTTAAGTACTGCCTGTTGCCATTGAACTTTACACAGCAGCTACTGGCTGGCACAGTCTGGGCATCGGGGTGGTTATCTCAGGGTCAGCTTTCCTTGACTCCTCCAAGCCAAATTTCAGCACATTCTTGAAGTCAGCCCTCTCAACAGAGGAAGGTAACGGGAAAAAAGTCTATAATATTAGACACTTGCTTAAGAATCATCAAGGATCATCACCATATGCAAAAGGGAAACTACTTAAAACCCCACATGGGTCATGACTTAGCAATAACCCCTTATTATTGTTGGCTGCTTTTATCTGAGCAGTGTGATGAGCAGAATCATGAGTCGATACAAAAGCGAGAGCACTGGCTGCTACAGAAAAGCAGGGTGATAAATCCAGAAAACTAGATCTGGCTTGGAGGGAGAGAGGCTCCACCCCCAAAATGAAAAGCAGAGGGAAGAGACTGAGAATTGTACAGAACAGTGCATGAAATGAGAGGAACGAGGGAAGAACCAGGAGGATGGACAGGGGCAAGCATTTCTCTTGGTAGCTACAGGATAAAGAACGCTGTTGGTAAGGTAAACCTTTTCCTGCAGTATGAATAGGTGCAATGTTGCAACTGAGAGCACCTTTCCTTCCTAGCTGCTGTTAGAAAGATTCCTCAGGTCATCTCCCCTCTGACTCCATGGCCACATCCATCCCTCAGTGAGAGGCAGTTGTGGGAAAGCACCTTCAGAACACACACCATTTTCTTTCAGGTGGCCCTTCACTTGTCTAAGAACCTGGCTTTGCATACTGACCCCTCCAAGCAGGCAGCTAACGAACAACTCTGACTCTTCCCTCTCTTGTCTTTGCTCTCATGGCCAGCTTCTCTCTCGCTGGGTGAAAGAAGGGCCAGGGACAGTCCTCGCCCTTCTTGACTGGATGGGCAAAAGCTCCGACGCGATTGGGTGTATCTGATGCCCTTCCTTTGTGCGTGCAAGGCCAGCGTTGGCTATCGCATCTCCTGCTGCTATCTGATGCCCGTGTCTTTTCAGCAATAATCAGGTCTAAATTGGTCCCTATGAGGAAAAGTAAATGTTGCTCATGCCTGTGCCCATAATAATCTCCAGTCCTCATGCAGCAAATTACATTTACACTTTCCAAAGGTCCCAGGCTGGACGGACTTACATCCTGCCCCTGCTTAGCAGCAGTCTGGCCTGCTTCGGCCCTGCTTTGGGAAGCCATCAGTGAGAACGGAAGGGTAGAGTGGGGTGGGGAAATTTGCTGTCATTTTAATATATGTTTTTTCTGGTTTTGTTTGTCTTCGTGGTGGGGTTTTTTTTAAAACAAGTTCTTATATTTGGTCCATAGGTCTTCTGTGGTCCCGAATTAGATCATCCTTAACGATCAGCTTGGTTATTCCTTCCTATACAACATTCACCAAATTTACAGCAATGGAAAGAAAAGGAAGCAAAACAAAACATTTCTTTTTTTACAAAGGAAAAGAGATCAATTTGGCTTGGACTATGCCAACTACCTAGATCAATGGAAAGTCCTTACGTATGGGCAAAATGCCATGGCCAGGTAGGTTAGAGGGAGGGCATGAACTCAGGGTTAATAAATGTACCCAACATTGTCTCTGGCCACAGGGGGAGTCAGGTCACAGAGGCCAGGCTTGCCTCTGAGAAGTGTGCTCTGGGAGGAGCTGGATACTTGGAGAGCCCTCCCCCTCTTTCCCGTCTCCTTCACAGCTCAAGTTGGTGCAAGGTGGAAGGGAATTGGGAAGAAGTAGGGTCCGGGTACACGTAGATCCCTGGAAGGCTGGTGGTGTTTTCTCCAGTGGTACCAAGTTGCTGGAGTGGGTTGTTGGCACAGTCGGACTCTTCAGTAAGCTTGGCCTGTCTCTACTGGTAGGAGGCCCAGAACGGCTGAATGTTCTCCCAGCTTCATCCTACGCTGTGTAGACAGACTCACGTTCTTGGCCAAATAATCAACAGCGGCTGAAGAGGAGGGGAAAAAAACAGGAGGGTGAGAAAACAGCACAACAGGAGGGTTAGCATTTAGCGGAAATTAGGCATTCGGCATCAAAGGGCGTGTAACCAACAGACCCTGAAGACTGACTCTTACAAAGAGTAATGCAGTGGTTGTCACAGACACGAGAGCCCTGCTGCACTCCTACGAACGACTGCAAACAGATGATGGTCCTGCCAGAATCGCCTGACAGGAGAGACACTGCTGGGGTTAAGCACAGCTGCAGAGTGCAGAGTGCAGTCCCTTGAATCTCTCCGTGAACCTACTGAAAAGAGCTAAAATTCTACTTCTGCCATGGAAAATGGTGTTTCCAGAGGAGCTGCCTGAAGACAAGCCTGAGCACAAAGCCAGTGGGGTAAGCCTTCCTGCCTCACTTCCCTGTATCATCTCACGTGCGCTATCCTGCACCCAGTGATGCTGTTGTAAATGATTGCAGAGATTTCAGCGGAAGCTCACGACATCTGGACAGGGCTTGAATCCGACTCATCTGCCATGTGCTGACTCATCTCTGTGAGCTCTGCTGCCTGCCTTCATCCATCCTTCCTAAGGGAAACCGCTTTGCTTATCTCCATCTGGGTGGGAAACGCAGCCACAACTCCTGAGGCGATGCGTGAACCTCTATCCCAGCTCGCCTGACTGCCCCATGGTCTGAGGGGGAAGAGGGCTGGGGCAGGATGGTGACATTGCTCATTAGCTGAGCTTCAGTCAAAGTCTCTCCCTTTCACTAGCTTTAATGTCTCAAATTAGATTAATAAGGAGCTGGCAGGAGATGTACAATCGGTGCCAATGAGTAAACAAATTTCAGCCATCAACGTCTTGTCAGACGCTTGCCCCAGAGGAGGTCCCTTCCAGACACAAATTCTTATTAGACTTGTCATATCTATTAGAATTCCTTTCACGCTTCTGCGTTCCATCACCGGCATCATTAACACAACTCCGGCCTTTGGGAACCGCAAGGACCACATTAATCTGGCATCTCTGCTCCTCGCCGGCTGGGACAGCACAGGCTGTGCAAGCGCTGGCAGGCTGGCGCGCTGGAAGCGAGCAGGCTCGGCACAGGGTGAGTTATCCGGGGCCGAAGCAAGGCCTGCTGGGGAGCACGGCTTCTGCAAGCGGCACAGTCTGAAAGCAGCTCAGTTAAAGCGGAGCTGGCACACTGGCTGGTGCTCCTCAGGGACTGGATCCTGGAGTAGCTCGACTCAAGCTCGACTCAAGCGCTGGGCTCTGTAATGTTGCATTATAGCTTCAAGGGGGCTGTACATAGGATTAGACCCCAAGCTATGGCTCTCGTCCGGACCTTATCTGCTTGGTCTCCTGATATTTAAGATAACCACATTAAATAATGTCTTTGAGAGGCTGTAGGTAAAGAGGAAATTCACTCCTCGGACACGCTGCATGTGCGTGTGTGTGGTTGTGCCTCTGTGTCTGTTGTCACCTGTGCTCTGGGTGAATTCAGGCGGGTGCTTGGGAAAGGAGGGAGGGGAACGGTCGGAGCCGGTCATCCTGCTCTGAGCAGCACCCAGCAAAATGGATATTTGTTGGCAATCCCATCTTTCTAAAAAAAACACGCTCATCTCCCAGTATGGCTTTTTGTGCCAGTGGGAAGAGTTCAGAGGCACCATGGTATCCCACGTCTGAAGTCAAAGATATGGTTTGTTGGTTTAATACAGCAGAAGCCAAAATAAAACCGGAAACTTACTGAAAGCACTCTGGGTGTTTATTTGCATATGTGAGAGAGAAAGTACGTCTGGTTTTGTGCTTCTAAAATAGGGAATAAGGAGGGGAGAAGCGGGGGGAGAGAGAGATTCTCTGTAGGCCAGGTCCAAAGCCTATCAAAGCTACAGAGCTCTTATTTACAAGCCATGGTTATGTCCCCTGTTATACAGAGCCTGCCCCCACCACAACCACCCCAATTTTTATTATACCAGCATTCACTAAAAAGAGTTTTGATACTTTTTGCCGCATCGTTGAAGGAAGAAAAGAATTATTTAAATTGAACATCAACAAATACTGATCTTGTGGAGGTCACCTCACACCGATCGGCAATTAAATAGCATTTGAAAAGAAGCAGTGAAGAATTAAAAAGCAGGAGGGATTAGAAGTATCTGCCAAATACGACATGCACCGAGAAAGACAAGAAAAAATGTTGTTATATCAAGGTCAACTTCATGTAAGTGATTCCTCTAACAGGACTAATTACCAATGAAAACTGTTTCCTCGCATAGAGATTATTATAAATGGGGCTCATTATAAGAAAGGTTTATAGTGAAGTGGACTTACATACTGCCTGTACAGAGCTGTAAATACAAATATCTATACATATACGTGCACGAATGCAGAATTTTCTGCTTAACATAGACCCCACCTTAGAACAGCTACAGTTGGTTTGTGCTGCATCTGCCATGCAGCTTGGCATTGGCTTTGGCTGTAAGACTTGCTGTCATGCTGAGTGTGACTCCAGCTCCCAGCGCTGGGAAGCAGTGGCACTACTGATGGTGTGTGAGAGAGTTTCACACCTACCTTCCTTGCCCCGGCAGGAAAAACACCTTCATGACTAGCTACCTGCGTGTCTCTAAGGCACGGGACACGTCTGGACTAACTCTGTCAAGCACGCAAGACTTGCTGCTGGGCACAGGCCCGTTGGCAGGCTGGACTCTCATGACTATTAACAGGAAAACATTCCAGTTCCGAACCAAGCCCAGTGGGCTCTAAACTGGGCTTGTAAATTTAATGGGTGTCTAGCAGAAAAGAGTGTGCTGTGCGACAGAAATCAAGAAAGTGGGGCAAATAAAACTACATAAATAAGGCTGTGTGAGAAGTTTTTCATTGCCATAAGGAGAGGCCCAAGTAAAAATTCCTGTAGCAAACCAAGACAAACCCTTCTTTCTCTTTCCTTCTCCTTTGCTGGTCTCTCTCTCTCAGAAAACATAGCTCGTCCTCCTTATTTTATTTTTTACACACATGGGTGTGACTAACGTCTTGCCCAAGGGAATCTTTATTGGAAATACATGGTATTGGAATTTGTTTAAGATTTTTATCAATAGCACGTGTGTCCAGCCTCACATCCAGAAGCGAGGGGAAGGTCAAGGGGTCACAGATCAAACTCCCGAAAAACAAAAAAAGGAGGGGTGGGGGGAAGCTGCTATTGATCCCGTCTACTGCCACAGCCGGTTCTCATTTAGCTGTAGAAGTTAAAGACATTAAAGGGCTGTGACGGAGAGGGGAATAAAAAGCCTCAGCCAAATGGAAGGAAAGGTCACTGAGGACAAGCTATGGGCAAGCAGGAGCGCTCCCGGAGGAAGAGGATGCACCTTTAACCCTCCACGGATCACTCTCTCACAACACCACACTTATTATTAGTTTAACACCGGCAGGTGAGCCCTTTGCCAGGCTCGCTGGTGTTTTTGTGACCCAACCATTCTGGAGGAGAAACCGACCCTCCCAGGGTTTCTCTGCATGTAGGGTCTAAGATTTGGGTTCAGGATTACAACTCCAGCCTCACTTCAGCTTTTGCAGAACCCCAGCCCAGTTGCCAGGAATTGGCTTAACATATTTTGTAGCAAAACCTCTGAGCATGGACTCAGCCCTTACCTTATGGAGGGCAGGGGAAGAAGCGACACATATAGTTCTGCATCACTAAGGGATGGCATTAAAATCCCAGCTTTCCTTTGGCTGAGCAGGGTGAACACATTGTAGGGCTTTTGGAGAAGCAAGAATTGGAGATGGGGAAGGAGAGAGGCCCTTTTCTAATAGAAATTTTACCTAATATGTTTCAACTGGGACTTTCGAGTTGGACTGCTGTCCAACTTTCGAGTTGGGGAGGCTGTGCAGAGTAATCTCCATTTGTGTCTGGTGAGTAGATTCCCTTTTTCTCTCTAGATGGACAGATTTCTATGGGAATCCCTTCCAATACAATATTCATGCCTTCTTAACATTCTCTCGCTCTCTCCTTCTTTTCCCTGTGCAGGGGGAATACAATCAGTGCACTTACTTTGTCCATACTGTCCGTATTGGTAGCCAGCCACGGGATCCACACTGTAACTGGTGGTGCTGTAGGTGGGAGGACAGTAGGACTGGGAAGTCGGGAGGCTGTCCACGGACTTGATGGAGTCGCTCCGCTGGCTGCAGCTGGCAGAGATGGAGTTGGTGGTGTCCAAGCCACCGTGAAGGGGAGAGATGGAGAAGTCAGCCTGGGGTTGCGGAGGAACCCCGCTGGGGTTGCTCAGGATGCTCATCACCTGGAGAAATACAGGTGACAACACATCAATGTCTGGAGGAGAAAGGGTATGTGTGCAGCTGCCTTCATGCATACCAGGGAGAAACAGTCTACATAGAGCGGTGTTCTATCAGTATAATATACAATATCAATATTCGTTTGGCCAGGCTGGAGAAGCAAGGCCTGCTTCCACCAAGTAACAACAGACAGACCCCACAGTCAGCTCCTCTGGCTCCAAACCTTTATTTGAAAGGCCTTAATAGGGATAACTGAGAAGTTCCTTCACAGCACACTCAATCTTTGGTCTCTCTTTGCTGACCTGCCAGCAATGTTAGCTGTGCTGTTCAGAATGAACACTGGAGAAAGGAATAAATCTGGGACAAACCTACTCGACACACACTGCCATGAACTAGCACCCCCGCCTTTCCTACACACAGCTTTCATAAAAGAGGAGACACATGAGACAGGGAGCAAAAATACGTATTTTCAAAGAGGGATGCTGAAGACAGCCCCTTTCTTTGGAAGGCTGAGTGGCACTTGGTTTGCAAAGGTCCCTAACCAGACGCAAACCCTTTCTGGCTTTGATGCAGATTCAGCTTTAGGGACTGAAATGTCAGAGTTCTCTTTACCCTCAAATGTTAAAGGATAACAGCTCCTGGTTCAGCTCATTTCAGTGTAGTGCTTGGTTTGAAAATGTAATTAAATTTGCACACAAGCGATCTTCCTGCTTTAAGACCTGAAACAGATGAACTTAGAATCTTTTTTTTTTTTTTTCTTCTTTTGCCGCAAAAATGCCAGATTTGTTCCTGCGGGTGAGTTTGGGGTAATCCGCTGCCTACAGGCCTTCACACAAGGACCCTGATCCCACTAGCGCTTTAATGCAATTGCCTTCTGCAATCAGCAAAATTACCCCCAGGCTGCCAAGTTAAGAGTGTAAAGAGTTTGCAGAAGCGGGGCCGTGGCGAGGGAAGGAAGGGAAGTCCTCAGCCTCTCAGTTGATCTCCGCGGCCGCCGCAGGCGCGCCTTGCCGTATTTGTGCTGGGGAAGGGAGGGGGGAGAGGGGACAGCCAGTCACCTCGGGGGGCCAGGCCAGCGCTCAGATGCCGAGCGGCTGAAAATCTCCGAATTTAGCATAACCTTATTGACATCAATTAAAGTGGCAAATTGGAAATATTTGGAGCCTGGCAAGTGGTAAAATGAGCCCTTTATCCCCCACCAGCGGCCTGGTGAGCTATTGTGCGGAGGATACATTCTCTGGAAGGACACAAGAGGGGTTGTATAGAACAGCGTCTCCCCTTCCTGCTCACCCCGATACCTTTCCCATCCCCTCCTCCCTCACCTTCCTGCCGGAGCAGGGGCTTAGGTTGAATGACCAGCTACGCGCTGGCCTTTGCTTTCTAAAGCTTCTCCTCCCCCCGGAAGGACTCAGGAGTCCCGCAAAGATGCTTTCCCTTGATGTGATGCCACCTCCCGACTCAGCCGGCCTGAGATCCTTCCCAGGCATTTGTCTGGGAGGGGAATTCGGGAGCAGGGGTGGCTGGACCCCTGTGGAGGGGGAGTCTGTAGGGAGGTACTGGGGAGGAGGTTAGTTAAAAAGCCTGGAAAATCAATCTAACCCCAACCATTGGGTTTGTCTGCAGTCTGGTACAGAGTCGCAGGAATGAGCTTTGAACAAGCTGAGTAAAAGCAGCGCAGTGGCAGCAGCACAGGGCTCAGACAGGGTTCATTTACCCTCTCCTCCTTCAGGGCTTTCAGCGTCAACCGAGCTTTGAGTTTGCTACTGGTGCCCAAAAGTTAAATCTAGCTTAGCTGTCGCTACACCGCAGGGTAGACGGCACTCCAAACAGAGCCTAAATTACCTCTAGCTCTCCAGACCCTCCAGGCACTGCTTCTTAATCACAGTCATTAAGCCTCGAGGTATCTAGATGAAGTTGTTTAGCCATAATGCTGTGCAAAATATGCCCGTGGAACTCCCGGCTCCATGACAGCCCAAAGACTGAAAGGCAGGGGGATGAAGAAAGGAAATTGCATTTATATGCAAGACAGAGTAGATTAATATGAGAATAGGGCCGTCGTGCTTTTCTATGTGGATGTAACGTAAACTTCTCTGCCTCATGGCTTATTCAGTGGGGAAATCATGGGAGTGCAGCCTGAAGGTAGGTTTTCCAGCTGCAAAGTTATTTGTAACCTTCTCCTAAAGCTGGGTCATGCACTTTGATCTAGCTCAGCTACAAATCCTCCTTCTCTGCCCCTTGATCCCACCGGCAGCAGACAGACCTCAGAGCTTCAGCATCACCTTAGCCACAGGTGTTACACCCCGTACCTCTTTACCATGATGGATATCCAGGACGCTTGCGTATAGAGCTCATTCGCAAGCAGAATCAGATGCTTAAAACAATAAACATCCTTCTTGCATGTGCAAGAACACAGACACATGTGAATTAAGAGTTATTTTTGGAAAGCTCCAGCTCGGGCAGCGTAAAGCCGGGCCGTTTCGCCTCTCCCTTCCTGAGCTGTCCAGGTCTGGCAGTGCTGCCTGACTGTGGACGTGCTGCCCGCACCACCAGCCCCTGCAGGTGTAGGAAACGAATCATGTGCTATAAAACGAAGGGCAACTGGAACCACTCACAGACCAGAGGGTTTTCCAGTGCTCTCCCTCCTGGCCATCTCCCCAAAAGAGTCAGCTGCTTTATATTACTCAGAGAAAATAAAAGGCTCTTTAAGCAAGCAGAAGTCGTATTAACACTTCCGCTAAGGCCCTTTTAAAAAGAAAGGGGGATGTAAAGCAACGTTGGTAAATGAAACCCAGACTCACGCTCTTCAAATTCAGAGGAGCTGAGACCGGAGAATATACTTGCACAAATCCTACTAAAGACAGTAATTGGCTTTAATCAGTCAGAATCAGGACTGATTTCTAATCCCAGCTCTGCTACTGACACACAAGGGCTTGTGCAAGTCACTTAAGCTAGGACTCAATGTAACTAACCTTAGCCATGTGAAGTTAAGTTTCTAGTTTCTGCTAATCCTCTAGAATCCCTCTACAGAGTGACTGACACCTCTGGAGGACAATTTATCCCATCCCAAGACCCCTTCCTGAAAAAGAGAGGCTGAATTTCCCTCTGGAAATCCAGGGTGAAACATAAGGATGCCAATACTTCATCATGCCGATGCCAGGGTGGATAATGGATAGGTAACTGCACGGAGGTTGGAGAGGGGAGATGCTGGAAGGTGGCTGCGAGATACAGACCCCTGCTGGAGGATCCCACGGAGGCAGGGTGCCTGAGTGCTGCAAATGAACCCTGATGGAGGCTGTGGGGCTCAACTGAGCCAGGAGACCCAAAGGTCTCCGTTCCCTCTGCAGCAACGCTATTTGTGCGAACTATCCGCTTTTTCCAGGCATGCTGAGAGCAATTTGGGGCTGGGCTCCCCTGAGACTCTGTTTGAACAGGTTTATCAGAGCATGGCACCTGATCTTCCCCACCCCAGGACACGAAGGTGTTAGAAATAACAATAGTGAACTGGAGATTTCTATTGCCTCTTTGCTACACAGTTACCCAGCACGGATAACC
This sequence comes from Phaethon aethereus, assembly GCF_964289735.1. Taxonomy (NCBI): domain Eukaryota; kingdom Metazoa; phylum Chordata; class Aves; order Phaethontiformes; family Phaethontidae; genus Phaethon; species Phaethon aethereus. The sequence continues at coordinate 2,291,971 of NC_138597.1, read as the reverse complement.
CTACACGAGCCCTCCAGCCTCAGCAGACCTGCGTTATCTGACTTCTTGTTTCAGCTGGATAAACTAATTTTCCAGGCAACTTTTGAACTTAGGAAAGTCTGGGGCATCTGGAGAAGTCCCCTCCTCAAGAATGCAAAGTCTTTTTACCTTTTCTTTTTGACCTTGCTTTCTTATAATTTATTACTTCTTGGTGCATTATCATCACTAACTAAAAATCAATACCCACTTCACATCTGTAAGGTTTTATCTAGAGGGAAATCTGCTACCTGTCCATCACAGTGATTGACAGCCTTCCCTTTCCCCTCCCTCTCATCAGTTGTCTCTCTTCCTTTCCGCATCTCCTTTCCCTTTGCTGCTGTCCCAAATCAGTCACAGGCGTGGCGTGGGCTTGCACTTCGGGGTAAGTCAATAAGAGCCATGGTGCTAGGAGCCTTCGGCCTTGTTTCTACCCTTTCCGGAGGTCATTTGTCATGGGGGAGAGGAGGTAGGGGTCTTGATGTGTTGGGGAGACCAAGGTTAATGCACAAAGACCCTCCTGGATGAAAGAGCCAGCCCCCCCCTCACCTCCTGCTGCTGCCTCCCTCTCCACCCTCATCTCTGCAGCTCCCCCTTGTCCCCCCCCGGGACGTTTCATCACTCTCTCCCATACTTTAAAAGAAGGGGAGTTAAAAAAATGTAATTAATTCCCTCCATTTCTGAGCTGGCCCTCAGGGCCTCTGGCCGTGGAAACTGTAGCAGGGGAAATGTGCACCCTTTATGATAAACGAATGCGGCTTTGGAAAGGGAAGTGCAATTAGGACCTTCAATCTGTGCAATCAGGCCTTCAGATTTTAGGTTGGGGGGCTGGGGGGGGACGGTTGGGTGTGTTGCAGGGGCAGGAGGGGCTCGTGGGGCAGACAAGTGATAGGGAGAGATATCACTTAGATAGAGAAGGGTGTGAGAGCATCAGGGAGGGGAGAGGGAGGGTAGCAGATAAGTTTCATGACAAAACCTTGCCCCAGCGAACCTGGCTGCTGCACCTCGCTGGTCTCTGCGGTCAAGAGCTCTACGGGAAATACGAGGGCAGCCCAGGCCGTGCCGGACAGGCTATACATCCTCAGAGTCCCTACACCTCCTGCCCTGCATTGTCAGTTTGCTTTAGGCTTGCTAAAGCACCCAGCCGACAGACACATCAGGCTTTATATCTATGCTCAGGGATGCTACACTGCCCCATGACCAGGAAGACACAGAGGGGTTGTACTGAGGTCAAACTCAAGCAAACAAAACAACTGGGGAGGCAGGAGTGTGTGGACAGCATTTTCCAGAGTGATCCTGGATTCTGTGGTGCCTCCATTTCTGGGCACCTGATTTGACACAGTGCAAAGCATCCAAAATCAAAAGGCAGCCTTAGAAAAACGCTGCATTTAGAAATTTCTGAGCCTGGCTAAATTCTGAATAAAAGGAAGACATAATGATCTGCAACTAGCTGAAGGGTGTTAACTCCAGAGAAGCTGCCAGGTGGTCCCAAAGGAAGGCAAACTGGATACCAGGCAGAAACAGAAAAGGGAAAAACAGAGGAAGTGTCTCCTGGCATTGGGTAGTATTTCTGAGGCTGTGGTACAGCTTTCCTAGGAATGGGTAGAAATCCCTCCTCTTTGGGAAAAGCTGGAAATGTGATTAGTTGGAATATTTGATACTACATCAGGCAAAAAGCACTAGGAAATTCTCTGTTGTGAAGAGTGTTTGTAGGCTGAAATCTCTCTTCGTTTCAGCTTCTGTGGTGTCACCATTTACACCACTTCCTATGGAACGGGAAGTCTGTCAGGGGCCTGATGGCCACGCTGGGAAACATGCTGGACCTTATGGTTTTGCTAACGACATGGACCAAGCTAAGGATTCACTCTGAGTTCCTCCATGAGGGGCTGGTCTCTCTGCCATTTGTGGTTGATTCAGCTTCTGCTGAGTAGGTCGTGCTCTGTCCTCCGAGACTCTTCTTAGCTACTTGGTGGGGACTCAGCTTAATCTTTTCCATCTTTATTTTGCAGCCTGTTCAGCTAATCTTTTCCTTCTCTCTTGCAGAAGGCAACCCTTCCTCATATTAATGCTTTTTGATCTCTCTGGATTCATTTTCACTTGGTGGGAAGAGTCGATTATTCTATACATACATTAAATGGAAACAAAATGAAGAGGTGACTGTAGGACTACTGAAAGCTGAAGAAAGAGTGGGGAGGAGATAAATACAGTTTCCCCAAAGATCTTCACTTGAAAGGAGGATAAATATATGCAAATATGCCCCTAGGTAGGACTAAAATGACTTATGTAGCAATCACTAACACTGCACTCACAAAACCAAGCAATTAATTTTTAATATTTTCTAAATCACTAGACCCAGCTGAGTTGTATCCCAGTATGCCAAACCAATCCAGTAAGCACACCCATTAAACCTGATCTTGCAGTCAGGCCAAGGATGCGGACAGTGCTTCACACTTCTTGCACCTAGAAAATGTCTGAGCTGGGTCATTGCAGTCCCTTCCATCTAATGTCACTTGCCACTAAATTTTGGAGCCCAGGGAGCAAACTTCACATTAGCCTTCTTTAAGGGTAACTTCACTGACTTCAAGCACAGTCCTGATTCACACTGGCACAAATGAGCAGGTATTTTGCTGTGGGTTAAAGTTTAAGAAACCTGATGCTCCACTGCCCCAGCTTTACCTCACCTAGCTGAGTATTTATAATCCATCCATCAGCATGTTACTAGTGCCAAAGAGAACAGTGTTAGGAGCATGAGTTAACGCAGTCTCACAAGTCCTTCCTGCTACGGAAGGACTCCAGGGCTGACGTGGCTGCTGCTGTCTAGCAGTAACGTCTCATTTTCATAACGTTCCCCACTCCATTGGAAAATACTTGGAGGCTAGTGAAATGCCTTTCCCAAGGCCATGCACAACGTGTCAGAAGCAGAGCTGGGAACAGAACGCAACGTGCCTGAATCCTTTCTGGTGTGTAATGGGCCAGATCATACCAGATCCCTTCAAAGCGGTCAGAAACAGTTACTGTGGGCCTGTGCTTGAACAGTGGTACAGTTTGGCAGTGGACAATAAACCCAGAAATATCATCAATGCCTTTCAGTGACTTAAAACACCTGAAGGATGTTTCAGCACCGTAGGGGAGTGGTCTAGGACACAGCAGGTGAAATGGAGATGAGCGTTTGTGTCCTAAGATGACCTTGTTCACTTGACGGATGAAGAACTGCCACACACTCATGATGGAGAGGGCTCGGGGAGATGCTAGGAATGAGATGGAGCTGGGGATGCAATGGTGAGCTGCAGCAAAGCAGACCAATGCAGGCTGCACAAGGGGAGGATTAGAAAAAAAGGCGATGGGAAGTTATTACCTGATTGTTCAAGGCTATGGTGAGGTTCCACCTGGAGCACTGCATCTTGTTTTGGGCACCCTGCTTCTGTAGAGATGTACAAATTATGGAGAAGGTCTAAAGAAAAGTTTCTAAGCTATACAAAAGAATGGGAAGGTCTTAACTATGAGGGTAAGAAAAATTGTTTCAGTCTGGATGGTCTGGGAAAGAGGAGTGGCCTCTTCTTGCAATGGAAATACCATAAGGAAATCAGAAGAACCACAGGGTTATACATCCAATAAGGGCTATGAGAAATCCTGCGGCAGAAGTGTAATTTGGAGGGGAATGCGGGGAGGCATCACTGTGAATGGGAATTACATTAAAAAGTGCTTGATCTAGAAACACAAGCCACTATCCCTGTCATTAAAGCACCAAACTCTACTGTCACTTAGATAAAAGCAGATGGCAAAGTTTTTTGTAGTCTGGATAACCAGAGAGGAAACAAAAAGACATGCCGTGCTAATGGGGGCTGTTTAAGGTAACGGGGGTCCCAGTTCTACAAGCATCAGTTCCACTAATAAGCAAAATCAAGAGACATGGACTCACCCCTTCCAGAAACAGGAGACTCAAGCCAAAAGGCTAACTAGCACCTTGCCACATTGAAACTGTCAAAGGGGTTTGATTTTCATGCACTGCTGAGTATCTCCTCTCTGAAAACAGGCAGTTTGTGCTTTACCAACCATCATTATTCTCCTAGTGTTACCTAAGCATGAGGTGTTTTTTCCTGATTAAATTGGAATTGCTAAAACATTCTAGATAGAATAACCAAAAGAAGGTCAATGCTTCCCAAATGTGCTGGTTGGCAAACTAAGCCACCCCGTCCTCCTTACTTCCAGGCAGTAGACTGCACTAACAGAAGTCACCAGAAGCAAACTGTACCCTGACCCTGTTTCCCCCGTGAACATGTTTCTCTGTGAAGGCCAAGTGAATACCCTGGAAAGGAAAGTTTCCATGGAAAAATCCCTTTGTTGAGATATGGAGCATCTCTGGGCAACTTTACACAGGGTATTAATTGCAGGAAGATGAATCTTGCTTGTGGCATTTTGGAGCTCACAATATCATCTGGGAGAAGAAAGCAGAAAGGCACAACCATGGAAAACTGGAATTCCTAAACATTTCCAAACTGGTGGAAAGACTGTGGTTAGGTTTGTCTTTGAAAATAGGCTGGGCTGGTGATCACTTGTGTCTTTTCTTCGGCATCTATTTGTCCATTCTCGGGTAAGCTCAGATACGTTGATGGCAAGCGGGGAACGAAAAGGGCTTGGTGAGAGATTCAAAATACCAAGAAATAAACACACACAAACATTTCCTGCCAAATCAGCCCCAAATCTGTTGCTGTGCATCTGCCTGATGTGAATAATGGCAGGGTGGGGAGATCATGTAGCACAGAAAAGTCCCAGAAAATTAAAACTGTTTTATAAACTTCTGCCATTCCTCTCTTCAGCAGCCCTGCGCTGGCAGAGACTAACAAAGACAAACCAAAATTCACAGAAAGGTCTCCTCTTCCCCTCCTCCCTTTCCACTTCTCTCCCTCTTTTTTTTTTTTTCCCCCCCCATTTCTCTGCTAAGCTGATCTGTGCTCGCTCACTATCACAACCCCCCGCGGACACTGGTAATGGAGTGCGGGTGCTGACTTACTGCTTCGAAACAATATTTCCTGAGATCCTTTGAGTCCGCTCTATGCCCCCCCTCGCCTGCTTTTCTTTCTCTATTTCTCTCTTTTTGGAGAGTGGAGGGGAGCCTCTATAAATGTGAAAGGAGCTGCACTACAAAGAATCCCCAAGTGGCATATCCCAGCCCCAGGCGAAGCTGCTTGGTGCACTGATAGTCCTGCGTATCTGCTCTAGGACTCCTCTTTCTCTTCCCCTCCCTCTTTCTCTGATCAATCAAGGGCTGTAATCAGTTAAGGTCCAGCTTAACTGCTGTGTAAGATACACCAGTTAAGCAAAGCCAATGCCTCCAGGGTTCCCATCGTAAATGCGGAGAGGTCATGGGGAGATGAAATAACCCAGATAAGTTCAGCAAGTGCAGGGCTAGCTATGCTTGCACCAAACACTTAATAACTCGAGCTGGCAAAAGAATGGAAGAAAGGGAAAATCAGAAGCACTTTCTATTGCCAGCTCCTCTGCTGCTTGTTTACCTGCTCTCTCAGTTCCTGGCTTTCCCAGGAGGTGTTTTGGTGCATTTTTTTAGGTGAAGGTCTCTGTTTTCAGCTCACCCTAATGAATAAAAAACCCAGACCTCATTCCTGTCTGGGAGCGCCTCAGCTCAGTTTGGATCTTCTGAGGCTACAACAGGGATGAATTTCTAAAGTCCGGACCTCTTTTTCCCTCACCCGTAGGAAAATCACAGCTCCTGAAACCAAACATTGCCTTCTGCAGCCCTACATAGTGCTATATGCTCTTCCTTTGGACTTCTCTCTGCTGCTAGGGAGCACTGTGGTATTTTCAAAGACAGGGAGCTGCTTGCTTTTGCCAAACATGAACCCCAAAATCCCCATAGGAACTGAACTTGGGGCTAATGGAGCTGCATCCACCAAGGTGTGGAGCCCACTGTTGTGCAGGCATTTGTGTAAACAAATAGGAGAAAAGTGAAGAGAAGCAAGTGGGGATCCTTACTGAAAACACTGGTTTAATAGAGAATTACCCTTATAGCTATGGTGTTCCAGCCTAATCACTTCTTTCCCAGTTTTGCTCCATAGTAAAGCTTTTCCTTTCTCTCCAGAAATGTCCATCTCAGAGATGGTCCAGGGAAAAACAAGCCTTTTGTATTCATTGTTTGTAATCACCTTGACACTGAGTTCATGCTGTGCTGGATCCAAACAGCTGATAGTTTCATAATGCACTTCTTGAAGAGGAGGCTGGGGACACTTGGACTGTCGAGGGGACTTCCCTGCGCAGAACAAGCTACAGTTTCTTCCATTTCTGAAACTCCAGAGCTCATTTCTGCCCCTCGGATGTGAGAAATCTGGCAGGATTCAGTCACCATCAAATCCTCGCCCAAATTCTACCTAGTCTTAATCCTGAGCTCATGACTCCAGCTGAACACAACATGAGGTTTGGATACAAATACCACTGCGTCGGCTCCTGTCTAATTGGACATTGGCACTAGGCATTACAGAGAGGGAAAAAACCCCACGTAGGATTTATTAAAAACGATGCAGACACACAAAGAGCAGCAAAAAATCTTTAACCAGAAGCGATAAGAAAGCCTTAAAGTATTTGAGTTCAGGTAAGTATCCCTCTTTGAGTCCTCCAGCTCTTTAAAAGCTATTTGGACTGGACTTTTCCTGTGGTGTTATAGGTGCTTACTTAAGCAGGGGATGAGATTAATTCTTCCCTGGCTATTTTGGTACTCCTGCACCTGGTGTCTGCTGAGGAGCAGCACAAACCTCGATAAGTTTGCAATGATTATTTGAGTAGCCATCACAAACGGGTGAAGCCTTTGAACAATAAAGTATAAAAGTAGAAGGTCCTGAGCTAACACGTCATTAACTGCACTTCCTTCTTACTTGTCTAGCGCAATTTGATTTTGGCTATGTCTGATGGTACTCCAAAGTAACACATTTTTTAGAATTATAATATGAAGCCACCAAGAAGTGATCTCGAGCATCAGAGTGGCAAAAAGCCCATTTTTAAAACCTTGCTTTTGTTAATAATATCATTTACTGCATTGAACTAAGTGATTTTTTCACCTACTGGTGAAAGGTAGCTGTCTGCTGGCAAAGCTTTGTCTGCACCAAAGGGAAGGGTTGTTACCTCATCAAAATTAAACCTCTTCCAAATAAAAACAACAATACATTTACTAAGTGGGTATGTAAACCAGCACATAGCTTGCTCTCCTGTACAAATGCAAGCAAAGAACTTTATACATTAACCCCACAACTCCTGGCTGAGCTACAAACTCTCCTTTATGAAAATATCTTTATCAAAAGCCTCCAAAAAATGGCACATCCTATAATTTGCTGAGTAGAATTGTGTCCCTTGCTGCGGAGCCAAGGGGAAGAGTGAAGGTATCACATCCTTGTATTACTTGAGCGGAGTTTTTAAGGCATCTCCTGCATGCAGAAGTTTAAAAGCATACAAGGCACTGCTGATCCAGAGATAAATGGTGGAAAAGGGATTAGAGATACTTAGCAGAAGAGAGGGAAGACTCAGGAAGGGCTGATTATTTTAAAGATATGACTATTTAAAGATAATGATTGCATAAATTTAATTAATGCATTTTCATGCTGCAAATGGCCGTTTTGTAATTAATGTATCTGGCCTCGCTAAGCATGGGAGATCACATCTCCCAGCCCCCCCTCCCTTCTCAATTCCCCCCTCCGCCTCTCGTTTAATGAAAGACAGAAAGCAGATGACAGAAACAATTTGTCAGCCAGTACGGGTGTCAGATGCCTAATTGGTTGCGCTGAGTTAGTGGAAAGTAAAGGGGGAGAGGGTCGAGGCTGGGGAGGCTCTTTCCTCTTTATCCGAGGCTTCAGGGTGGGTGTCTGTCTTGGTGCGGGGGAGCGAGGGGGCGAAAGTGTTTCTTGTTAATTGATGCAGATTAGGACACAGATTGGCTGTGGCAGGGACTGGGCAGTGACAAGAAGGGGACAGGAGAGGCTGGTTAACACCCGTGCAAACAAGCTGCCATATCTCACAATACGTTAAGTCCCGGCAGTGTTGACAACATCAGTGGTTATCTCCCGCGCTCCCCGCTCCCGCTGCACCTCGGTACCGCCGGTCACGACTGCTGGGGGAAGAGTGTAGTGCACAGATCAGCAGCCCTGGGCACAGCTCTCCTCCGCTGGGTTTGCGCCCTCCGGCTTAGAGAGGAATCGGGACCCTTGGGGAAAGGGTGCTGCGCACGGGAGGATGCAGGGCTGGGGCCACGGGCAAAGCAGAAAGACTGAAGCCCGAAAACAAGGCCACTGCCTGGGTCTTACTTGCCCTAAGCCTTGCCCTGGGTTCAGACCAGTGTGTCAGTGTTAGCACCTAAAAGATCCTGAGAAAATCTGTGCGTCCTGTCTCCTCCCATCCCGGACCCACTGTGAGACTGTCTTAAAAACTGCAAGATCAAGCAAAACTGGAGTTAATGTATGTACCAGCTGGTGCCTGAGCTTTGTGGGTGCATTTGGGTCACCGGTAATAAAGCCCCCATCTGATTAATTCTCCCCTGGTCATTATCTGGAGAGAAAAACCTCCCGTCCACACAAAAAGGCCCAGGAGTCTGGAGCTTTCTGTATCAGGCAGCCGATCCCCTGGACATCAGCAAGAGCTGAGCATCCCGACCCTTCAGACAGCCCCCCAAGAAAGCAGCAGGACAGAGCCAAAGTCACATCTACGTAAAAACCAGAAATGTGTCTTATTTCTGCAACATTCTTCTTCCTTCAAAGATTTCTGTGAGCTGCTTTAACGTATTTATCATCAGCTCTAGGCAGAGCAGGGCTGCCACCTCTCACCTTACACAGGGAAAAACGAGCCCAATAAAGGCTAAAACTTGAGACGGCGCAGAAGTTTACGGGGGAGCAGGAATTTGAACATCCCAAAGCCAAGGTTGATGTCCTCATTCCAGACAGCCTTGCAATAAGTTAAGCACAGAAATGAGGGGAACTTCAAAACCTTAGTGTCATATGATGCGTTTTAGTGTACCCATAGGCCTCTCCCTGGAAGAGGTAAGAAAGTTTTACAAAGGTGGGAACAGTTTTATCATCTCTGTTTCACTGCTGCATACAAAAAAGGTGATGGGTAGAGAGGCATGGGGAGAAAGAGCTAAGAATAGAAAATGTTGAGTTTCCACACTGGGGTCTGATCACATTTAAACATGCAGCCTGCAGTAATGAAAATACTACTAAGCTTCTGCATTATATTACAGGTCCTTCCATAAAAGGTTTACAAAGGGTTGACAGGTGATGAATAAATGTTATTAAAAAGATAAACAACATTTTCTTTTAGATGAAAGAAAGCCTTTCAAATAGCAAAAATGAAAATGGAAAGGAAATGGGAGAGGGATGCAAATGCAAATACAAACTTTTTATCGAAAGATAAAAATTAAGTATAACACTGCAATTTGTTACAAAAAGATATTGAAAATAAAATATCCAGAGAGTGTTGAATGAAATGAAACCATTTGGCTCTTTCCAAAATATCCCAGCAACCCATCCCCTCATCCGCAGAGATCTCAGTTATTCTTTCTGCAGCAGAGTGAGCATGTTACAGACACGCAACAGGACTTGGCCATCTATAACTAAAGCCATTCCTATTGCTATTTATCGGCGTTGGAATGACACAGAAGCGCTGCAGTCAAGGAGCATGTCCCACTGCACAAGACCCTGCACATAAAAAAGAAACAAAATCCAAAAGCTCCCAAATGCCGGATATTTCAGACCTGGGGACTGGCCATTTCCCTTCGGGCCTGGCTCTCTTTCTACTTCCATCCCAAGAAAGCAAATCCAGAAGAAAAAGAAAGAGGGGGAAGGCTGAATCTCTTCCCCTGAAAAGTCAAGAGAGTAGAATCCAAGTCTGGTCCAACCAATGAAAAAAAGGGCCTAAGGTGCTGCAGATAAAATGGAGGAATGGGAACCATTAATTAATCCCTTCCAAAAATTCACCGTGCACAGCACTGAAGAAGTACTCAGCATTTACTCCTTCCATAAACACGACCCACACACACCCTGGCATAGTCCTTCAGACTCTCGTACACACCTAGTTTTTTCCTTCTGGTTTATAAAACACGAGTGAGAACCATTGAGCGGTGGAGCTCTGTCGGGGAGGAATACGGTCTATTGTGTATTAAACAAATGCTAAATGATTACAAGCACCATATTGGCTGAGAAAAAAAGCAGGCTGCAGCGAGTTGTGCCTGTCACGGCACTGCTCCTGCTTGGCAAATAAGTTCTAATGCACAATTGGTATTTATTAGATGACATACAACAACTGTCTCATTAAATCAGGGCTTGAGCGTAGGCCGGAAGTCTTAATTTAAAGTGTCACCAGCTATTGAAATCAGATAGTTTAGGCAGGAGCGGAGTGAAGGGAAGGGGAAAAAACAGGGCCTAAAGAAGTAGGAAACAGCCACTGGTCCTAACACACCTTTTGAAATGGGTTGCGATTTCTATGCTGGTCTGGGCACTGGTTCAAAAAATATTTGTTCTGCATTTGCTTTCTCTATGTGCACTTTCAAACTCTCCCCTTAATAAACGGTTGGGCACCTTTCTGTGTGTTTTAAATGCAGCGTCGAAAGCAAAGGTTAATGCTGGAGATTGCATTCCAATTGAAAACGCGGCAACCGGTAAATTTGGTTTGTTTAGAGTGGAAATGCTTGAACTGCTGTAGATGGGTGGCGGGTGCGAGAGCGTGGGGAGAGGGGGGTGGCAGACGCTCCCTGCGCCCCGGCTCCTCTCCGGACAAAATTAAATTTCAAAGTTTAATGAGTTGCGAAGGGCGCTGGATTAAAAAGCCTGGTCCCTGCGCTGCCAAAACTGAAGCAGTGCGATGGAGAGAGAGAGAGAGAGAGAAAAAAAATCCCACCAAACCCAAAACGTCAGGGAACAGAGCAAGTGAAAAATGTCAGGGCAAATTGCTCTTGACAGTGTTAATATCTGCACCTCATAGCAATAATTACATGTAAATAAATAGTGAAATAGCTCTCAGCTGGAGTCTGTACTCTGAGTGCAGATGCCACTAACAGCCAGCTGGGGACCTTTCGCTCTTCGACTGCCGTTTTCCCCCCTTTCTTCCCTCCCTCCCCTGTTTCATCTATGCCAGAGCCGAGAAGCAATTGCTAGCGACTGCAGATCTGTTCACAGCCCTCCCCCTTCCTCCTGGCACCGCGTTCGCTCCCTCTCACATCGCCCTCCCAGCCGGGGGCTGCTGTAGGCTGTCAGGGAGAAGCGCGTTGCTTTTAGCCCCTCGCCGGGGGAAAACAAGCTTTACTGGATTCGCGTCAGGCCGCCGCATGAGTAAAGCTGAGGGGATGGGAATGGCGTGGCTGACTATCCTTCCATCTCTGTGGGCTCCTAAAAATGTCAGGAGGGATGGAACTATCTGTTTCAAGCACTGGGATTATGTTCTTCTTATCACCAAGGTTGTCTATATTTCAAAAGGACACCGGAGAACGTGTGGTTTGGCATCAGGATGCAAAAAGATGCTTTGTTTCCACAGGAGACACATCTCCCACTGCTATCAGTAGCAGCCACAGAGATTTATAAGCCTCAGCCGGTGCCTCTAACCCTTGCCCAAGCACAAAATGCACTTCTACAAACCCACATCGCTCATTCCAAGGGCCTCACTGCAAAACTGCCATGGCTCAAGCAAGGGGGAAAAAAAGCCACTGCACCATCAGCACTGCCAGTGAAGGTGGGCTGGAATCAATCAGCACCGTCCCTGGTTCCCCAGGCTCTGGGGATTTGATGGCAGCCTAAGGAATCACGAATGACACGAAAAGGCTGAATATTAATTTACTATTCACCATCACTTGCAGAATGAGCCTTCAAATGAATATAGTGAGGGTGAAATCTAAAGCAAATGAAGCAGTGCTTCACTCGGTGGAGAGTCAACCTGTGGGATTCCTTGCCACAAGAAGCAGTAGATGCTAAGGTGCATGGTTTGAAAAGGCTGGGTAAGTACTTGGAAGAAAGGTCCTCCGAGGATTACCAGACAGACAAACCACCTTTCTTAAGGAAATCCCCTGAGCTGAACATAGTGAGAGGCCAGGAAAATGTCCTGTTCTTGATCCTCATGAGGAGTCTGCATGTGGTCGCTATCGGGGAGGACCCACTGGGCTAGGCAGAGCTTGGCCCCAACCACTGTGGTTGTCACCAAGCTCTCGGCAGCTCCAAAGGAAAAATTCCCATCGTCTCCCAGGCGCTCGACTAATATGGCCAAAGGACTGTGGGCGACTGAGTGGCGAGGGAGGAAGGGAGGAATCCGAAGGACTGAAAATAAACATACAACTGCATACAAATATGGAATTACTAAATACAGAAGCACTTTTACAAAGAAGGCCTTTTGGGCTAGCAAAGGGCCTTGACAAAGTCTTGGGTTCCTGCCTTACCTTGAAGCAGGACAAAAACCCTGTGCCTCCATTCTTGGCCTTGGCAATAACAAACCTTCCCATGGTACCACAAGGAGAAACACATCGCAGAATGACGAGATGCTCAGACATTACGATTAAAGTTTTAGATGAAGTTAAGCTCATTTTAGCCCTGTTCTCTTCCACTTGGTCAATTTATCTCGCTGTGCCCTCAGTTTAGCTCCCAGCCCTGCAAGTCTGGGTCTAATTGTGAGCCACAGGGCTCTGCTTACCGTCCAGCAGACCTGTGATGCTTACTCCCGAATGAAGCTGGCGTGTGCGTGGTCCCGCCACCAAAAGATGCCATGCTCTCACACCGACATAGCTCATTAGCCACTCCCCAATCAGCATCACTCCGGGGCCAAACTACTAACCAAAGCAAATACAAATAAAAAAAAAATAACCTGCCACTGATAGGAGGGAGACGTTCCTACTGAAGCACTGCCTTGTGTAAGGGAGAAAAGCTTTGAGGCCTTTCCTTTCGGCTAATGAAATTCACAACAACACCCCACACTGCACTGAGCAACAAACACAGCTCCATTATTTGGAAAACAAATATGTTCTTTGGAGCTTCCTGGTTGTCAAACACCTTTTTGTTTAGCTCAACAACTAATCCACTTATCAGAGGATAAAGCTGCCAGTGAATCACCAGTATGATAAAAGCATGCACAAAATTAGCAAAAATTTGCCTATGGCTCCTGCACATTTAACAAACACCAGCTAAGAGAAAAATGAGTCTTCTTTTTTTTTTTTTTTAAATAACTGAGATCCCCAGGAGAGATTCTGTCAGATAGCAGCTTTTATTTTGCTTGCAGTTTTTTTTCCTCTCTCTCTCTCTTTTCCCATATAACCCGAGTTCTGAGGCTGGGAGATGCTGGGAGCTGATATGAGATCCACGGAAATTGGCAGTATTTGAATAAGCAAGAGATGCAGCCAGGCAAAATTTTAATAAGTTGGTGGGTTTTTTTTAATAAAAAAAACAGCGCTCAGGCATTGGCTGCTTCACTAGGACCTCAGCACTGCTGGATGCTTTGCTGCTCGTGAGGTTGTAACACCTATAGGATTCTGGATTTGTCCTTCCCTGCTCTTCAGTGTGTTTTGCAGCCTTTTGTGGTTTTAGCCTCTCCGCATTCCTGCACGGCAGATCCACGCTAATTCTCCCTGTTACATGGATGGGGAAACCAGTGCAGACAAGAGTAAGTAGTTGGCCAGGGTTGGGCAACCAAATTAGAAGCAGGGGACATGAATCTCATGACTTCCAGTCCTCTGTTGCCACAAACATTAAGCCACCTTCCCTCTCTTGAGCTCTTCCACTGAAACCTTCAGCAGGACCTTGCAGAGCATTAACTGGGTAAATAGGATTTACCTACTCTCTGAAATTCACTTGGTTACATGAACCCTGGGAATTGCAGCAGCGTGGATGTGTGCAGAGATGTTCTGGTGAGATTTCCAGCATTTCTGGACATTCTTATAAACCAGCGTGTGTGAAAGAGGGAATGAGAAAAAAGGAAAGAGAACTCCCTAGTCTTGGACTCTGGCAAAAGACTTGTTCTGACAAAGACAAAATAAATCCCTCCATAGTCCATGGCATCAACAGAGAGTGATTCAGTTTTTCTGGGGTCTGACTCATTTTCTGAAGATCCCTGTCTCTCTGCACCCATCATACAGAGCATGTAAGATGACTGAGCCCCTAATGGAAGTGTGTTAGTTAACAGGAATTAATTTGGGTGATATTCTCTCTTTGTTACCTTTCAACGATGACAATCTGAAAGGGAGAATTACCACAGCATGACTATGCTGCCTCCAAGATTACCAAAATCATGCTACCATAGCTGTTACTGGTCAGGAACCAACACAAGGTGACTAACGCACTTAGCAGCAGCCAGATCTGGTGCCACACAGAGCTCACAAAGCTCCTCAGAGCCCATCTCCAAAGGCTCAAGTCAGCTCAGATGATGAGGATGCTCCCTTGATCCCAAATCCTTATTTTCCTGGACCGTATCAACCTCAGCTGGACATTTGCATCACTGCAGATTAGCAAGAAGACGCGGTTAGTTCTGAATTGCACCACAGCAGCCAAGCTGGGAAAACTGGGGGCTTTGAAGGTTTCTGGCTGTACTTTCTAAGTACGCGTTGTTACTTGAAAGTACTATCAGCACAACGAGTGCTGGAGGTGAAGATCTGCAACTGCTCCAGGCCACAGTCCTATTGCAACAGCCTGAATGGAGAGAACCTAACGCAATCCAATATTCTCTTTTTTCCCCCCCTAACTTTGCCTAGGCTTCAACAGGACCACAGCACATGACGATGGGAGCATTTAGGGGAGCTGGGAATTAATCAAGAGGCACCCACCTGTCAGGCTGGTATCTGGAACTAAACGGAAACACTTGCTAGTGCTTGACCTCTCGCCCTCCAGACAAGCCTGCAGCTCTTGAGTGGTTTGAGAAACCCTCTTGCAGGGACCACAGCTCTGAGAACCCGGGTGAAATAAAGCAAGGGGAGCAGGCAAGGACAGATAGAGGAACTGGGTTGTGAACCGTGGTGGAAGGAGGAAGAGGCCATAGCTGGTGGGGTTGATAGTGGGGACTGGCAATCTTCTGACATGGCTGGGAGAATGTGGCTGGAGAGATGGTGTAATGATGTGGACGGGAAGGGAAAAACCAGAGCACACAATGGGCTGTCCAACAGCAAGACCTGTCTGAGACTCAGTGCTGTAGGTTTTTACAGCAGGCTGGAGAGTAAAAGACACTGGAGCTATTGAGAGTCAAATATCCCCATGACTTTCTATATATCCCTTGGATGTGGTTTGTGTTGGGTGAGATATACTTGATACATCAGTGCGTGCTGATTAGCAGTCCAGCACATGTTTTAGTGTTAAATCAGCCTTTCTTGTAGTTAATGGAGGCCAAAACTCTGTGCTGACGATCGTTCAAACAGTGAAACCTAAGGCAATGCTAACTCTGCTAAACAGCAGAAGAAAGCCCTGCATGCATGCCAAGGGATTTTTAAATACCAATCTTAAGGTACGGGATTAAGATCTTAATTTTTAAAGAGACATGGGGCACTTGCTCTTTAAAATGCATGAACAGATTCTAAGCTGATGTAAAATGGCTCAGCCACTCTGGTAGCATGACCTCAGACCCAGATGATGTGACCAGAAAGATGCCACCCTAGTTCTGACTTTCAGATTTTCAGGTTTAGGACTTCTAGGGTGTCTGTGTGAACACCTATGAGAAGGGAAAGGACAAATACTTCAGGAAAACAAGCCCTCTCCACCTGCCCCAATACTGAAGAGAGAACAGTACAGAACAAGATCTGAGCCAACAGTGCAAAGGGGTTGGGACATCCTATGCCAGGAGCAGCATCCTATAAGTTCCCATACTTTAACAAGTGTGAGTCACTTTGCCAGTCCAAATGACTCTGATGTTTCCAACAGGCATCTGTTACACCTGCTGCCTCCTCATCTGAAATAAAACCCCCTCCTTTCCTTGGCAGCAGACACATTGAAGTCACCGAGAGCCTCAAGTCTTGCCCAGGAGTTCAGTTCCACTGATGTCTCCTGGATCTATATGGTATGGACAGAGTTGATACTAGAAACCTGCTGGAGCTGGAGCACAGACCCTAAAATTCTTTGCATGAAAGATGCCACTTTATAGATGGGCATAGAAATGAGGTAGGGAAAACGGAATGGACATTCATGGGAGCTGGACAAAGACAGAGGCTACGGGAGCAGCTCAGAGTGAGGAATTTATTGGCTTTCTGAGTTATAATGAGCCTGTGGCCTGGTGATGGGAGCAGGACAGAAGTGGCTGCTACAGAAACCAAGAAAACATTTTCTGCCATTAGTCCCTGCTTTTTTTTTTCTTCGTTGCTCCAAGCAGCGATGACTAAAAGCCCCAGAGAGAGCTCAAAGCCTCTGGTGCTGTACAAGAAATGTGGCTGAACCACATTCCCTTGGGCTAAAAACCTGGAGCTACGGATTCTTCAGCAAGCAATGCTTTTATGGAATTTCTTATGTAGGGAAGATCAGGAAACAGAGCATGGATCCAGCCAAGGATGCAAAAATGTGTGGGACACAGCAAGTAGGTAAACTGAACACCTTAGGAATATCAGCCCTATCTGGAACTGAAACCACCTTGCTCTGTGGGAGAGCAGAAAGCACTGTGAAGCCACGAACTAAGGCTGAGCAAATTCCTTTAGAAGCAGGCAGAACCATGTCCCTTTATCACTGCAATATTAGCGACCACCTCCAGCCCAGCTCTCCTGCATCACTGACCTGCTCTCACCACTGCTGCTCATTTTTAGGGAGCCCTGTGCTGCCTCCTCGGGAAGCCATTCCCAGGCAGCCTCAGCGGCACCTCCTTCTCGCTGCAGCATGCGAGTCCCACGGCAGGAGCTGGTGCCCACCTGGGGTGGCTCCTGCCCTGTCTGCCGGGCCGGAGCAGGGCACGGAGGGTGCTATTAGCAGCACACGTGGCCCAGAGCTTCATTAGAGCTGGCGGACCCGCGTTCCCGACAGAGCTGCTGAATCCGGTGTTGGCTTTTAGGGTCGGGGAGACCCCATGTGGCTCCTAATTCAGGGCTGGATTTGTGCTCAGCTGCACACTCTAATCGCTAATTAAAGGTTTGCCATCATCCTCCAGCAGCTGTTAGTGTCCTACAGGTCGATCCCCAAGCAACACTCTGCTGAGCCAGAGCTGCCGATTGGAAAGTTCATTGGATGGGCAGTGTCCAACCCCCTCCCCAATACACTCGGGTATTTATTTCCTCATCAGAAAAGGGTTGCAACATCAGACAATGCTCTGCTTTGCACCACCTCTTCTCCCCTCCTTGCAGTCAGCCCCCAAATATTTCTCGCTTTTCCCCTCTCATTCACTCTTTTTTCTTGCTTTTCTCCCCCCTCCCTTTTTTCTTTTTTTTAACAAAAAAATGTTATTCTGTGCCTTCTGAGCCTTGCCGGCTGGGCTCGGCATCTGTATCAGCTGGAGGAGCTTATGAGCCTCGTCTCCTCGGATTTAGACTGAAATTTTGATTTTCTGCCGCGCTCAGATAATGTGGAAATCCTGTTCCCCGATATTTACTGTTTATCAGCGCAGCACAGTGCAGTTCTAGGGGGAAGGGAATCTCTCCCTCCGTGTGTGTCCCTTCACTCCCCTCCACCCCCCGCCCTGCATGCTAATACAGTTTGACTTCGGAGCAGACGCCACAATAGGCTAATTGCGGCGAACCGAGGGGAAGAGGAACTAACTCCCTGGCAAAGAGGCTCTGCGTCGCTGGGACAAACTCTGATCCCTATCCCCATCACCTGAGCCAGCCGGAGCACAGGGCTGGTCCCTCATCCTGCCAGGGATCACTAAGCTACCTACCTCTCTTTAGGCTCATGCCTAAAGTCAAGCTTTGTCACTGCAGGCAGACCCCAGGTCCCCTCCATGTTTATGAAATTGAGGATGGGGAAGTGCAGGAGCACAGGGAGCCGTGCCACGTCCGCTTTGTCCCAGCTCCTCACCTGGATTAAATGGGCCTATCTCGTGTATCCAAGTCAGGTTGCCCTTAGCATCCCAGTCTATGAGGGCAGCTCCCTGCCCCTTTTGCATCGTGTTTGTCCCGGAGGGACCCTGTGTGTTTGGGGACCCCCTGACAGCCCAGCTACAAACACAGTCCCCTTCCAAGGCATATATCCTGCTCCCCCATTTGCCAACACACATGCCAAGTCCTGCATCCTCCAGTGAGGATTAGTGTCACTGAGCCCTTGCAAACTCACTCCTGCAAGCAACCCAGAGTCAAAAAGGGGAAGGGGGGACACACACACGACAATTCTCTGTGTAAGTGACATGAACTAGGCAAGAAAAATAAAACAATAATAAAAAAAATCTGAGGCTCAGCAGCTGGGGAACAGCTCTAAGGACAACTTAAGTGGCCAGCGGTGCATAATGCCTTGCTATTAATGAGGCCTGCTGCCGATCCCTAAAAGGATTGGTTATTGTCAGATAATGTACGGGGCTTTCTCTCTGCCTCCCAGCCCCTTGCGGGGAAGGCAAGAATTTCCCTGTGGTTGGGATTGAGCTGAATAATGTCCCGGCCACCTGCAAAGGCTCTGGGTTTTCTCTGCAACTGCATAATTAGAGGCGGCATTGGGGTAAGGCAGCAAGGTAACACAGCATGTAGAAAGGAGGAAAGAAAAATAGGAAGAAGAGTTTTGGTTGTTTGTGGGGGGGTTTTTTGTTTGTTTTTTGTTTGGGTTTTTTTTAAGAGGGGGAAAGGAATGGAAAAGGAGACAGGAAACATGATAAAGCTCAGCCAGGCGCTCTCTGCTCGGCTGTTCTCTGTGCAGCTTGGCTGTTGGCTGGCTCTTCTGGTTTAAAGTGACTCCGCTTCTTATGGAAACAGAGAGGCGGTATTAAAAAAAAAAAAAAAACCCAAGACACAGAGAGCTTCCTTATCTCATGGAGACAGTTGTCAGGAATCACTTTGACTGAGTCGTTTTGTCTCCATGCTTTTTTTCGCTGTCAAGCAGGCCTCAGGACATGGATCAAAGGAGAGGCGCTGAGCGCTCGCTGAAACTTCTGATCCCTTCTCGGTACAGACGCGCGAATGGCAGACAGCTCTCCTCCACATCAAATGGAAGGAGAGAGGAGAGGGAGGAAGAATGGAAGGGAGAGGGAGAAGAAAAGCTGGGAGAGACACAGAGAGAGAGAGAGAGAGAGGAGGCTGTGAGGGGTTCTCTCTGCTGCTCTGGAGCTCAGGAGTAAGACAGACAACAGCAGCCTTCGCTTCCCTCTTCCCCATGCTCCGTTGGGAGCATCCCCCCCTGTCCCTCCGAAAGGGGAGCTGGAGGGAGGTGCAGGGCATGCAACAGCGCAGATATTTCTGCCAAACTAACAGGTGAGCTCCCCACAGGGCCTTCTTCAATACAGGCTTGTCCCCACACATTGATGGGTCCCAGAACAAGCTTTGCACTGAAGCAAGTGTCATGGTGAGAGCTCCCACCTGTGTGGGCCGCTTGGACATCCCTGTTTTAGCTCTGCACTGGCTTGATGGGTGAATTCCTACCCCCAAAAAACCCCCTCAGTGCCAGCCTCACCTCTTTCCTTTCAATCTCCTGAGTCAGTCCCTGTGATTTTCCTGTATCTGCTTGGTGAGCTCCCCACCCTTTCCCCTATGTGGCTCATGATTCCCTTTCAGGTACTTATTCCCTGAAATAAGATCCCCCTCATCTCCAAACTGGATAGGCTTAAGCGCTGACTCCAGCTTACTGCAGCGAGCTAAGACCCTCTGCACCTTTGATCACTTTACTCCTCACACACCCCAGACCCCGCTAGGATTTCTGATCTTCAGCTCCCGCTGTAAATTGATCTTGTGCACGCCTGTCTGATGGAGGCAAGAAGCAGCATCTTGCAGCAGGAGGCCTTGCTGCACCCAAGCCATCTTCCCTCACATCCACCACTGTGCGAGGTGGAAACCCCTGCATGGCACACAACTCATAACCTGACAGCCCCCCGTTATTTATCTGTTGCGTACGCAGCTCTATCTCCTCCCCTTTGCACTTCCCACGCTCCCCGTACACTACAGAAGCCCCTGCACAAACCCCATAACCCCAAAATGCTAAAGCACATATTGCACAGCCATATACCACTCCCGCCTCCGCATGCGGTGCATCAAGAGAGCCGGCAAGATGAACGCGCCGCAAGCTGACGCAATCCCCAAACTCCCATCTCACACAAAAGACCAGCACAGCATTCCTTTAGGATACGTCTCCCTCATAAGCCCCTCCTGATGCTTCAGGTCCTAACAGCTCTTCTGAGCAGCCTTCCGGGATGCTCCAGAGATGGATACAGCCCCCAAAGTCCTCTCTGTCCTCTCAGCCCCAAACACCCTGCTTGCAACCTTTGTCCCAAGATGCTGCAACCTGTCTGTCAGTGATCCCAGCAGCTGGCTGGCTTTGGGGTGGGAGCGAATGCAAGCTTCCTGCGGCATTAGCCCACAGAGGTGGCGAAGCGAACAGAAAATAAGCTGTACTGCATAATGACCCCTTTCAAAATGCATCCATCAGCTCTGGGAAAGCTGGAGGTCACAGCATATCCCCCTAACATGGAACTATGTGAGCAACGCACAATCCTGCATCCAGCTTCAGCGCAGTGTTTCCTGAGGTGAGGAAGGCTTGAGGCTCGCAAGGGGAGCAGCGGGCCTGAATGTACCTGCAAACACTGTCCCACCTCCTCTCCCAGCACAGTATCTCTGCTGTCCTGTTGCACCCACTGAAGTTAATACACTTTCCACAACACCTCTTTGTGGAAAAAAAGAGGGGGGACAGGTTGAGGTCAGTGCCTGATCCGATGCAAAGTACGTTGCTGTAGATTTTTCCTATCATAGAAGGCTTTTCATAGCCAGGGTACAGCTGGAGCACAGCTGTTACACTGTTGCTAGATTTTAACAGGCACACACAATGCACGGGCACACACGCTGGTGTGCACAGACAGAATGTGCACACAGGGATCATCGGGGACATCAGGGATCACCACATAGGACATCGATGCCCTTGTGCAGGCAGGCACGCAAAAGTACGTGTGCATGCCCCTGCCTCTGAATCCTAATTATTCCTTTTATTGCATTCCTCGCTTTTAAGCTTCCCCTCTATCTCACGTCCCTCATTCCAGGGCTGCCTTTCCCTGCTGCAGTCCCTTGATTCCTCTCGCAGCTCAGCACCAGCTCCTCAGTCCCTGGGTTATTGCAGCTCTTCGAGCCACGCAGAGAAACACTCGCCTCTGAATGCCAGAGGTCGCTCAGAAATGCCTGTCACCAGACTGGATGCTGTATTAATTGCTAATCTCTCATTTTCTCTATCTGCCCTGCCTGCCTTGTCTCGAGTTCCCTTATTAATCATAAAGCAGGACAAATCCTGCATTTGAATTCTCCAAGTCTGTGTCTCCTGGCCAAGTCCCTCTTACCCTCCCTGGTGTGGAAGAGAGACAGGACCCAGAGGAGAGGTGTTTCAGACTGTTTCACCAATCCTGCTTGGATTTCAGCAGGAATTACAGCCCCTGCCACGTCTGTTCCAGCCACCGGGCTTTGGCTTTGCTCCCACCACCCCGTAAGTGGGTAGCAGGGTACGGGTGGGAAGGGATGTTTGAAGATTTTTGGGTACAGATTTCCATCTCTTATCCCTGAGTGTCTTAAATACATGCTCCCTGCTCCTACATCTGGGGGCTTTTCAGACACTTTCATACCTCCCTGCATTTCTTCCTCCTGCTGTCACTGGTCTTGTCATTCTCCTTGGGCTTTTTCTCTTGTATTTCTTCTCCTATTTTCTCCTTATTCCCCTTTCTCCCCAATTTGTCTACTTCTGATACTTGAGTATACACATAGTGAAGTGCCACAGGGGCTGATCCTGGCCCACCAGAGGTAATGACAAAGGTAATGACAAATGACAAAACCCTATCAAATTCAAGGCTCAGGAACCAACTGTTTGCTCTGAAATCCTTCAGTGTTCCTAATATTTTAATATCTCAGTAATACACACTGAGAACAATGTCTGGAGTGGAAGTCACATAGGAATAAATGCAATCGGTGCCACCCAGAGCATTAGATTTAGGGTTAAGGTGATAAGATACAGCCTTATTTGTTCTTAATCAGTTTTCAATGGGACCTGAGCATCCAAATCAATTGAAGAATCTTCAAGATTGACAGAAAAGGTTTTAGCCCCTCAGATATGAATTTCCCCCTTAGCTCGCAGAAACAGAGTCATTAGGAATCAGGCAAATAAATATGCATCCATTTTCACATGAGAAAAATGTTCCATTCCCCCCTTTTCCCGTTGCTGGGAGCAGAGGCGTCTAATTGACAAGAGCAGATGGGCTTTGTTTGGTTAAATTAAAAAAAAAAAAAAAGAAAAAAAAGAAACTTCAGTGGAGAAACTACCAGCTTTCCTGGGACACATAGGTTAAAAGTTTAGAGAGATGGAACTGCATTTGACACCAAGCAAGGGAAAATGCCAACGCAGTCTCGGCAGAGCCAGTTTCTCCCAGAGAGAAACCTGGAGCTCCCATGCCCCCTTTCCATCCCCTGGTAAAAAAAGGACATGGGTTTTAGCATGTGTTCACCTCCTTCTCCGAAAATCGTATGTGCAATCTGTCACAAGGTCACGGGAAGGAAAGAAACAGTGTGTGTGGAATAATTGTGACTCAGAAAAGGGACAGCAGCCACTTTCTGAAGGGCAGACACTTCGTTTGAGGGAATTGCAGTCCTCTAGAGAGGTGGGGCTGCAGGGGGAACATGGTGGAAGCAGTGTAGGGGGAAGAGGGCAGAGACCACATGGAAAAAAATCCAGGAGTAGAAAAGGAGGGTAGGAGACAGGGGAAGGAGAGATGGAAAAGGGAGGTAGAAGAACCCAGGAGGCAAGGTTAAAGAAAAACCCTTGTGTGGGGTGGCACCCAAGAGCATCAGAGGTTAAAGAATATTAGAAGAACATGTTCCTACACTAAGATAAGCCGAAGAAATGAATCCTTATCCTTCCAAAACCAACCCTTTAAAATTCAAGCGAGAGAAGGGTCTCCTTTCAGGGAAACGGGGAATCCTTAATGCTTCCTCCCTCAGCAACTGTAATGCCAGGATGTTCCCAATCTGCTTTGAGGGATGGAAAGATTAAGAATAATAAAAAAATTGCAATAAAATATGTGTGAACGAGGGGGTAATTGTGGACAAATGCAGCATTCAAATTCATTTTTCAGCTCTTTTACACACCATTTCAATCTTATTTTCTGCTTGTTAATGAGATCTTGTTGGTTGGGGTGGGCACGGCTGCCCAGTATCGCTTGGGTAATTGCACATAATTTTCTCTCTACTAGTGATTTGCATCAGATTTTTTTTTTCTAATTCTTTGCTATTTAAACCCCCTCCTCCCTTTCCCCCTCCCCCCCCAAATCTCACCCTCTCCTCCCCCTCTTTCTTCCCCTCCCCTTCTCCTGGCCCAGCAAGACTCATTTTGAATGCTTATTATAGGCACAGTGTCTCTGAAAAAAAAAGAAAAAAAGAAAAAAAGGAACAAGACAGAACAGACAGAAGGGATCCGTGTCACTGAAGGAAGGAGCACTGCCTCACTGGAGCCAGACACCGCGATGCCTGCTCCCCTCTCACCAGCTAACATCGTGTCCTTCCCAATTGCCAGGTTTCCCCCCCCAAAAAAAAAGGACTCAGCTGTCTCTTCTCGCACTTCTGCCAGGATCAGCGCGCTCCTGACAGGGATTCAGGTGATCTCTAATCCCACCCCAGCGAGGCTGAGGAAAACGTTACCCTGGGTGGTGGAAGAGAATGGAGCCCTGGGATGATGTCAGGAAAAAGAAAACTGTGCTACGGTTGTGCAGACTAAGAAGGTCCCTGAGTTTAGAGTATAAATTTGTGGGCAAAGCCTGACCTGTACTTCAAGCATTCCTCCAGGAACACTAACAAGAAACGGTGATAAACCAGAAATTGTAACATCTGACTACAACCTTCAGATACTTCCATTACACTGGGAATGAATTTGCTCATGGAGCAAAAAAGCTACTGAAAGCCCTGAGAAAATTAAAGCAACAAATATGAGATGGTGAACAAGTTTCTCTTGGCTTTTCATATTTCTGGAATTGTCTTAATCTCTGGGTGATCCTGTGGGTTTGTTAAAAGATTCAGAGGTCTAGAAATAACATGTTATGAAAGTATAGGAAACGCCTGACTCTTAACTATGCCTTAATATGTTCTCCAGCTAGACAGGGGCCACCTGCAACAAACTAATGATCTTTTGCTTTTGAATAACGCCTTGCAAGACCCCAACATGCCACAGTGAACGGACACATTTAAGATACAGGCCTGGATCTAAAAAGGCAGCAGAAATTTTAGGAGGCAAAGCAGTGGAAAAAATCCTCCTGAAAAACAAAAAGATACTTTAAAAGGCAGAAAAGATGTGCTAGAGACGAAAGCTCAGAATACAGTATGGCCCTACTTCTTTGCTGTTTGAAAAGCACCCAAGGAATCTCCCATCATCACAAATGGCAGAGGCAGTGTCAAACGTGGCCCTTACTTTTCTCTTTATGTTGACTTGTAATGTACTGTTTAATTCACTTAATTTCCTCCCACCTCAGCCCGCACTGCAGCGTACGTATTTCTTGAAGGACTGTCAGACAGACGCTGATCAGGACGTAACTGGACTCAGTATTAATACTGAGTTTACCATTATTTTGAGCTATTTCTCACAATCCTTACCCCAGCCACAGTGACGGGAAATACTCAGCTAGCACAGGTCAGAACTTCAAAAGGGATGGATGCAAAGTTTGTCCTGGCTGCTAGTGTGAAGCATGACCAGGCTAAGGATGTCTTAGTGCCTGGCCTTGTTCTAGTTGAGGTTGGTAGGCATTCTCAAATAAATGGGAGATGATTCCTCTGTGGGATGAAAACAAATTGGAATTATTTACAATGTATTCATGAAATCCCACCCTCCCACGCACACATTTGGTTTACAACCCACTCTTGTGAGAAATGATGAGACAGAAGCTCCAGGGCCAGAAATCACGCTCTGTATGACTGCTAACTCTAGTTACTCACTCTCCATACTTAACTTTGCTTCAGCTCTCTATCTCTTTGCTAGGTTTTGGCACAGGCATTAATGCCAGCCCAGAGCCAGTTGCAAGCCACTGAGTCAGCCCAGCTGAATCTGTGACAGCTGCTGCTAACCACACAACCTTTGGGGAGCGACGGGGACCTCGCTGCTGCGTGTTCCTGCTCCCCGGTACCGAGCTACTTTCTGATAATCCGTGACTGCTGCAGCCACCGAGTGCATCCTGACAGATGCAAGGTGACTCATCTGGCTGCAGCTGGCCAGCCTGTGAAGTTCGCTTTCTCAAAGAGACAACACTCAGAGCAAGATCTCAATCCTACAAGGGCTGTCCCAGCACGAAACCACCACAAATCACTGCTCGGGTTACCCTGAGGTCTCTCCCTAAGGTCTAGGAAGGAGTATGACATGAGAGATCATGCTAGGTAGTGGTTGAATCACGTGGGACTATCCTGTGCACAACCAAGTCGGTGTTCTTGTATGAAGTGTCACAAAAAACATCATCATGGGATGGAGTAGGCTGAGGACAAACATTCCCAGCTGACCTCTCATTCCTTGGCAGTCTCAAGTCTGGAATAGTGGCAGAATGGCCTCTAAACTGGGGAATCTACATGGGAAATGCTTTAGAGATCCAGCAACAGAGCTCTACAGGCACAAGGCTTTGTGTGCTACAGGCTGGAAAACAAGCAAGAAATGTGGCCATTTCCCACGTGAAGTCGGGGTAAAGCTTTCAGCAGTGTCTGCTGTTTCTGTCAGGAGGGGGAGGACTAAAGTACGGGGGGGGGAACGGGGTGGGGGGGGATGGGGGGGACAGACCAAGCCTGCAGAGGCCAAACGTAATCCCCTTTTCTCTGTTGTGAGAATGGAAATGCCATGCTTCTCCTCTAGAATTTCAGCTGCCAGCACCAAGCCTGTCTGGTGGATTCTGGCCGGGACACCCAATCCCAGGGTAACTGGATAGTGTGCCGAGCAGCAGCAAATGCTGGGAGCTCTTGGCCAGGCCAGCCCCCACCTCCTTGTCTAAACTGCAAAGAAATCTCCCTCCTGCTGCTGCTGAGGGATGAAACCAGAGAACTGTCTGTTTGCAGCTCAGACAAATTACCATCATTTTAAATTCTTGTTTGTTTTTTTTTCTACTTCCTCAACTCCCCTCCTTCCCTGTAGTTGATATTTACCCCTGCAGAGAGCGACCAGATACCACAGATAGCTGGACAAGAGGATGAGAGCATTGACGTGGAATAGGTTTTACCTGTAAGGCCGTGGAATAGCTGAACGATGCACAAATAAGTTACACAGAGCATCCCATATTGAGACCTCACAAAACTTTTACCCACTCCACTACATAACAGAGGACACTTCTATGAGTTCCCATTCATGCTGTTAAGATTATTTCTTGCATCCTTCCACTAGGAACAGCAGAGGGCTTCAAAAGGCAGGAAGGTAGCAAGTAATTATAAAGCAGTCATAAAATAACCTGGGTTAGCCTTTCTATGCACAAAAGAAATAGAAGAATTTAGATGCTGGTATCTTGGCCCTCACATGATTAAAAGCATCAGGAAAATGGGAATCTCCCCTTCTTGGGGGTGCAAAGCTTTCTTTTCTTCAGGATTGCCAGATAATGTATCCTCTCTTTCCCATACAAAGGGCTTATTGGCTCAGGACTCTATCTTCCCCCAGCCTGAGCCTTGGGGCAGGGTAATTTGGGATAGGGATAAGCATAGAAAAAGCATTGGTCTGGTCATTTCAATGAGCCTCTGATTTAGTGAGCAGGACTAGTAAGTAGATGATGAAGCTACAGAAATGGAAATTGCATGATGGACTTGTATATATATGTCTAGTGCTTGTGCAGCTTATCACGTGGATCTCATCCTTAACTTATTCTATGGTGCTAAATTGCATTTGTGATAATCTGAATTAATCACGTGCCCTGCACCATGTAACCTGAAGTCTGCCTTTGAATTCCATACTATATGTTCATCTCCCAAGCCCAGTGCTATTAGAAATCCCCTGTCAGAAAGATGTCTCCCTATTCCCCCCACAAATTACACTGTTTGAGGCAATATTCAGCCTCATGCCAGTCACACTTTTACATTTTCTATCTTATGACCATTCAAAGCTAGAAGTGAGATTTTTATACCATTTCAAAGCTGCAAAATTTCCCTCTTTCCATTGACACTCAATGTTTGTTTTCACACTTGAGAGATCACAAGCTATTAGGCCTTAAAATCTATATACCTCTCTGATGTCCCCATTTATTAGACTCCTCTCTAAACAGTTGTAGCCTTTTCATTTCAGATGCCTACCTAATTTCTCCCCGTAGTTTCAAATTATTTTGCACTTCCTGTCTTAAATAGTGTTACTGGCCACTCTGAAACAACTGCTATAGTGCACTTCATATGTCTCTGTATTTCACAAGTGACTGACAGCAAAAGTAAAATATATTTAGTACCCCTCCAGGAGAGCAGGTACCACATGAATACATGTCCTTACTGTTAATTTTCAGCATACAGCATGTGCCTTGTTCCACTTAAAAGCAAATGTGCATTTAGAAAACAGATTACATCAAGTTAACCAAAGAAAAGGTTAAAGGCTCTATCTAATGAGGTAACAAAAAATTAGAATTCTTTTCCCGGATAGTGGTAGAGAGAGTGGGCTGTATTCTCGGGTGGCTTATATCCTGGCATCTCCACTGACTTCAGTGGAGCTCACCAGCTGAGAACATAAGTCTACTCCCATAACACACTCACAGCACAAGCTCTACTCTCTCTAGACCCGCTGATGATGGAGACTTTAACCTGTCTGCACTGCTGAGGCTTGCTTCTCCATCACATGCAGCACTGAAAAGCCATGCGCACAACTGGCAGCAACCTGACCAAACCTGGGACAGGGCCCTTCAGAAGGCAGCTGGGCTGAGGCTTGGAGCACAGATCCCAGAGTCGGGTTGTGGGTGCTCTATTCTGAGCTCAGGTAGGGATTTGAAAATCAAGGGCGTATTACATGGGAAGACTGTGGCTGTTGCCTGGTGAACTTGAGAGACACATGCTCCATTCTTTTACACAAACAGATGTGTGTGAAATGTGTCTTTCCTCCTTTAAAGCTTACCTACACCTCTTATTCTGACCTTGTGAAAAGCATTAGCAGAATTGTGTACATGACAATTAGTTTCTCAAAACTAAATCCCAGATGTACATCCCTGTGTTTTGAGGAAGCTCAGATCCATGGCACTTTCATAAGTAAGGGCTTTCCATGTTCCAACCAGACTTGGACAAGCTGGTTTCAGTTAATCTCTAGATCAGTTGCCCACAAATCATGGACTACTTCTAAAGAGAGCCTGCAAAAAGTAACTAAAAAAGTCAAGCGTGCTGTCATTAGGCTAAAATCCACAACAGAAGGGCCCACACCTGCACTGAAATTTTTTTGGAGGGCTGAGAATACGAACACGAATGTTCTATCTAGATCCTGGTGTTCATGATTACAGTGGGCTAACCTGAATATGGGAACTAACAGGATACAAATGCTCTAGCAGTACAGTGCCAAGCTCAGGCTACAGATACTGCCGATAAATTAACTAATTGTTTTAACTAGGCTGGCTCCAAGAATTCGTGACAATAACAATAACTCCCTTGTTAACCATAATACACTGTGATAGCCTGAAGCTTGCCCTCCTCTCAGAGGATCTGAACCAGCCAAATACTGTCAGCCAAAGAAAGAGAATGGAAGTGGGTCACATACCTGTGGAGAGAGGCCATTGCTAACAGGATTCATGTGGTTGGCAGGAGCTGCAGCATTCATGAAACTGTCCGAGTAGCTGGAGAAGCTGTGTCTGGCCCCGTAGGCAGAGCCAGTGTCGGCAGCGGCGGCTGCAGCAAGCCCTCCCTGGTGCATGGTAGATGGCGGCAGGGGCTGGGGTCTGTGTACGGTGCTTCCCCCGTCTGTGGAGAGAACGTTCAGAGGTAAACGGTTGTGGGGTGCACAGCTGGGACTGTGCAAAGCGTGGATTGACTGTTTGGCTATCCTGACCACAGCTTCTGTGTCCCACCACCTCTGTGCTCCGTGTGAACACAAGCACATCATGAGACAGTTTACGCACAGTACAAAATATGCAAACCTGGGAGGAAATATCTGAATTTTCTCTTCATTTTCTCCCAGACTGAAGTCGCAAAATTCCCTTGTAAAGACCAAGGCCAAAGTCAACTGGAATTAGCAATAGTGCTTCCACTGAGCCCCAGTATGGGGTTTTATCCAGAACAAGGGATCATCTGTATGATACTCACTTTGGACTGATATGCTCTCCATTTCAAAGCTAAGCATAACAACTACAATCATGAGACACAACGACACAGCAGAAAGGACCATGAGACAGAGGAGAGAACTGTGGAGTTGCCATTGACTTGAGGAAAAACCCGGCCTCCCCAACTAGGAGGAAAGCCACCTATGTACTACAAGAGCATTAGTGGGATGTCATATCTCAGAAAGGGAAGGGACAATGGGATGAGGTAGAGCAAGAGAAGAGGAGCAGTGCAGGCGAAGGGCTGCTCACCTTGGGAAATGGTGGTCGTTGGGTAGGTAGAGTCTGGCAGCTGGTATGGGGGCAGAGTCGGCATTCCTGTTGGTGGGAAGCCCCCCGGCAGCAAGTGATTGAAAGCCGCAAGTTGGTTCGCTCCTGCCTGTTTGCGCCACCTCGCTCTTCGGTTGCTGAACCACACCTGATGGGGAAAGACCATGTGTGACTCACTCTGAGCTGCTGTCCCATCTTACCTGGGTTGTTGATGGAAATACACCCTCAATTACAGCACTGGCCAAAAATAGGTTCAAGTGGCTCCTGCCACAGACTTCCTGAGTATTCATCTCTGTTCCTCAGTTTCCTTTCTCTCAAATGACACTACTACTACCACCCTGTCTCCTGGGTGAAGATACATGCATTTAAAAATGTTGAAGATACTCTTAATATTGTGGGAAGATGTTATCAGCAGTAGGGTGAGATGAAGAGGAATAATTTAGCTTGTGTATTCCAAGAGAGTCCATACCAAATAGATGCATTGCTACCACCTGGCCATTCTGCCTTGTTATCTGACAACTATGTGAATTATGCTGAAGGATTAAGTACCATAATAGCAACACGGCTGCACTGTTAGGAGGGATAAATAGACAGATTAGCATCATGGTTTCTGTGTTAGACAAGCTAAATAGATAGAACCAGACCGGAGGGAATACAGGGTTTTCTTAGCTTCTCTGTACTGCAGCAAATCACTGTTGTCTGTATGCTAAGACATGCTCTCCTTGCAAGAGGCACTGCAGTGTGCACTAGAATTGTACTGCAGCCAATTTAAATCTCTGTGCATTAAAATAATCCCAGTATTAATGCATGTGCAAAGCTGGGCTCGTGTTTCCTACGGTGCTAGTTTACCTGTAAGACTCAAGGGGAGATTTTTTCTAAACGCATTTGTCTGCCCTGATGTGTTTTATCATGGACAATCTCCCTTCTGCATAGTGGAAAGGGCTTCTCAAGCTGTCTCTTGGGCTTGGTTTACTTCATTTAATCAGAGAGACTCTCAGGCCCGATCCCTGTTTGGGGTTCAGAAGTATGCGGATAAGCTTTCAAGCCAGATGAGAATGCAGCTGCTGGACTTTGTGAGGCCTAAAAGGCTAGAAAACATGATTAAATTTCACAGCAACAAGAAAAAATGGAGAAAAATCAAGAGTGTAAAGCATTCAGGAGGGGGAAAAAAAAAATCCTTCATCAGGCTTCCAAGCTGCTCAACGTCAGATCAGAAGCTGGGGTTACAAGGGTTTGAGGCACTGCAGTCCAAACTGTCCCCACATCTTGTGAATCAAAACAAAATTCTCTGCCCCAAGTATAGCAGAACCTTAGTCTGGTGCGCTTTGCACTTCAGACATGATCCAAATGTCAAAGCGGGAGTCTTCCTCTGGCCTTTAAATTGAGTCCCCCTGTAAACAGTCACTTGTTAGCTTGCCTTTCTCTTACTGGCACCTGTGGGTATGTATAATTCACTCGGAACGACAAGGCAATGTGTTTTCACTGAGAGCTGCTTATTTAATGGAGTGCCGGCTCTCAGTCCACATCCACCGCAGTGGTGCTTGCTGCAAAAACAAGCATACGCTGAGCTTCACACACAAATTTCTGTGAGGTTCTCTGTATCACAGTCTATTATTGCTCTTTCTATGTGTCACTCATCTACTAGCATGCTGTGGAAACAGTCTGATTAGAATCTGCTAATAATAGTTGTGTGTGACCTGCTGATGATGGCTAGGAAGGACCTAGTCCCCGGCAGTCCTTCACTTCATGCTGTTATTTACATCCATGTGCAGTGAAAACAAAAAAAAAGCCTGGTTTTCTTTGGAAGAGTTGGTCTAAATTAAGCCCCCTGAAATGTATACAGTGCTAATGTCAGGTCCTTGGCACCAAATGCGTCTTTTTACAGACCCGTTCCTACTGTACTGCACTACTGGCTGAAGCAGTATAACCTCTTAGCACCTTCCAAAAGCGTGACAGAAATAGGTCAGCTCACATCCGATCTGCATTGATCAACAAAGTCCATGCAGGTCAGAATCTCTGTGTCCATTTTTGGCACCAAAAGTCGCTAGCAAAATCTAGGACAGAGTTGAGGAGAGAGAAATGAATGAACATTAAGGTCTGTAGCATTTTACAGCTCTCTTACACAAGGCCAATCCATGGCACAATTTCTAGGAGCAGTGAGCACCACAGATGAATAAACAAACTTTTGTTTGCCCTAGTCATGCAAAGAGGATGGTCCTGTCCTTTTCTCATGCATGCATGTATGTGTAATTCATGCTTTGAATTAGGGATACAGAACTTGGCTCCTCCTCTCATATCATTTGCTTCCACCTTCACATTTAAGGCCATAAAAACTGTCTGTTAGATGAGCATAAGGAGATAAATACACCTCCTCTCTTCAGAGAAAAAGCCTAGTCCCAGGCTGGAAGAGCTTCCACTCAAAAAAAAAAAAAAAAAGTTCTCAATGCTGAGAATAATATATAAAATTCAAATACGTGAAGAGAAAACATAACCAAACAGCTATGAATCCAGAAATCAAGAGGGAAAGAGAAACTGAACTCCAAGAAAGTAAAAGCCACTCCAGTGATTTCTGACACTTTCCCGACATTGCAAAGAGTGGGAAAGTTCCTTTTTTATAACCAAGAGCCAGATGCTGGCAAATCCACTTGGGATTAGAAATTCAGAAGAAACATGTGGACTGAGATGGTCTAGTATGGGACACATTTTCCAACAACATCCCCATGAGAACTTGGATCCCCTGTGGTGGTTTGTCAGTTGGCTAACATACGATCAAAACACAACTTTGAAAAGATTTGTCTTGTCTTATATTACACCATGTGAGGTTATTCTTGTCCGTGCACCAACACACATATTTGCATCCATTGCTTAGAATTAAAATTCACACACGTGTGTATGACTCCTCCCATCTTCCTTCTCCACTGCTGGTTAAAGGTGTGTAGTTCCTTTATTTCTTAAGGGAGATAAAAGAATACCCTGGATCCTGCTACAACCAGGTAGAGTCAACCAAAAAGGCCTGTGCACAGGCCATTCTTGGGGTGTCTTGCATACTTCAGTCTACAATACACATGGACTTGTGAAGAAAGGAAAGCTAGCTTTCAAGACAGTGGACTATCACCAGAGAAAGAAAGTCAGTTCTTAATTACACTACAGGCTCCTTCTGTGGCTTTGGGAAAGCTATTGCTTTCCTGATTTGAAGTCAGTGGAAACACTGCTGCATTCAACAAATTTTGGTCCCTATACAACCCATGCATCAGATCACCACCTCTAAATTCAGAATAAAAACCACATTTTCTTACATTTTTGTTTAATTTAACAATCAGCCATCTGAGATAGAGGCTCTTTTTAACTGCCGGTAGGCACCATACCCAGCACAGCAGGATCTCTGTCTTGGTTGGAGCATCATAGACCATACAAAACAAAAAATAAACGATAATAATAGCAAATACACATGCACCAAATGAGATTCACAACTACATGCTTAAACGTAGTGCTTCCTAACAGAGCCTGGCAGGAGAATCCAGCCACAAATACACTGAAACCTTCCACAAAGAAATTGATAGGATTTATCTTCCCAGGCAGAGGAAGGGACATTTCATGGCCCAAACAGGTTGATTCTGCCCCTTATTTATAACCCACAGAAAAAAAGATGATACATTCCAGCTAATGACGTTAGCAATTCTTTCCCTTCCCTAGCCTTAAAGGTGGCTCAGGCCTTTATGCTTATAAATCATTTTACTGGTAGTTAAAATATAGAGGCTAGAGCATCTAACTGTAATGCGAGGCACACTTCAAAGGGAACCTGCTTTCATTTCACAACAGTTAAGGTTTTATCAGCCACTAAAGATTCCCCCTGCCAGAGGATTCTGTTACACCATGTTGAGCCTGGGGTGAAGGCTACGGCTGCTAAAACCAGACTGGTGGGAGGAAGATGAGGAGGAGGAGGAAGTTTTGAAGCTGCTGGTCTGCCTATGGAGACACTGTTCTAGAGGCTGCTAGGGCTGGATCACAGGAGTTTTATACTGGGAGAAATGTAACCAGCGCTTGGAAAAATGGCTGTGTGAAGAACCCAACAGCAGAAAAACCAACACGTCAGAAACCTGCTTTTTCTTAAAAAGACAAGTTCTTCGTGATCGTTCATCTATGCACAGCAAAGAGATCCTGTGCTGCATAAACATGCTGCTTTCCAAGGGTATGGAAGTATAATATAGGCCACTGAAGACAATAGTTTGTACCTGCTAAAGACATTTGGGGCTTTTGTCCCTGTGAATTATCTTCTAAAGCATGTATTATGTAGACAGGAGATGCATTATAGAAACTGCTCAGCTCAACTGAGGGGAAGCAGGTAGATACAGGAATGCCCTTATGGAAAGTAACTTAAAAGAAGACATCCAAGCAGGTTCTTCACTTGCTAGTCATGCCCAGGGTGCAGGTAAGACCAGTCCCTCACTGTGCACCTTGCTCAGTAAGCGAGTATGCTGCTACAAGGAACCTGGACGCTAGACATTTGCCGCAGAATATCACTCAATCCGTTACCCTCATCATCCCCTTCACAGATGGGAGAGCGATGCACGGCGAGACTAAGAAACCTCTCCAATTCATCACTGTCTGCCTCACAGAAGCAGCTGATTTCAGAAGATCCCATCCTCCCAGCCAGATCGGGTTTGGGGCAAAGGTTAGCACTGGTTCTTGTTTAACCTGAACGCCTGCACCCGCACCCAACCCTGCCAACGGCCGGCCCAAGATGTCCCAGCCACTTGTTCTCAACCAGCAGAGCAGCAGAGAAGGGCTGCAGAGACAGCTGCCTGCCAGGATGGGGCTGGACTGAATTATCCCTGCAGCCGCTGAGATATGGGTCAGCTCCCACAATTTGTCAGACAAGGAGAGGAAAGGAAGGTCAGAGAGAGCCTCCTGTGGGAAAGAAAGCCTGTTGTGTTCCTGCTCAGCCTAATCAGGACTTGATGTTGGAGAAAGATAGATGGGATAAATGAGCTCATAAATGGAAACAGGGATGAAAAAGCCAAGTCGTGCCTTTGCTCTTCAGCAGAATGGAAAAGATGCAACATGTGTTTGCTCTCACAGGCCCAAGAGGTTGCAGAAACCAGGTGGAAGAGAGCCATGTGGCCATTTATGGCCCAAGCACACCAAAAAAATTCCACCAAAGTCAGATGAGGTCCCTCCCCAGGTTGCAGAGGTGACTCTGCCGATCAGGTCCTCTCCAGGTTCTACTTTGAACCACAGGAGATCCCTGCAGTGCCTTGCCTTGTCCACAATAGTCATAAATGCTCCCGGCTTCCCAGGAGGCTGATGCAGAAGGCTTTTAGAGAGGAACTCTAGCAGCAACAGTGATGAGAGACCACTGCTCCATCCGAATGCCTTCTTTCAGGCAGTGCTGAAAGTCAGCCCTCCCAGACTTGGAAAGCGTTACAGTGAGATGGAATCCTCTAAGTCCATACAACAGTTTCGTGGTGATTACGCTTCCTCTGCCAGGTGCCAAGGGGCATGAAAAACATCAGACACATACAAGCACCATTGAGGCTATCGAGATAATTCTTTACAGAACAAGAAAAAAAGCCCATGAGAGTGCACAGATTTTGGGCACATAGATTTTTATCTGTAGGGATACAGCTGTATTTAGTGACACCTTGGTTCAGTGCCTAAAACGCTGAGCCTCTGTCACTTGTGGGTGATATGGTTAAGATAAATATTAAACAAGGTTAGTGGAGCAGAACAAATGACTCTTCACAAATGAGATTATCCAATGAATTTAGCCTATATTCCTCCTGGCATATCCCAGTTCCTGAAGGTGTTAGCTATTTATAGCAATCTACTGAAGAATTTCAACAAACAGTTTGTACTACGTGAATTTTTTTTGCAATCCACTTTTTTTTTTAAGTGAGCTATTGTTAACAGTGAAATATTTGATTGTGACATTGATTACTCTTGCAATATTCTTTCTAATCTTTGAGCAGCTGCCTAAGAATTAATCATGTCACAAACACTTCCTCAAGCAAAGAGCCTTTAAATGATCATCACAGTATGAACACTTCATAACTGCTAATGGATTTCATACTCCAGAAAGGGAAGCAAGAGGCAGGAGAAGTGGGATAGAACTGTCCACTTTCACACTGAGACATCCTAAGTCCACGTTTTGAACTCATGACTTCCCAGCTCCTAACCCAACCCTGCCCAGTGATGCAGCTTTACCACCTAATGTAATAAAAGTTAATAATATTTACAAATTTTTTTAAAAAATGTTTAATGAAATAGCTATCAGATACTGAATGATTGTTTGTAATGATATGTCTTCCAGCTCTACATTTTACAAACTGTGCTTCTCAGTGATTATTCCAGTTGTCAGGGGAAGTTCTGTTAAAATAAAAACCCTTCTGTTTTACTTATCTGCTTATCTCTTTATAAACCCAGTGTCTGAGATGAATGGGGCTTGTGGAAGTTGAAAGACATTAGGATGAGTTCACTGCTGTCAGAAAGCAGCTGCAAGGTAGTCTATTTTATGGAGTGTTTTCTCTCCACTTGAACGCTTGCTTCTTAGATGGCCCAGTCTTAATGGTGTTAGAGTTGCATTTAAACATTTTGTAACAGGCTTTGATGCTCATACATCACATAGGTGAATGGGATGTTGGACAGTAGATTTCCTGTTGCTATTGTTGGGCTAGAAATAGGCTGGGCTTTAACAGCAAACCAGCAGTACATCGATTTACACTATCAAGAATTTCTTCGCAAAAGAAAAAGCTATGAGCTTTTAAAAATAGCTTAAACACTATGTGAAGTGGCTCTAAGATTAAAACACCCTGGCAAACCCTCCTCCTGATTATTATAAACATTTTCCATTGTTGCCCAAACAGAAGCTGTTTAATCAGTGTCCCAGTAAACAGCTTCCTTAGCTGGCTGCTCAAAGCAACGGCATGCTTGCTCACTTTGCTGGGCACACATTGGGTGGTGGCTCTGCTAGAATCAGAGGTTCAGCATAGGGCATACAAACAAAGTCTATGAGAAATATTTTGGTCCGTGCCCTTATTGGACTGGAAATTTTGTGATAAAGGTTCTTCTCATAAAACTTCTGGGAGGCCCTATTTGTTTTTAATACAATGGGACAGACACTCTGCTGCTATAAATCAGTGCAACTTCACTGACTTCCATTTAGACCAGCTGAGTGCGCAGTGTTACACACAACTGCTTCACCCAAGGAACTGGGATCTCGTTCATTGCTTTGGCCTCTGGGCCCTCTTTCCTTTGTCAGAAAATCAAATCATTACCACATTGTTTAGGGGATCCCTTTTTCAGCTTGCGACCATGAGGCTGGCAGCCCTGGTCCTTGGCCCAAAGCAGATCAAGAAAAGCAGACAAATGCCAAAAAATCAAAACTGTCAGTTCGAGGTTTTGCACCTCAACACAAAAAATTGCAATTTTATATAAAAATCATGTTTTACTGAACTGAATGGATTCCTTCATCTGCAGAAGCCAGCAAGTTCAAAGGAGCACTTTCTGACATAAATTTCTCTATTTGTTTCGTACAGATCCCCTGCCCCACACTTATAAAACAAGCTGATCTTGTCAAATTATGCTGCAAGTCCTGAAGTTTATATTCATTCCTGTTGATTTCAACTAATGCTTTCCCAGAAGGGCTACAGGATTAGGTTTATCATTTTAATCTTCAGTAAAGTATAATATACTTCACAAAATAGCGCTGACTCTCCCCAGCAAGATGCCCTTAGGCTTACATAGCTGGGACTATGTCCCCTGTCAGTGGGACATTTCTATTTCCAAGGAGGCTGGCTACCATAATTCTACTATGAATACCAAAAGTGCTGATGCTTTTCTAAGCAAACCCTTAGATATGGACATAGGATGTGCCTGCAATTTTAAGAGCTCATCTCTGGCTTTGGCAAAGTTCAGGTAGAAGACTGGAAAAAGTCTTTGGAAAAAGACTTGCCACTGCAGTTTGGATACCTGGAAATTTACTTCACAGTTTTTTGTGTGACTGAGGGCTTATTTGGACCATATTAGCTGGGGCAAGTATGCTATGTGTTACTCTTCAATCCAACTGCATTTCTGTTTCTAGTGCAGGCTGCAGAGATGTGAAAGAACAGCAGCAATGCTGAGAGACATCAAGCACCAATTCACTAAGCAAACAGAAAGCAATGTTACAACACTGCAACCAAGCTCTCGTGCATTAGCAACATCCTTCTGCAGTGAGATCTCCATGAGACACGAGGGGGAAGGATCTGGACCCTCCTCACCATCTCAGCAGCATTCAGCCCTCGCTGGCTTTACCTTGCAGAGACGCTTCTTTAAAGCTGGCTGGAACAGCGTGCTACCCTCGCCCTGACCTCTCCCGGGAGCTGGATGCCGCTTGGCATCGCACCGCTGGTCTCTCGACGTGCCTGGGCACACGCACGGGCAGCACCACCGCGGTTCTCACGGACCAACTGCGGCGGTGCCAAGGGTTGCTCTTGCCGTGGGCTGTCGATCTGGACGCTCCGGTGTGTGAGAGCACGGCTGGCCTCGTGCCGTGAAAAACGAGTGTGCCAAGCCAGCCTCTGCCAACGAGAGCCCCAACTGCCGGCTCCTCCGCACAGCCTCTCAGTGCCCCGGCTGCTGCCAAAAACACAGGGCAGCTGTTGTGTCATAACCTCATCGCAGCCCTCTTCACAAGAAATGTAAACTAGTCAGACCCTCAGGAAGAAAGAAAACATTCTCAGCTGACCTTTAAGGGAGGGGGATTGCCTCAGAAAAGCCAGTTTGGACACATCTCAAAGAGTTTGGGAAGCAAAACACCAGGCAAACAGCATTAGGCTCCAGCAGCTTTGCATGACTCCAGTTAATGCTCAGACCTGCTTACCACCATACCGTCTCTTCGTATAACACCTTCACCTTCAAAAAGCACTATCTCAAGGAACAGGATAGGCCTTTGACCACAGTGACAGGTGGTGAAAGAGCATTGGGTTCCCCACTAGCACACAACAGAGATATTTGAGAACTTCCTGAGAAATTCATGTATTTTCTGGAAACTAGACTACATAGTACTGCTGGTAAACAGTGGTTTTCAGCTCCTTTGCACTGAATGAAATTGCTTTGTGAAAAATTTCAAGCAAAATTTAATGGAATTTTTTTCTAACGCTCCATTTGGCATGTCTGAGTCACTGCAGCACGATCTAGAATATGGCTGTTTGTTTACTACAGTTTGAAACTGTGTCATAAAATACATATTATGTGAGTAGCCTAGAAATGCACCAAGATTTCAGAGACAGAATTGCTCTGAGCCTTTTTATTAAATGAAACATCCATTTTCTCCCAGGCAGAAATCACAATGGTATCCATTGTAAAAATGATCAATAAAGCATTGGGTTGAGACTCCTGCTCTCAAGTTTAATTTTGTTATTGAAATAACAGTTTCTCAGTGCATGGAATTTCCTGAGGATTAATAACAGACAACAGCATCACAATGCACCCACCCCTTCGCGCTTCTTATTTATTTCCAGAAAGCACCCACTGCCCAAACCATAGCAACTAGGATTAACGTACTTGCTAGCAGTATGCATGCTTGTACCCAGCTGCGTGTTGTATGACCATCTGAATCATCTATAGGTGACACTGAAAAGAAAGAGCTGCCATCTATTTTTTGGGAACAATTTTAGTAGATTTCTGGGAAAGCTTTTTGGGATAATACTTTGGAGCCTGCCACATCTGACTCATTATAGCACCAGGAAAAATGGAGATGGGCTGCTTGCGTGGGAACCTGTGCACCAAAGCCTATTTGTGAAAAACATTTTCAGTACACAAATTTCTAAGTGACTTGGGATTGCGGTGCTGACCTGAGGACAATTTGGGCACATGTACTGCTTTGTTTTACCTTATATTTCTTTCTGTTGGCAGTGTTCAAGTAAAAAAACAGAAATAAGCACTGGAGTGTGTTGGCGACTAGCCTTAAAAATGCAACACGTTTGGGCAAACAGATCCTCAAAGGAGATCATTTAGGAGAAGGATTAGTTTCAACTCCCTAGACCCATGACTGATGTACCTGGTGTCTCTTTTGACATCAGCATTGTAGTCTAGGTGTAGAAATGACTTCTCAAAGCAATTTCCTGACAAAACTATTTTCCTATTGAAAAACACTATACTGACAAAGCTAAACTGTTTATTAGAAAAGGGTTGCTCTGAAAAATGTCCCTTCTCTGGAAACACCAGAGAGAAAAGTTTCAAAATTATCACAGAATCCCATTTAGGGTTTTTTTCCATATAAAAACTTTTACATCATCAGTGAGATAATTGCAAAAACTGGTGTAAAAACACAAAATACATTCAAGATAAAAATCAAAGCTTCTGTTAAATTAACTAAGTGAATTCCTTAGCTGTTAAACTTAATTTTTAAATCCATGAACACTTGGCATTCAACAGCTTGTTTTCTGGGAGGGTAGAAATGGAGCTTGCAGATGGGCAAGATTTTGTTTGGTGCTGGACAATTAGTGTGGACACATGAGTCAAGACATTGCCTTGCACAAAAACAAGTCAGTGGGAATTTCCACTGGTGGCCTCGCTGGGCATGAGTTTGGCACTGTAATCCTAATCCTTCCGGAAATCCATGGCAGGCTTGTCCATGGCTATGCTCAATTTGGGATTAACCTCTTAATGGCTCGTACCTTTAAGTATGTTGAAGTCTGAATGTTGGAAACCTGTGTCTCAACCACACAGACACTGCAGTGACCTTGCAAAAATATTGCTCAAAATATTGCATGATCTTCCTAGCAGATGAGAAACCGGAGCTTGGAACTGCTCCGAACCATCATCCCCTCTTGTTGTTCAGCTTGTGAATTTTATTAGCTGTCAACGTGTCAAACTTCCACTTAGCTGGACAGCTGCATGACCAGCCAGCCTCTGAGGCCTGCCAATAAAGTTTAACAGAGCTATCAGCTTTTCACATGGAAGAGATTATGGTACGTGAATGCTCAGGTATCAGAGAGAACGAATGAGACATAGGTAAGCTCACGTTTCATGTGGTAAAGCAAAAAGAGGGGAGAAGGAGAATGAAGCAAAGAGATAGACAGGCCCGCTTATTTTTGTCCAGTGCTTGTACAGTGATTAGCAAAATGGGATTCTAGTGCAGGGGTGCTGTCTACACATGATACAGTAAGAAAGCCTGACAGCAACACCCGAGCTGTCATTCAGAGACTCGGGTGTGATCCAGCTGCACAGCAGACAAGCAGCACTGAGATCCAGAAGATGGACAAAGCAATGACCAGACGCTGAGGAGCAGCGAAGGCTGCTCTCGAGTCTTTTTTGTGACTATGGGTCACAAAATACTTTTCATACGTCTGCCCCCCATTCTACATGTTAACATGATAAGCTTTTGGAGAAAAGATAGATAGGTAGATGTTGGCATGGCCCTTAACACCCAGAAACCCTGATCTCAGCTGGCCCTACTGTTGTTACAGCCATCTTTAATCCAAAGCACGTCTCTTGGCCTTAAAAACTCTGTTGAGACAGAAGTAAGACTGTGAGGTGGTAAAAGATTCCCTGCTGGATGGGTACATGGGTGGATGTGTGTGGCTTTTTTTTTTTTTCCACAAGAACTTGATTGACTAATGTTTGTAGGTCCCGAGAGCCAGTAAAAGATCTGCTCTGATATCCAGAAAATTTTACAAGGGGCGGCAGGCTTAAAAGTGGTGGGAAGAAGCTGACTCTGCCAGGATGTCGGAATGAGAAAGCCATCAGGAATGTGCCTCAAGAACAGCTGCTACTAGAGCCCTGGCAGGAACCTCCACGCAAGCTGCCTGGGAGCAAGTAGGGGGATTCGAAGATCACAGCTTGAGACGAGGGAAAGGTTCTCTTTATTTATTTATTTAGCTTTCCCTTTCTGTTTTTGCCTCCCTCCTTTCTCCCAGCCTTGTCACAGTGAGCTCAGAGCGCCTTGGAAAAGAGAGAACCTGCCTCTGGTTTTTGTACTCCTTGACACTTCAAGGCTCTTCCCTTCCTCCCCAGCATGCCCACATCACAGCTCATGCAACGCAGGTTTCTCTCACCCCATAAAATGGTGTTACCTAAACTCTGTTCTCCCTTGAAACTCCTTTTTTTCAGTCTGTTTGCCACAGAAACATCTCTTTTTATTCCCCCCTTGACATCTTGTGTCCATCTACGCAAGAACAATTAGAAACAGAATATGCAAAACAAAAATGGGGGAATTCACACGTTCCAACTTTTGGTAATCCAGTCACATTAATTAGCCACTTTCCCAGGCTCCATCTATCTATGAACCTACATGGCTAGCAAACTAGCACTATTACTGTTGAACACTCTGGCACGGTCTTTTGGCTAAGATCAAAACTAGACTCAGTCTAAAGTTTGCTAGATTTCCTTTTTGCGGTCTCCATAGCCATATCTTGAGGGATAATGGATTCAGGAAAAAAACAGCACCTCTCAACAGAAAGCTGCAGGGAGGCGAGAGGGCAGCCGCTGCAGTGCTGTGACTGGCTTAACGCTTCCTTGGGAAAGAAAGCTCATGGGCAAAGTCCTTCACCAGTGAATGTCCCAAGTGCAGAGGGAAATGTCCATTCCCAGACAGCTTAGGGAAAACAGCAAAAACTTTTGGCTTCTGAACGAACACATCAAGCTCATTATCCTGAGAACCGCAGAACCAAAAAAATGCCTGTTTTCTTTCAGACGAGCTGGTTAATTGACTGTTTCCCTGTTGCAAGTCTGGAGTACTCTCTCCCTCCTCTCTCGGTGCTCGCAATTCAACTCTCAGCTGTGTGCACAGACACCCCTGTGCTTAGCCTGAAACCTAATCACACTGGCCACACGGAGGACGGACTGCTGGGGTCTCCATTTCACTTCTTTAACCCAGCACAATCCCCAATCCCTCCCCCTTTCCTTCCCGTTCCCCAAGGGACTCTATTATACCCCCCGATCTGTTCACACTCCTTATCCCTCTGCGTGTTTGCACACACTGCTGACCCAGCCTTTATCTGGAAGACATAAGGGTCTCTGTGTGGAGTTCCCACAAGGGCTATTAATCGTGTAGATGTCAGAGTCCCCCGGCTCCAAACCCTCCCTTCCTGCTCCTCCCCTCTTCTTCCCTCCCCCCGCCCTTTTTGTGCTCTCTGGAGATCGAGGAAAAAAAGTTTTATGAAAATTCACACACAGAACTTGCAAACTTTGCAAAATATGATCTGCTCCCCTGGGCAAGGTTGGTAAATGGCACGATTTCTCCTAAAACACCAAGTACAAACATACACACACTGCTTCCTCTTAAGCAAATGGAGGAATTTCCTCCAACAGAAAAGAGAGAGCTAAATGCCTTGCCAAGTTAGGGAAAGTTTGGCTCCTGGTCCCAACCTGGATGGAAACCCTCCATCTGGTACCTCTGCAAAAGGCCAAATCGAAATGGCGTATCTGCAAATCCATGGGAACGTGGGAAGCTGCAGAACTGGATTTAAGTCTCAGATCCTTGTGGATGTGGCTCCAGAGAAGAAGTGCATCCACGTTACTACTTTTCAACACCCTCATCCTCAGCCCTACCATCTCTTTCCCCAAGACTGACAAGAAGCTGTGCCACCAGGCTGACTTGCCACACACTGGCTCTCTTCCTTACCTGAACTCGGGCCTCTGTGAGTTTGGTTCTCTGAGCTAGCTCCTCTCGTGTGTAGATGTCTGGGTAGTGGGTTCTCTCAAAGGCCTTCTCCAGCTCCTCCAGCTGCTCAGCGGTGAAAGTGGTTCGACTGCGACGTTGCTTGCGCTTCAAAGGCAGGTCTGGTTCGGATTCAACATCAGAGCCTTCGTCCAGCCTGTTACCTGGGGTGGGAAAGAAGTGGGAGATGAGGCTTGCGTGGTTAAAAGCCATAGGGAGAAAGGCTGTTGGAAGACTCAAGCAGCCCAGCAAAGTAATCTCAGATCTACTGTGATAGTCTCAATCAAAACAAATACTCTGTCCATATATAATACATCCACCAGTTTTCTACTATTTGTAGTTTCCCAATATTTTTTCCCCACATTGTAAAAAGCCCACTTATCAAACTCAGAACTGTTTGCAGGAAAGGGGTGGTTCAAAGTCTACTATTGAAATTGTTACTGTGAAAGAACTTCCAGTGTTGACTTATTTCAAGAGATTTCCATTTTTTAATTGAAAATTACTGTTTCAGAGTTACACATTTTACACTGAAAAATTGCAGAAGCTGAAATGAGTGCATAAAAATATCAGTACACAATGCTTTTGACTTGTGCAGCCTAATTTCCTCTTGTGTTTTGTCAAGTATCGCCATTTAAAAATTCAATATTTTTAAACCACATTAGGAAGGAAATAAAGCAAAATTTGTAATTTTTACAGCTGGGAAAACATTTCCATCTCCACTTCACCTGTAGGTTGGGCTGCCCACAGGATACAGTTCCTTTTCTCTTAACTTCCCAAATTTCAGCAGGAGTTTTGCACAAGGCCAGACTTCTACAGCATTAAGATGCCATGAAAGTCATTTAGCAATGTCATGCCATGAAAGTCATTTAGCAATGTCATGCCATGAAAGTCATTTAGCAATGTCACTAATTGGTCACTTACTTCCTCCACCTTCACTTGCCCTTGACCTCTGCCTTTCCCTTCTCCCTGCCTTGAGCCCTGCACCACATCTATTGCCTCCTGAGGCCCTTATCAAACCGCAATAAGTATAGCTGGAATAAGTAAGCCCAGTTTTGCTCTTCTTTTTTTTTTTTTTTAATCTGGAGATAAAGCAGAAGGCACTACATTGATATTCACAAAGTCTACAGTCAGACCCAGTGGATTTTAGAGAGCATGCACCAAGAACAGTGTTAGCTGTGACTCCAGTGTTTGGAGCAAAGCTTGGGTTGTAAACATGTGCGATGTGCAGGTTATCGGTTCCCTGCGGTGCAGATGCTGATGTATGGAGGATCTCAGCCAGGCCAAAACTTTATGTCTGCCTTTGGGACAGTGAAAAATGTGCCACTGGTTCATGGCGGCAGAGAAGGAAGAATATGATATATGAAACTTTTCAGCTAGGTGAGAGATCTGGCCTCTGTCACCTTTTCCTTCTCTCTCATGAAAATAGGAGACTCATTAAATGTGCACTTTTTTTTTTCTTCCTACCAAGCTTGACTGCTGTCTTTCAGAGTAACTGCACAGACTGAGAGCCAGAATCTGCTCAAACCACAGAGAAAAACCAGA
The DNA here is from genome assembly GCF_964289735.1 of Phaethon aethereus. Taxonomy (NCBI): domain Eukaryota; kingdom Metazoa; phylum Chordata; class Aves; order Phaethontiformes; family Phaethontidae; genus Phaethon; species Phaethon aethereus. The sequence goes on along the minus strand of NC_138597.1, from coordinate 2,247,204 downwards.
GAATCTGCTCACAGAGAAGGATTTTTTTCTTTTTGGCAAACCTTTGCTAATTTAAAGTAGGACTTACATATGCTCATCTTGATGATAAAGTTCCCTAAAGTTACTAGTAGTGTTTTTCAGTCCTTTCTTTTTGTTCAGCTTCTATACTATCATCATCCAAAAATCTGCCTTTTTCTTTTCAGAGCTGGGAACAGCAGCTGTGACTTCCCCAACAGCTGCTCGAGAGTGGCAGCAGTTTGAGGAGTATGAGGCAAATATCCCATTGGAGCTCACTTGTTTATACTGAGATCACCACAAAATGCCATTGCATTCAGCTTGCTGCAACACAAAAATGCTTTTATGTCTTGGGGCTTCACGGGGAGGATGTGGTGTCTGACCTCAGCTAACTACAGTTAAGCTAGAGTTGCAGAAACTCTGCTGCAGGAGTGAATGGCTTGTTTGGGGGGAGAACACATCACCTTGAGAGGTTTTCCCTTCTTCTAGGTCTGGCTTACCAAGACGCAGGGTCTTTACATTCATCTTTTTAAATCAAGACCCCTTTATTTCTCACTGAAATAAGTGAGAAACTCACTGTTGACTTCAGAGGAGCAGCATCTATCCCACATTTTAAAGACAGTTTTACTGTGCATAGCAGAAATCTGTTACTAAACTAGCTTTTTGGTTATGTCCGTTTTCAGGGAAGGTCTAGAGTCTCAAGTGGTGTAAAAGGAACATCTGTACTTGAAAATAATAGCCACACATCTGGATCCCAGATGATTCGGGGCAGGTAGGAGCACATGTGGACCTTGGAGTACCATGCTGTGCAAAAGCACATCTGGAAACCTAGAACATACAGTAAATTTCTTTAAGTTAATCACTTAAGTCACTGACTCTTATTTGTTTAATAGTTAGTATCTTTTCTAGAAATACTTGATATGAAAAAAGTAAGGACAGAGGTGTGTTTGGGTCCAGGATGTGAGAGGGCCAATGTGAGGAAAGGGAAGGAAAACACACTAAGTTAAATGCCGTTCAACTCTGCAGCTGAGCATCTTTCTTTATAGTAAATACACATTTCTGTATAGTTAGTATGCATGCTTAATAGCAACTTTCAGCCTGTGAGCTCTTCAGCACAGGAATTGTCATTTGCAGCATGCTTCACGCCTGGTGCAACAAAGCCCCAACCTGCTTGGCAAGCATTACGGTGACAGCAATGTCAAGATGACTTTTTTAAGAACTAACACTTCACTCAGCCACTTGACAGCAATGCTGTAACATCTACCTACAGCTCGTCCACCTGCTTGGTCCAGCTGTTTACATAGTCTACAACAAACCTGGGATCCAGTATCTCCCCAAGTGAGGAAAAAAAGTTTAGAAAAGGGTCTGTAACATATTTCATCTCCCACACTTCACTCACTTTTTTTGCTGCAAAAGCCTGTCAGGGAAGACAGCCAAACTTTCATCAATAGTTTTATGCTCCTAATTAAGGATCCCTGATTTGGCCACAAAGTTTTGGAAGAAGACGACTGATTGTCATGTGTAACAATCTGTCCTACTCGCAGCAGCACTGGCAACTGTGCTGGCCACCATGCTGGCTACAGGCTTAAAAAGGTACAGAATCAAACGTTGCAATATAAACTGACGTAACACTTTCTATCTGCAAGTCTCCAAACAGCTCCTGACTGGCATTATCTCCATTTTACAACCGTGGCAAGGATGGCGGAAGTCACCCACCTACAGTCACCCTGTGAGTCAGGAGCAAAGCTGGGAAAAGAAGCCACAGCTCCTCGTGCCAAGTCCGAGGCTCCAACAACCCGACTACAAAGATGAAACCAAGAGAGCAAGAAAAATCCCAGGGCATGTCTGGAACCAGCTGGTCTTAGTACGCTGCAGCTGCTGCTGTCAGACACAGATTCATTAAATAATATAGAAAGTCTTTCAGCTGAGACAGACCACAATACAAGCCTATTATCTAATGCATCCCCTATTATCAGGGGACAGTTTCCCTTACCTGTCTAAGATGCAACTCAAGGATCTAACAGGTCTTTTCCATTCCTAAACAGCTGAAACCTGCTGGAAGAAACACTGCCATAATCTCTGCGATTAGAAGGTTTACAAAGCTGCATGAGTAAGTAGCACGACTTGCTAAGCAAGTCCAGGAGGATTCATCCAAAACTTGGACACTTCATTTTTTTTGCCACACATCCCTGTGTGAAAAATGGATGCATGGCACTGCCAGCAGCACGAGCACAGGGAGAATCCCAGTTTGCAGCCTCCAGCACAATGGGGCTATTACCGTAGATATAATCATTAGCATGTGCTGGTAGCATTTTACACTTACTCAGCACAGACAGCAATGAACACCCTGTAAATATGAAGGTGCAGAAATATCTAGCAGCAGCTTCTTGTGTGGCTTACCAATCACTGGTTGTGATGAAGGATGGGAAACAGCTAGCTGTCCGATATGCCGCTCCCCTAGGATATCATACTGGCTAAAGATTGACAGAAAAGAACAGAATGGAGAGGTAAATGGAGAGAAAAATCTCATGGGAGGACAAGTCAGAGAAAAGGAAAAACTAAGAGAAAAGTGTGAGTATTACAGGACACACACACTGATCCCACTTTTTTTTTTTTTACAGTGGTTCCATCTTTATTATTTAGCATAACTGCTCTGTAGCTCAGAAAGAAAAAACCCAAACTGCTCAAATCTTTGTTTTGCAATACTCTTAGAAATAAAGAGACATAAGCTTCATTACGGGAATGGAACCAAGTTTGCCAGCGTGAAAATGCCTAAGTTCTTCCCTCTGCTCAGAGGGGGCTATTCAAAAGTTACAGGCACCTTCTTGGAGCAGAGACACAACACAGCTCGTACAAGCGGGGAGAGATGACTGTGTGATGGGACTTGCTGAAAGTTTGCGTGGACCAATGTCAAGTCCCACATCTTTGGGGAGGATGAACTGGGGAAAACTGAATAAACCAAAATGGTTCTTTCTCCCCATGGAAATGAGTGCAGCCAGAGCATGTGCGCAGGTATGTGCACAGGACAGCATGGGAAAGGTGACAAATATAAGCTGGGGCTTGTCCTGGGACCCATTCTAGCATGAGGAAATGTGTAAATTATGGCTCACAAACTCACATTCCTGAATAATGCTGCCAATTCAGATTGGGGTACAATTAGCAAGAGCTGGGCAGAGTTCTTTGGAGAGGTTTGAAAGGAAGAGAAGTAGACTGGAGCTCCAGGAAAGGAACAAGAAAAACCCTCTGTAATTATGGACTGGATGTGTCCTCCCTCTCCCCATTCCCTTCACTCCTCTATTTCCCTTCCTCCCCCGCCGCCTTTCTCCTCTCCACCTCCATTCACTGCTTCTGGGTGCCTCTTAGCCCTGGAGTTAAATTAATCAACAGGATTAGGTGGATTCGGCCACAACAAGACCCTCCAGGCTCAGACTGAGCCCTTGATGCTCTACAAGGACCTGCTGCCTTGTCTTGAAGCACCTTGGTGCCGTCTGGAAGGATTGGCAGACAGGACCAGACATGAAATCGCATTCATTAAAGTGGGGATCGGATTTTGTTGGAGGGTAAAGGGGAGCTGCACATTCTCTCCTTCAGTATTTCTCATCTCATTTCCTCTCTCTTTTTTCCCTCTTGCTTCCAGCTGCACCATCCTAAAAATTAAATGTGTGTTGGAGGGGAGAGATGAAGGGGGGGAAGGGAATGGTTTTGTGAATGGTTTAGCTATAACTGCACCTTTTGTGCTGCAACTGGCTTTAGCAAACTCACCCATATACTGCTGGAGCAATGGCGATGCTCCACGAGACCAGATCTGGAGGTGACTGGCTGGGAAGCTAATGCAGCCACAGGGGAACTTAGATTTAATGGCATGAGAGAAGTAAGAAAACCTCACTTTGGAGGTACCAGCAGGATCTGAGCACCCCCTCATCACAGCCCCACACCAGGTCCCCCCTTCTTCACAATGCTCTGCATGCACCACAGCTGTCATGCTTGGTGGCCCCAACAGCTACCCCTACATAAACATTTTTCCAGTCCCATATGTACATGAACTTCAGGCACATAAAATAGCTTCAAGTTATTTTATGCTGGAGGATAATTAGAGAGTCTCTCAATGACCTTGGAAAGGGCAGGCTTCACCTGCCATGCAATGCTTTTGCTGTCTGATATTGCCTTATTAAATGGAGCCACATTGCCATGAGACAGTGAGGAGGTACCCATCTCACAGGTGAAAATACCTCCTGATTGTAGGTATCTTGTCACAAGGGCCTAAAATAATAAGATATATTATAACTGAGATCCTTGCTGTGGACCTCAGCTATAGTACATCTATGGAGCAGGAAAAGTGGGACTGCACATGTCATACTTTCTACTCCCCCAAAACGATGTGGGATGAACAAGAGTCACCAAGATGCAGATGTTTATTCACAGAACATATCTCCTGTGCTGGACCTGTAGTCAACAGCTTCAGAAGCAAGAGCTGAAACTCTCCCTGACTTCTCAGCATCTGCCTTTCCCTCTGGCAGAAAGCAAACAAAACCCATCAAAATGCAAACAAGACTACGAAAAGCCTGAGAGAAGGGTGACAGAGTGGCAGCATTGCAGGCACAGAATTGTCTTGCCTTGATTTTTCTTTCCAATGTGAAAACCATAACACCTTCTTCTCTCTCTTCTTGGAAAATTATGAAGTCCTGAGTTCACAGTGAGAGAGATGTGCATACGTGTGCACAGAATAACCCCTGCTCACCTCTAAAGCTATTCAACAGCAGGTGGGACTGCAAAGGGGGACAGAGGTGTTTCAAATTCATATCCCCCCCGTTTCTCCTGTCCAAGCACATTCCCAGACACAAAAAAACAATAATTGACACAGCATATACAATAAAGCTTGGGGTTCCCCTTCCCTCTCCATTCCAACCTGTAAACTCCCCATTCTCCAGCATTTGCTCGTGCCTGCACAGCTCTATTACAGTTTAACAGAGTTTAGAGGGCTGTGGTGTGGAGCAGCAGCAGAAAATGAATCACATAATAGTAGATATGCGTTTTAATCAAGTAATTCAGCACAAGCAGAATGATAGTGGCTGTTGGTGGGGTGCCCTTGAATACCAAACAGACTGGGTAGCAGGCCTAGGAAAATGAAAAAGTCATTTACAGCTCAGCTGGGGACTGCAGTGTTCAGTAAAGCATTATTGTGGGGGCCTTAGAAGATAAAGGTTTGGGTATTTTTCTATTTTTTTTTTTATTCAGGCACTGAACTGGCCAGCTGTAACCAAACCACAGACTGAGGTAATGTCCATTATGGGCTTTACAACTTGGAAATAATACTCACAGTGGAGCCGATGCTCTTGAGCAGGAAGGCAGAGACAGTGTGTGTTGTCTGCCTGCCTGGGGGGAATATAGAAGCGGGGGGTGTCAGAGGGAGGTGTTTCACATCTGGATAATTCCCTCATCATGTCAAGATCTTTACTGAATGGGTGAGATCACATGCGGAAGGAGAAGCTCTAGGAAGGGGGAGAAAGGAAAGCTGGAGGTTTAACGGATGAAAAGGGAGCATATGCAAAAGATACCATTTCCTCACACATAGGTGATGGGACACAGCCAGCCGGAAGGATAACCACGGTGAGAACCACACAACCTGTTCTGGTTTGGAGTGTGGTATCTAACTATTTCTCCATGTCTGAATCTCCCCCAAAGATTCACCCAGGAACAGACCCACATTCACATGCTGGGCTTGAAGACTCAAATAAAGGTGGTGCAACGTGCTAAGTTCTACCTGGTTCTGGTTGTCCTACTTCCCTGAGCACTCACCCCAAACTTACTTTCCTCCCAGCTTGACCAGAATTTACCTCCTAACTCACGGATTTGTTCAGGAATTTTAAGAAAACTCTTATACAGGAGTATGTCACCTGGCACTTGGCCATGAAGTATGTATATGCCTCTAAAGAAAAGAATATAAACTTTTATTTGGTTAGAGTTCTAGTTTGGCATACACAGAGGTCCAAAATCCATCTCCATTTCAACCACAAAATCCCTACATCTCCTTGAATGAGTACCTTCATCTTCTTGTCTCAGTTCTAGGTGGGTTCACAGGCATAACTACAAGTGGAGCACTACAAGATTTTGGAAAGAAAAAGCTAGAGACACCCTGTTTTCCTTGGAACATCACCAAAAGCCTCTTGCCAATATGAGGACTTGCACAGAGTGAAGACATAGCCAAGAGCTCTCTGTATTCCTCTTCGTATCTTTGCAGCCAGTCGAGGTAACTCCATTCAGGTGGGAAACATACCTTTGCCTTGAAACAGGAAGATAAACTAGATGAGGGCTTTTCCAAGTCCACAAATAAGAAGGAATTGCACCCTTAACCAGATGCTCTTTCATAATCCAGGCCACGCGTATAGACCAAGCAAACTCCTTCGCTGATGTACAACAGTGTAGTTCTGGTAAAAGCCAAGAAGCTGTACTCATTTATCTCAGTAGAGGGACCTGGCCCCGGAGGCTCCATCTACTCTGCATGTGAAAGTAGTAAGAGACATCAAGGCCCCAGCAAATCCTACCACAAATCAGGGTCTGGCAGCGTAGGTACCAGCTGCAGTGCCCCCATGCAAAGACACATGGTCACAAAAAACACAACATATTCTGTTCCTTGCAAGTAGTGAACAAAACCAAATCATCCAGAACATTTGGAGGAAGATAGGGAGGGAGGGAGGGCAAAAGAGAGCCTACGTCTCCAACAGCCTTTGTTAATTCCCAGCACTGGCCTGAATATAAACAGATGGAATATCCATCAACTCCAGTCGTCTTTTCTTTTCTTTCAACTTTTTTCTAGTTCTCGCCTCCCTGCCCCCTCCACCCCTAACACTCTTTCTTCTGGCTTTTGTTTGGCCTTTTAAAGAACCCCGAGGTAATGAGGCCTGCCCCAACTCCCCAGCACATCTGTGAAGTCCATAAAAGGCCCCTTTTTCACTTCAATATTCATAGCCGCGTGCTTGCGGCAGGCGCAGGATCCAGCGGAGGGCTGCATGAGAGGGACCGCAGGGGCTTGCTGGCTCCTCTACTTGAATTGAAACGATGTAGTTAGAGAGGCATCAATAGTGGTCCCCAAACTGGGAAGCAAAGGGAGACCAGCTGGGATACAGGGGGAATAAAGAGGCAGGGAGAAGAAAAGGTCTGCTCACTTTCTCTGGAGTTTTCCCTTTTTTGCTTTCTTCCCTTTTCAGCCTCATCTCTGCAGTTCCCTTAAAAGAATTTCTCATAGACGTAGGGAAGTTGATGGAGCAGCGCACACACGTCCCACTCAAGGGTCTGAGCTGCATAGGAGAGCTAGGCGTAGGTGCCCAGGACACTGGAAGCCTGCTAGCGTTAAGGATGGGAGATCTGATCCTTTGATAACTGCCTTGACTTACAAATTAAAGAAGCAGGCAAACCCAAGACAGATTACCTGGCCTACAGCGTACAAAGTCAGGCTCTTTACTCAGGCAAGAGGGACTAGTGTGTATATAGTACCTGGGGCTGAAAAAAACAGTAGTTGACTGGCCAGGGGTAAAATTAAATGTACATGTTTAGCTTGGTACTCTGTGACTTGTTTCAGCAAAGTTCCTGGCAGAGGTACTTAGCACTTGCCTGGGGCAGCAATATGGCACAGCCCCAAGTCAGCATGTAGCCTCTCTCCCCAGTGCTCAGCTTGAGTCCCTGATGCTCACCCACTGAGTTCATGCCATGCCTCGACAGGGTTGAAGCTCCAGCTGGGGTACACGGAGATGCAAAGAAACCCCGCTGATGCCCAGCTTGCTGTAATCCCACTCTTTGTGCTCCAGCCGTGCCCGTTTTCCTCCAGCAGCAAGTGTACATAACATCACAGCCACTACAAGTAAGAGGGTGAACCTCCAGGAGCCCATTACACCAGTTTGCCTCCTTATTCCGAGCACAACACAATATCTAACCACTCCCCACATGCGTTACGACCACCCTCTGAGGGTGCCTGGAGGTACAAATACCGTAATAGAAAATATACTGTACTATTCAAACACCTTTGTGAAAATAACACTCCGATCCACAGGAGAGAGACTCAGAACTGACCCTAGCCAGATGACGGGCATCTCTGGGCAGCTTTGCCCTTCTACCTCGGTTCTCGTCTTGAGAAACACGTGTTCTTTTATGCCAGCCCCCATCCCCTGTCCTTAACCTATTCCAGTACTTTTTACTTAGTAGTTTTCTCAAAGCTGACAGAGCAAGAGGCACCACAGGGCAATATCTAAGCGAAAGTTACCTTTCTCCAGCTCTGGGCTGGAATCTGCTTGGTGTAATGTGTTCATCAGCATGTCACGTATGCACAGACATGCCATCTCAGATGTCTAGCATCCTAGTGAGGCGCACAAATCCAGGTTTCACAGTTTCTCGTCTGTGACAACCTCTGCTCCCCCTGGCTTTGTCCCAGCAACGCTCTGCTCATGTACTTGAAGTACTGCCACCCCGTCTGTTCCAGTTCTGGGCCCCACGCGCTCTGCCAGCACATCTCAATCTTGGCCGATAGCTGCCTTGCTATTCTTACCCTGGGGTCCCTGCACAGCTCTATCATTGCTCCTCCATCCCAATTTGCAACACCCTCTTTTATTTTCATCCTAAACCCCTATATGGCTCTGCCAACGGCCCTTAATCTTGTCCTGTAGTTCCTCTGCTGTTCCAACCCTGGGCCTCCCTGGCTGGATACATCAAGTTAAAGACCTTTCAATATAAGACTCTTTCAGGAAAGATAAACAAATTTAACCTCATAAACCTTTCCCAATCCTGAAAAACCAGCCCGTGAGAATGAGGCACCAGAGACCACTTAACCACACATGAGAAACACATTCCTCCTGCTGTTTGCAAGCCCTGCTTCATTTATCTGACTGTCAGACCGACCGCCTGAAGCCAAGAGGTGTGCGAGAGCGGGCACGAGCAACCACTTCGCTTCCTTTACTTTGTCCTCTACCGTGTCTGTGAAAACAGAGGGATGCAGCAAAAGTCCTTAAGGCAGTAGTCCTTGGAGATCGTCTGATTCTTTTGCCCTTCTTCTGCTTCATTGCCTTTCCTGTGCCCTTATGATTTTTAATTACATATGTATACACAATATATATACACACACGTGTCTATACACACGTCCTCTCTTGCTCCATTGCTCCTTCCACTTGCTTTCCTGTTCTCTCTCTACTGCACTGCTGCTGGCTCCTCTACCTTTTTCTCCATATTTACACCCCTGCCCTGCCTACTTTTCTCCCAACACACACAAACACAGTTTTACATTATTTTCAGCCCACAGAGAAAACATCAAAGTATGTGACTTGTAAAGAGCTCTGGGAGAAAAGGACCCACAAGCATAGCGTGCCCCTCATCAAGTTGGCCAACAGCAACTCCGGCTGCTGCTGAAAATGTGTTGAGAAGCTGGACTGTGACATTCGCCTGCAATTGAACCCCTCTGCTTGTCTGTGCTGCTCTCCGCTAGCCGAGCCGGGAGAAGAAAGAGAAGAAAGAAAAGTATAGGGAGGAGAGAATGCAAGTGACAGAAAGAAGGATTGAATGAAGGAGTGAAAAGAAAGAAAGATATCCCTGCGCCGCTTGGTCCTTTATCAGCCCTGTCATCTGGTGCAAGGCCCTGTTCGCATTGTCTCACCTTGGACAAAACAAAAAGGCGTTTTTGTGCAGATTCCTTTAGAGCTGCCAGAGCCCGCACCTTAGGGGGTCGCTAAAGGCTGAATGTGCAGCTGACAGCCCTGTGCAGCCCGATGTGATATCAATAAACTCCGACACGTCAACTCTTCAGCACAGCTCATGTGGAAGGTACGGCTTGAATATTAAAACCTCCAGCGGCCGGGAAATAAGCTTGGGGTGGAAAGGGGGGAGGAGGTGGCTCAGAGCAAGATGAGGTCGACGAGCGAGGGGGCTGCGCTAGCACAAGCTAGGGGCAAGGCAGCCAAAAAAGAGACAGCATTACAGATCTGCTACCTGCTGTCTCAGTAACTGTTCAGTGTCTTTTTGCTTTTATTCTTGACCACCAGCGAGGACAAGAGACATACAGGCTTATGTAACAGCTTCCACTACAGGTTCTGGGACAGGGATTCTCCTCGAGAACCAAACCGGACAGAACCCAACAGCCAAACCAGAACCTGTGCTCACCTGCTTGATATTATGTCTTGCCTCCTGCTTGGCAGACATTTGCTTCAGGGCAGGCAGAGTGTACACACAAGTGAGTAAATATACTACCTCTTCACGCCCTGCTGTTTATGATATGATGGTCTTCAAAGGCATCCATCAGTGACAGAGCCTCAGCTGTGCTGCCAGCAAAGCTTCCAGCCCCGAGTGACAAGCCAGGCAACAGAAGTGCCTGTTTTGCTGATGGGACACTGAAGCCCAGTAGCAATTTTTTTGCCCCTCTGACACTGTAACAAGATGCTTTCCCAGAGGAGTAGGCACAGTACCATCATACAAGTACTGGTGATCTTTCATGCCTGTTAGCACTGGCTGCAAAACATTTTCCTCTGCTGACACTTTCCATCACTAGGTTCCAGAGTAAACGTGCCCAGCTGAAATAAGAGATGCACCTCACTCCATGAGAGCTGAACCGTGCTAAGCTCAGAACCAAGCTAAGCTCTCTGAAGACTACATAATGTCCGCAGCCTCCATTTCTACTCAGATAACAGCTCTGAAGTTTTATTTTTGCGGTAAAGGTTAGAACATATTTTGCCCAAATTAAATACTTGGAGTCTCAGGTGCCAGTTCCTCCAAAGGGGTGGGGGGAGGCCAATCCCACCACCAGAGCAGATGTGTGCCGAAGATGTCCTTTAGCCCTGATAAAGGCAGGACACAACTGTCACACGAGGACACAATCGTCACACGAGGACACAATCAAGACAGACTTAAGTTTTAAAGTCTCCAGCTGTACAGAGGGAGTTTTTTCAGGAGGTAGATAGCTACACATGCATGATATTCTGTGGGTTTTATCTGCCAAGTATTTCTGAGGATACATGACTTCATTCTTTAGGTATTTTAAAATGTAACAAGGGATCTTTCAGGGGCTTGCGATGATCTCTTTCCCTCTTGGATTGTGATCCTATGAGGCAACTGTGCCCTGCCCGACACACAGCATAAGCTGAAGCCTTTCACAACTATTTCTTGGTTAGGAATTCAAGATGAGGAGCAAAGTCAAAAACATTTCCCACCACCATTAAACCAGAAGGATGTGCAGCAGAGCTCTGCTCTTACCAGATGGAGAGACTGAATATGCAGAGAATAATGATTTAGCCCGTCAACCACAGATGAGAACAGGTATTTCTGCCACTAGATCTGTTTTGGTTAGAACTATGCAGATCTTGAGTTTTCCCATTTGACAATCAAATCCCCCAAATGCAGGGAGGTGAGAGTGTTTCAGGATAGCCTTAAATTATTTCTGTTTGGCTGGGCCATTTGTTTTGAGTTTTGTTGGTTTTTTTTTAAAATAAAGAATCAAAATATTTTAATCTAAGGTAGTAGAAACATTTCAGCTGACCTGAAATGAAAAATCTGGCTTTGTTTTCAAATTATTTTATTAGAATTTTTTCCATTAAGAAGTAGCTTCACTTCAAGATGAAATGGGGATTTGAGAAGACATTGAAAAACTCTTGTTTGTTGTTTTTTGTTGTTTGTTTGTTTTTTAATTCCCCTCCCATACGTGGCCAGTGGCTCTGGGATCTTTGCAGAGGCCTTTGGTCTTGGTTTAATTCAGTTCTGACTACGTGCCCTTTGCCAGTCACAGAAATTAAGAGAGCCAAGATCTAGTACTGTGTTGTTCAGAGACGTGACATCTGTAACATCAAACTGTTGGTTCCCCCGTGACTACTACTGGTGCAAAAGGGAGAGGATTTGTGTGCCTGGCTCTCTGGGACCTGCACAGACACATGCCGTCTTCTGTGGTAGGAGCTGATTTCTGGCAGTCAGGCCAGCAAAGTGGTGGGCATGTGAAATACATCTCATGAGCGACATGTAGGACTGGTGCTAGCAGCTAACAAAAACAGATTCTGAGCAAAATCAACAAATAAAGTAGGTACTAATGATTCTCACTCAAAAAAAGGTCAGAAACCCAAAGAAATCTACTTGCAAACCAAGCAGTGAAGAGTTACAAAAAGAAAATTCCCACCCTCAGCTTCAACAGACAGAGCAAGTGCACGAAGTGTCGAAGGAAAAATATTTTTCCAGCTACTGATGAGCCCACATGAGAATCACTCACCCTTCAAGGGGCCTGGTAATGTGTAAGTTAGTTCCACGCCATGTACAGTTTTGAAAGTTGAGCACTGACCATGCAAAAGCCTAACCCCTTTCATCCACCCCTTCTTCCCAACCAAATTTTACAGACCAGAGAAAATTAGCTGGAATGTTTAATGAACCTTTTGATATTCATACTTCTTCAGCTGGTAAATAATTTCATTCTGCACGCTGAGGACGTTCAGGATGCAAGCATGGAGATTTTCCTCTTGGGATAGCGTAAGTTGGCTTAGCTAAATTAAGAAATTACCTCCCCCTGAAATTTGAAACACTTCAAAAATGCAGTTGTCTGAATTGTCCAGATTCTCTGTGTTTCAGAGTGTGAAACAGTATTAACTGTTATTTGTATTTCTGTAGTTCCTACAGCCCATAACAAGAGTTAGGTTGGGGTTTTGCGCTGTACTGCAGCAAATACAGGCAAACGACAGCAGGAGGAGGGAACTAGATGGTGAAAATTTGTCTTTGCTGGTCTGAGTCAATACTGGAAATAAAATTTGGATGTCCTGACTCCCAGGTGGCTGCTGGGTCCACTGGCTGATCCTTTTTAGATTATAATGCCAACATAAATACATGACTGTCTGATTCCTTGTACCTTGCCAGATGTGCTGCATAACTCCTATATCAAACCCCAAACTCCTGGTTAGGTGAAAACATACCTTTTTGCAAGACATCACTCTGCTGAATATCACCTGCAGCTATAACACATTATTCAAGTAATTGATTAGCCTGCACTTCTTACTTCAACACTTCCCTCCATGCCTAAAGATTCCCATTTCATGCTTCAAAAATCCCAGAGAACAAGCTCTTGGGTTGCACGAGTTTGCTGGACAACCCTGGAGCTATTAGAAGCAATAACAAGGCAGAGCAGCTAACCAGCAAGCAGAGCATTCAGATGCCATCTAGCAAATCCAACAGGTCAGCAAAGGCTTGAAATTGAAGATGCCCTTTGAAAACTGGAGTGTTTATTTGTTTTAATGGATGTTTTCTAGCAGCGTATTCAAGCAGATAAGCCAATATCAGAACAACTTGCTCCACAATGCAAAATAAACTATATGTAGGAGGACAGTCAGAAGAGTAAGCAGCAGACCTAGACTTGAAGCCTCAGTAAAATAACAAGCCGAAGAGCTGGACCATACTCTCTGGATATTAATTTTAACCCCAGGGGTGCTGTGGTTTTGGTGGGGAGAAACGCCACCGGCATATTCAAGCGTTGGGCTCCAATTGGCAGCAGTGGGAGCCGAGCCCCGTTCTGGGAATGGCAGGGCTGCCCCGGGTCACGTAGCCACCGTTCCACTCCCCACTGTGAGGGGCCCCAGCGCTGGATATTTGCAACCGGCTTTAGCGTCACAGTGGGAGCTGGAGAGGACTTACCAGCCCTTTGTGATGGATACGCTTTTCGGTCCAATGCTGCCAGCGCTATCGCTATTAGAAATGCCACCAGAATACAGGATAGATTTTCCACTCCCTTCTCATCCATTATCTTATCTGTCTGTATTGTCCCCTGTTTGGTATTGGGCTCGGGGACAGCTGACACACACAGACACAACTCAAGAAGTTCCAGCAAGCCTTGAACCTTGTCGCGCGGGCCACGACTGGGTCTTTTAAAGGCACGCTTTGCACACTGTGTCTCTGCGATCTGCGCGAGATGCTGATATTTCTGGGAAAAAATGTGCCCCACACCTACTTAGTATTAGGTGGAGGCATCCATCTCAAACCAGCAGTGACCGAGTACTCCCTTTGTACCTACAAACAACCTTCCCCTCGCATTGATTATTAAAGATTTTGCCTCGCGCTGCCTCCATGGGAGCTTTGTTGCGGCAGGTGCTGGTACAGAGCCGTGAGAGCACGTGGTAGTATCTGGTCCACAAGCCAACACCAGCAAAATCCAATGTATACACATTACAACAGCTGGGTCAAAAATGTTTGCACTTGGTTTTAGTTAAGTTCTGTCCACAGCCAGTCTTAGAAAACCCGTAGGAACGGCACAGATTTTCTTTTCTGGAAGCTCAATCTAATATTTATATTATTTTATATTCTTGCAAAATTTCACTTGGATCAATTTCATTCCCAGAGGGCAGAAGCATTTCTCTTCCAAAAACTGAAATTTCCATCAAAAACATAGACAAACTTAGATCTGGTGCGTATTTTTATGTAGAAAAAATGTAACCAGTATTTACAAAACTAATAATTTTTAGGCACAGAAATGATGATATTTAGATTTAAAATATTTTCTTAGTCCACAGCAATGCTACATTAAAATAATTCCTTATAATTTGTTATCAAATTTCACAAAAGCTAACTTACTTTCTTTAAATTTTAATCCATTCTAAACACTCAAACTTCAAAGTTTTTGTTGATGGTACTCAAGATATTTCACAAGCCTGCACAATGTCACCCTCTGCTGACGCATTCAAATAGAAGTTTTTATTAAAAAAAAAAAAAAAAAAAAAGAGATATAAACGGTTAAGTTAATCCAATATCCTGCCCCTGACAGCTCCCGGTGCTGGATAGTTCCTGATGGAGACGTAGGCTACTCTGTAATTATCTCCTGCACCATTACTTCTGTTGGGTGAAGGGTAGTCCTCCCAGTGCCAATTAATTCATGTCTGGCTTGTGCAAAAATTTGGATTGCCTTTTTTCATTAAAAATAGTTATTCAGTACGTAGGATCAAACTGGGGCAGTACCCAGAAGCTCAGCTGGTATCTAAGACAACTTGAGCCTGAAAACCTGGGCTGGAAAAAGTCTCCTAAGAACGGCAGAGAAATCAACATTTGAAAAATAAATAAAGATAAATGAACATAAATTAAGGGGGGGGGGGCATGAATCACCACTCTTTACTAGAAAAAGCTTTTATATTCACGAACAAGGCCTGAGTCTCCTTGCTGATCTTCATTCCCCCTCGGCTCACTGTGCAGAGGTGCTCACTTAATTATTTTATTTGTCTTTAAAAAGCACTGCTTTAGGTGCTTAAGGTCTCTTAGCACCTAAACCCTTTAATTTGAGATGGAACTCATACTCAAATGCTTTCATCTGGTACTTATTGGGTTCAAATAGCCAGGTAAATTTAAATAGAGCAATACATATGACTTACTAGCAAAAGTACACACCTAAAGAAAGATGGTGAAAAGCACAGTAAAGGCTAACAAACTATACACAAATAATATATGGACCTTCTTATATGCTTACATATTCTGTGCATGATACCTAAAGATCTGGGCAGATATGGAGAACAGAAACAGGACTGGGGTACATAACAAAAGGAACAAACACAAGTTACAAGTATGTGAATGAAGTTGTGCCTCTGAGGTTCTTTGTGGCTTCTAACTGCCATTGACAGAGGCATTTATAGCAATCATCTTGTGCCCTGCTATAGTGTTGAGCCAGCGGGCTCTGTACTGATGTCTCGTAACAGAGAAGTGGGATTTATCCTAATAAATGTTCTCGAATTAGAAAGCCTTGCTCCAAGGTAGCTGTCACTTATCGGGTGTGCAGTGAACGTAGGCACAAAAAGAGATACAGGGGACTACATGCCTGGTGAGTTGACAAATGATGGGTGAGTTCGCTTCTTAACCTAAAATTTGTTGCTAGATAGAGAAAAGAGAAAGTGGGAATGACTGAAGGCAAGAAGTGTACTTTCAGCAATATGCTAGTACCTCAAAATAAAACAAGAGGAGAAAAAAAAAGTCTGGAAGTCCTTGGGGATGACATCATCTGTCACCACAGCAGGGCTGTCATGAAATAAATAAATGGTCTGGATTGCCTGCAAGCGTGACTACAAGTCAGTGACATTGATCCACATGTCCATCTGCATGAAAACTTGTTGGTGGGCAGACCCTTAACTCGGTGAAAAGTGCCTCCTATGGCTCCTTCTGCCCATCATTGCTCTCTCCTTTCCCTAAGTCAGAGATAATGAAGTTACACAGCTCGCTAAGAAGGCAGGAAGGTTTTTTCTCCCCTAACCCTTCAGCTTCTTCTGAAACAAACCCAACAACAACTCAGCTGGTCTTCCTCTATTATTTTTGTTGGAGAGACTTCCCCAGCCCCTCCCTCCCTCCCGATCTGCTGCTAGTAAGAGTCATGTAAGTTTGTTGTATACCTGCCAAATTTTTGGATGGGCCCAAGAGCCA
This sequence comes from Phaethon aethereus, assembly GCF_964289735.1. Lineage (NCBI taxonomy): Eukaryota > Metazoa > Chordata > Aves > Phaethontiformes > Phaethontidae > Phaethon > Phaethon aethereus. The sequence goes on along the minus strand of NC_138597.1, from coordinate 2,230,824 downwards.
GCTCACATGGTGGCTGTTTTCCCTGGACAAGACAGCCTGCAAATGCAGGCAGGAGCATGGCAGTACCTGAATTTTGGGGCTGGAAAACATGGCAGTAACTGCCCTGCAAAGTACCACCACAGTGGGAGAAGGAGTGGGAATAAAAAGGGATGGAGAAGAAGGATAGAAGAGCACATGAATATTAGCACTTAGCGAGGAATGCCCTTGGAGAGTATTAAAAAGCAAACCCAGCCCTTGTGATGTGCTTTGGGGAGAGAAGTAGAGGCTGAACCTAATGCAGTACTTACTGTGCACTGCTTTTATTGCAAAGCACAGGCATTTGGGCTGTGGTAGTGCCCGGGGCTGTACAGATACATGAGCACAGCAGCACACCAAGGGAAGGAAAGCCCAGAAAGGGCTAAACCAACACACCAGCAAACTCAGACACCTCAGGGAGCACCGCCTGGAGGCAGACAGCAATTTCAGCAAAGACTGCAAGAAGGGCTCTGACCTTGATGAGGCTGTAGCGAGCCACTGAGTCCCCGCGGGCTGCTGGAGTAGCACCATGCTGCCTCTGGCAGGCTGTCCTGACTGCTGGGCCACACCGCTCTGTGTGGGCTGACCGCAGCAAGGCCACTCTGTTGACTCACGACCCCACAGTCGCCCTAACAGACCAGCCATGGCTGCCCTGACTAACTGCCCATACCAGGGCTACCTGCCCACATTAGGGCTGACTGACTCTGCCACAGCCGCTCTTCTGCCAGACAGGCCACAGCCTCCCGAGCCCAACAAGCAGAAGATTGCCGCCAGCCTGCCCCAGCACTACCACACAGCTGCACCCCGACTGCCTCTTGTGAGCAGCCCGGGTCCCCTCAGGTGAGGGGGTGTGCTCCCATTGGCTCTCTGTCCTGCAGGCCCGCTCCCTGCGGGTGGCCCAGCCAATCAGCGCAGGGCAGACACCTGGGTGTGGTGGAAGGTGCCAGAAGCAGGGGGTCCATCAGGTGCCCTGCGGTCATTACCACAGGGACTCGATGGCTGTTCCCTCGGGGACTCAGTGCCCATGGTGGCCTGGAGAAGGGCTGAGGGGGTAGAAGAAACCCCATTTTCCCTCAGCCGAAAAAAGGCAGGGCCCTGCCTTAGCTTCCCTCCAGCCTGAAGGCAGAAAGGGGTTAGGAGCTCCTGAGGCGGCCATTTACTGTGAAAGAGCAGGGGGCAGCTGTGCATGCAGGCCCCTTGGTATACCTGACCTGGAGGGTGATGACAAAGAGGCCACAGCATATTTATTATACCCACATTATAGCATCATACCTGTGCTGCTTCGCTGAGAGGTAAGTTTGGCTTGTGTGTGTAAACTGTGGCCTCCGGGCTGCTGCCCACATCATGGTGGGATCAGGAGGGTGCGGGCAGCCATGAGCTGATGGCAGCTTGAGGAGGGCACACCAGGTAAGAAAACAGGGTCGGAAGAGTTTTTGGGGAAAGGCAGTTTAAGGGATTAATCTCTGAGGTTTGAGAAACGATTCACAAAGGGTGAAAGAAACAGGAGAGAGGAGGCTGGGAGGTGCAGGGAGCAAAGACAGGCAGTTATAGTTGGGGTAGATTACACAGGTCCTTATGCAGTAACAGCAGGATTTTGATATCTCCCTGAAGAGAGATGCTCGCACGAGGGCTCGGGGAGAAGATGGATTTTAGCAGAATAACTTTGAATAACCAAGAAGCCAGGGAGGAAGAAACTCCACAGCAAGAAAAAAGAAGACTTAGTAGGTCATCTCCTGCACATGTCAATCAGCACAAGGCTGTTCTTGCCAGTAAGAATTCTTCCTCCAAAAGTCGTTAGTTCTGTTTAAGTCCCAGTGCTTTCTCTAGTGCCCAAGTGCCACAAGAGAGGGAAATCCAGGCAGTCCAACTTCACTAACTGCTAAGTCCTAAAATCTTCTTCCCCCCCCGTTCCTATTTCTTTTGATTCAGACAAAACTCCCTCTGAAGTTGAGAGGACCAAATACGAGGGCATTTACTGAAAGCTCAATTCAGATGTCACTGGGGGTAAATCTCCATAATGCCAGCTGGCGCTTGCTTGAGTGAGCAGTCATTACTCTGTAAGTCGGCTGCCCAGTAAAACCTGAACTGGGCCCGCAGGAGGTGCAGTGGTAAAGGGACAAGCCTGATATTGAGGAAAATGGGGTTCAGAGCATCATAGACTTTTATGTAATTGAAGACGAACTGTTTAGGATCTGTGTTTGCAAGCGTGGATCTTGGCACAATCCCCAGGGAAAGGCAGTTTGCCGATATTGTGGTAATAAGGCCAGGCAAGCAGCTTTCTCCATAAATTGTAGCAACTAAGACAACTCCGTTCATGTCACAGCATCCCGATCTGCTCCGTTGAGTTGTCTGCAGAGAGCTTTAATCGTAATTTATGGAGGCTAAGTGCCTAATAGTGGACCGATTTAAAAATCACAGGCTCTGTTGAAATTAGCGGTCCGCTGGTTTAGAATGGTTAAAAATACATCTCACAGGCTGCTAGGAACTGAGTGAGATGTCCTTGATCTTTTTTTTTTTCACTCTGCAGGCAGGACCTCGTGGTTATTTCTTCCAGCTTAAACAGTACAGGACACATTAAAATGGAACAAAGCAAAAAAGCCCGAACCGAAAACCTCGATGGTAGGAGGGGGGGAAAAGTTAGTGAAAACTCAATGAAGGCAACAGCCGTTTCTTCCCGCCTCAGGTCTGATTCAATCAGGTCTTTCAAAAGAAACTCCTGTCACCACAAACTGCCTTTTCATGCCAGATTCCTCCGGCTCCCCCGCTCTGCCCCATCCCAGCGACTTCCAACAGCACCGATCAATCTCCAAGCGACACCCTGCTCCCCCCGCTCCCAGCTGCCTCCAGCCACCGCCGTTCCCAAGCAAAAGGCAGCTTCACCCAGGAAGGTGGTGGAAAAAATGTGGACAAATTTCTGATTTGCAACACTCTGGGAATGGGTTTATTGCCATTGTTTGAGTGCAAATGTATAAATAAAGCAAAACGAAGATTCCAGGGTGAGTCCGATGAAAAGCAGAAAACAAGAAATTTTATGGCCATAAGTGGCGTGGGCTAATGGTGATTTTTGAGGCACTGGACCATGGTAGTTACTTAGCTAAATGATTGCTGTGAAACCGGGCAAGAGGCTTATTTCTTAATTACTGTTACATATTATGTCAAGCTGACACTTGAAGGCGTGCTTGGGCACTGATAAAGTTAGCCAAAAAAAACCAAACCAACCAAAACAGCCTTACCATTCTGAGAGGTGTGTTACTTGGGGGTCATGGCTGGCACTGGGAAAAGGCAAGGCTGGCCCCCCAAAAAGAGGTGCAGCAGGCTCACGCTCTCCTTATCTCTAGGCCCATAGGATAGGGCAGGAGTAGATAAACCTCTGGGAAGCTGGCAGCCTTTCAGCTGGCTGAGCAGGAGCTATAGGGGACTGGACGGAGCCAAGAGGACCAGTGGCACTGGGACAGAGGAAGGGGACAGTCCCTGCTGCCCGGCTGTTTGGAAAGAGAGAGAGCCAGATTTTCCTCCCGGCTGCACGGAGCCAGACCATCATTTTCGGAGCCCAGGAGCTCTAACCAGGAGCAGAATTCAGCCCCAAAGAGGGACACGCATGGGATAGACCACGGGGTAAGGCGAAGCCGTGTATCGTCCCCAACTCAATGCAGCTCCTCTGATTTCTAGTGGCCACAGAGCTGACTCAGCTTCTGCACAAAGCTCTCCAGAGTCTTGCCAGGATGCTAACCTCCTCCTTCCTCTGCAGGTCCAGATATTTGAATTGCGTTTCCCTGGGGCCACCTCTTCGCTGCTGTGCCCTGAGAGCAGCCGCTGGCAACAGCCTCTCTTTTGGTCGCTTTGCCCCGATCTAGCATTGTGGACTAATGTGGGGCATGAGCAATCAAGCTGCTAATTCCTTACTCGCATTTCTATCTATCTAGCCATTATCAGTTATACATATGCTTTGATCATGTATAGCCCATATGTAAAAGTCTCACTTGGAGGTAGCTCAAATTTACAGTTCCTTATATATCCCATAGGCTTACAGTCCCACAGGCTGTAGTTCTGTTACTTTATGGAGTAAACTTGCTTTCTGTTACTGTATGGAGTTCCTGAGGTACTGCCCTCTCCCTCGCTCTTTCCCCAGTACATCAGGAGCTGTACAAATCCTGAACAAAAGCATGGTCTCTGCACTAAAATCTTATAGCCTGAGCACATAGTTTTGCTGCTGTATTTTCTTCCCAGTCTAAACCTGTGCACTCCTGTAGAAGAGAGAGAAATTACACATTTGCAATGCATTGAGATAATGGGCTCACCACTGGCATGAGTTGGATATAAAAAAACACTAGAGAATATTGAGCTAGCAGAGGTGGACAGAGCAGCATCACAGTCCTACAGGATCCCTGTTTTTAATTTGGTATAATCGGCCAAATCAACACCTCTATCTCCATGTGACCTTTTGATTTGTGGCATGCAAAATCCAGATACTAGATTTACAGCTAGGTCAGTTTTACCCCAGGTAAGCTGATTATACCCTACATTTAAAAAAAAAACCCAAAACCAAAAAAAAAACCAACAAATCTCACTGTGCAGGAATGCTAATGGCAAAATATATTCACAGGTTATTTAATAACCCAAACTGCATAATTGCATCAAGTAAGCTCATCCCAAGGTGCTTAAGTTGTATTTTGTGAGCAGAAAATTCTTCTCCCTGAAAAAAGAACGGAAAATGGAAAATCCTCACTGGGACTCCTTCTCAGGCTGAGAAATTTCATTCCCTTGGAATTAGTTTCTGTCCTCAAAACTCCTCTGAACAAATGTAATTATTTGTAAATCTCGGGGCTTGCTTCGCAGCTAGCTGGCCATGCTCCCGAAAATGCATTGGTTGCCCATTGATGTTGGAGAACAAGTAAGGGCACTCTTTCAAAACTTTGGGAAAAAGGAGGGGGAAAAAAAAAAAGAATACAAAAAGTCAGGCTTCTTTTTTTCTTTTCCTTTCAGCTCTCTGGAATAATTTGCCTTCAAGAGCCCTGGATTTGCTCCAGTATTTTTGAGGTAGGAAACATGCAGAGGTTTAATTCTTTATTGACTCCATCAGGTTCAGGTTACATGTTGGGGTATAAAATTATAAACAAATGGACAGCATTTACATTTCTGAAGTGTTTCCAGTCCCCTCACCCTCTCGCCCCTCTGAAAGGTACATCAGAAACAGTGCCGCCTGGGTAAAGGGAGCCAGGTGGCTTCATCGATAAACAAGACATCCTTTCTACCCTCTTCCTAGCAGTGGGCTGCTCTCTCCCTCGGGTCCCTGGCTCAAGTCCAGACTGAAATCCTACGTGCACCGAGTAGGTCAGTCTCAGCTGAGCCCCGAGGAAATCAGACTTCTGTCCCAAACCCAGAGGTTTGAGCAATTATAATTTTGCAGTCCCGGTAATGTGGAGAATAAGCTAAAGTTGTGAGCAGGTCACCCCTAGTTGGGATCAAAGAGAAGGAGTCAAAGAAATGGAACAGGAATATGCCTGGTAATTTTTACTGCAGCCCCCTTAGCTAGTGCCACTGCATTTTCTGGGGGAACATTGATTCAGATCAGCTTGGAGAACAGCCCCAGAGTGGTTTCTCCCTCCATTGAAAAGAATTCGCATCACTCACTCGTCATATTTGTGACTGGGAAGTGATGAAATGGAAATTGTAAAGTCACACAACTCTAATCGAGGCTTATGATTCCGGGAGAGAGGAGGGACAAAGTGACATCGGCGCGGCCGATGTCGCTTTTTGTTCTAACACGTTTCAAGTAGACAATCCTGCCCAGCCCTCCAAGCCCCCCGCAAAGATCAGAGGCTTGAATGGCAAGAACAGGCAGGTAACTGGAGGGAATGCTGGAATCAAAGCCAGCCAAGCCCCGTACAAATCACCGACAGCCCAAGTTTTCCCTTGTTATCACCGTTTGTCATTACTAGTCAGAAGTGCGGCATTTCTTGCAATGACATATAACCTGGATCACAAAATGGTAACGATGCCGCTTCACAGTTAATATCAATGTGCTCCTTGCACATCACTGGTGACTGCAAAGGCAGTGCAAGTTGTAGCAAGGGCTCACTTGAAGATCCCAACTAACCCGTAACCAGTGCCGGGGTGGGACGCAGTAGCTGTGGGAAAGATGGTGAGAAGCAAGAAAAGGAGTCTGACTGCAATAGGGCAGCTTTCCATGAGGCAGATTCTTTAATGCTCAAAATGGCAACAGCCTTAAGTCTACCAAGTAGTTAAGGGACCAATAATTTTTAAGAGCGATCTCCTTGGAGCCTTGACAGGTACAACATCTTCACTATTTCTGACACATGGTGAAGAAGTGCTAGTCCAGAGTTGGTTCACATTCATCTACTGAATTCTTAACAGCAGCTCTCGCAGCACTTGGATGTTTCTCAGACATCTTCCAGCTTCAGGAGATGTTTAGCTAAAGCAGAGCAGCAGTGGCATGTGTTGTTATTGCAGGAATGAGACAGCTTGGTCATTTTGGTTCCCCATTACTCTAGGCACTGAATGTCTGCACAGTAAGAGACTACCCATGGTCAGATAAGACAGACGTGGCAACAGAAACAGAGCCATGGAGAGGTGGAGTGGCTTGGTGAAAGGCAAAGCCAGATTTTAAAAGTCTTCAAAGCCGCAGCTCAGTTCCATATCCATTAGACAAAAACTGAGAACACATACAAAGCAGGGCCAGGTTGTGTATCTGCAGATTAATTAACCTGCTGGTGACGAAATAAGAATCAGATATTTCTTTAAAAATCATTATCTAGAATCAACAGATGAAGTTCCTTATTTGATGCAAGCTAAAGTAGGTCCATCAAATTCACTGGTTTATGGCAGAATCTCGCCCTTAAACTTTGTGTACGAGCACAAGTCTGCTACAATGAGTATATAAGGAGATCCTGCACCCTGGGGAATACTTATTGCTAACTGAGCTAATGATCCCTTTTTCAGCTGTTCACTTTTATAGGAGGTGGTAGTGGAAGTATCTTCTTCATCGTGTCTGTGTTTCATACCGTGAGGCTACTCACATGTATAAAGTTAAATATGGACATAAGTAATTGCAGATTTGGGACATGAGACAATAAGGACCAAATTTTCAGTGGCTAAGCCTAGGCCTTCAAAACAGCATGCCTTAAATTGGGAGATGCGGTTATGAATGATCACGTTTTCATATGCCCCAGAGCTCTGAAATACACACAAACCTATTTTGCATGCACCAACCTAAGTTCTGAGCAATGAAACCCAGACCAAAAATGTATGGATATGGGAGGAAGTAACTGATCCCTTCTCTGATCCAAATGAGGAATCTCCTATGAAATATCCTGTTTTCCTTGCACGTAAGGAACAAATTTCTAGATTGGTCCTTGTGAGATTTCGTAGATGTATCAGCGTGGACAATTCTTACCAACACAATTGGGCAGAGAGGGGAATCATTTGCCAAATAACCGAAATGCTACACCTAGAAGTGTATTAAAACATAGAAGATGCAGAGCTTGTGGATCACAGACCCCAAATACCAAAATCCCCTCCTTAATCACAATCAGTGATTTACTCAATTTACGAAACTCCATGAAGTGAAGCCATTTTACGACATTTGAGACTTTGACCCAGTGAGTGGGTTGAGCCTCAGCGCAGAGATGATGTGTGAAGATGGAGGAGGCTGTGATGGTAGGGGGAATTCCATGAGACACAGATTCAGTTCCTTCTTTAACTCTGAGCTCTCAATGGGACGTGAAGTGACATACCTATCTAGCCTGTGCTTTAATTTCCTTTCCTATAAAAATACCGATCATATTGCCCTTCTTCTGGGGGATGGTGACCCAAAATCCAGTAACGATGCGCGGGTGAGTATGTGACATGTGTTCCCAGATAGATTTTCCAGCTGGTCACATTTCACTGTGACCTTTTAAAACATTTTTCTTGCTGCTACAAAATACAAAATGCCTGTTACTGAGTGCAATAAACCAGCGAACATCTATTCAGTGCTTGCTTGCAAATGAAAAAAAAAAACCACCCACAACATTCAGAAGAGATACAAGTGCTCACAGGAGCCTTGAAATATATATTTTTTTTTGGTTAACTGTGATGTTGCCTGTAGCTCTTTATGGCACTTTTAAAGCATCAAAGCTCAGATTTGTTATATTGAACCTGGAAAGCTTCAAAAAGTTTTTGTAAATTAAAATTAAAAAAAAAAAATACCAAAAGCTATGAAGCGGTATTTTTCAGATGGGAATATGCTTTGATTTCAGTGGTTAATGCAAATATTACTCTTTCCTCCTCCTCCTTCCCCCTGCACCCCCAACAGAGTTTTCGGTGCTGCAGACGGAAGGTGGGGAAAAACAAATATGACATAAATTGTCTTGGTAAACAAGTAAATAGTGTCACTTAAACTCTTCCCCCTATGACTCCTTGCTGGAACTCAGAATTAGTTTATGGCAGGGCTCTGTCAAAAGGCCCCCCTCCCTGGAAACAGAGGTGAGACCTCAAAAGCTATTGTCTCTTTAGTTAATTAATTAAGGTAATATTGAGTAGAGCTTTGCTTCTAAGTTCAAGGAACCCAGCTGGGGGCAGCAGCCTCTTGTTTGATGCCATGAATACGAAGGAATGAGCTCCGGGCCCTGCATTAAAATCCAAAATCATTTAAAACATGCTGGGGTGGAGGGAATGGGGGGAAGGAGCTGGCGGGGGAAGCCCCATTTAACGGAGCTTTACAACAGGGTCCAGCCTTCTTCAAACAACTACGGGGGTTCACTTTGCATTTTACACCACCGCCAGCTAAGTGGTAACCAGTTCCTCGCTTCATGACTCTTGTCTTTCAAGCCTAAGACAGGAGGAGGCTGTTTAAGTTTTGAAGAGCTGATTTCTTTCCCCGCAGAGCCTCCTTTGGCTGGGGAATGCTTCTTACTGGTGCCTGGCCCAATCCCTATAAATGTCGTATTGCTCAATTTTGCTTACATGGGGAATCCTCTCACAGACATGGGATGGGCTGACTCATTTGGATAAAGTCGCCCACAAATGTAAGCCTTTGCAGGCCTAAGCTGGAAATGTGTTTTATTTCCAAGTAGCATCTAGTAGTTATTTGCTCTGTGAGCTGATTTGCCTCTAAAGAAAAAAAAAAAAGAAAAGAAAAAGCCAAGTCTCCAGGTCCATATTCAATCTTTGGGTAAAACTCCCACAGATACCATGGGAATTTTCCTGCATAAAACCACCAGATTTTGAGGGGAAAAAAAGCTGTGGATGGGGCTCTGCTTCATAATTTTTACACAAGGTTCCAGTCCTGGCTTTGCCACTGATACGCTATGTGAACCTGGGGAAGCTGCTTCACTTCGGTTATCCCTCGGCTCTTTTCTACGCCGCAAGCTGGCTCTGGCTGTGCATGTGTGCACCGCCTAATGCAACGGCTGCAAATCTCAGTCCTGGCCCATAAAGCAAATAATATTCATCCATCCCATCCGCAAAGCAAGGCATGATGCCCTACCTCAGTCCCTACCCTCGTGCAGCAGGCTCCCCACGCAGAAACACAGATCTATTTCTTTCACTTTTCCTATGAAACAGGAACTAAAAAGCTGATGGGTGCAGGATTTAATGCCTGGAGATTGCACGATCTTTGTGGATTCGAACCTCTCTTTTTCCCCTCATCCCCATATGCTGTGTATTAACGTCTGCTGCTGTGTTAAGTCTAATTTAGTTTGGTATCTTCTCAGGGGAGAGGTTGGCTCTCATCTGTACATGGCTGCCGAGTGCCAGGCACACCAGTGGCACTGTATAAATAACAGTGATCATAAATAGCTGACAACACCTGCTGGTTTTGAATCGGCAACAAGTGATAATCCTGCGAGCAGCTAAATGGGACTTTGGGATTGCGGGTATTGGCCTGGGTAACTGGCTTCTTGGTTTGATTATGTGTTTGTGTTTTCCCATTTCTTTTTTGCTTTTGAAATGCCTCAGGGAATGACTGTGGGAACAGGAATGACCCAAAATCTGTTGGTCTTTCATCAAGTCAGCTCCTCATCTGTTTCTTTTTTTCCTCTCCCCAGCCCCATTTGCGATGCTTTCAGGAAAATGTACCTTATGGAAACCCTAAGGGGAAATAACAAAAATATTCCCCCACTTGAGGGGCTGCAAAGGGTCCCCTGTCCTGCAAAAACCTGGGCCCATCAGTAGGTCCATTTACTCGTATCAATAAAATCAAACATGGATGCATTTGCTTGGAGGGTTGGAGGCCTGATTAATTCTAGCGTGGGACCAAATTACCATGCTTCTCTGAAAACGATCCCTACAAACAGGGCTTGGGATTGGACACGTGCGTAGGTTTATTCTGGAGCAAGGGAGCTGGTCTGAGGCAATAAGATGCTGTCACTGCTTATGGATGCGTACACACCACCCCTCTGTGGAAAGCGTCACTGCCACTAAACCGCTGGAGACAGGGATGCTCATGTGATGCTGAAGTCCTCCTGGGGTTTGCAAAGAGTTAAACAGCAGGACTGTCACCAAAACTGCACACCAGATTCCTACAGGTTCCTACAGCTCCCTACCAACTATTGCTCTAGCTGATTAAGCAGGTATTTCCCTAACTGGGAAACACTTCTGGTTTGGTGGTGATTTTTTTCTTTTGCTTGGTGTTTCTTCTCCTCCCTGTTACTGTTTTGAGGTGGGTTTTTTTAAATAGATTGGTTTTGCCCTTGTGGCTCCGTCTCCATTCAGGTCACCTCTCCAGGAGCACGTCTCCTTTGGAAAGCACTAAGTACAGGTTAGGAGGGTCATAAGTCGCATAACCCCCTTGAGGGAAGTTTGGTTTTAGCCAGCCATGAAATAGCAACTCTTCTGCTGCAGAGGGGAAGGTGAGGCTGGGGAAAGGGCATAATTTTATTATTATTATCATCGCTTGACCTCCCAACCCAGCGCTCAGAGCTGTCTCTCGTTAAGGAGTGTGCAAACAGGCGTATGGCTCTGCAAGCACCAGAGACCAACTAGACCAATCCATCACGTGAGTTATCAGCCCCAAAAATGCCCTCACAGCCGCTGCAGCAGCCGGGCCGAGATGCTCCCACCTCAGAGGGATCTCCTTGGCATGACAACAGGGATGGAGGGGACCCACAGATACCCAGGGCTGGGATGTGAAGGTGAGGACCGAGGCATCTGGGTGGGCTGGAAAAATCTCTGCGTTCAGGTTTACAGCCTGCCTGGGCTATTTGTTGCAGTCTGCGCCTCTAGAAGTTATTTCAAGGGCCAAAGCGATGAAAAAACTCTCTCTTTCCCTATTTTTTCCACCATCCAAGCAATTAAATACCCTGAGATCATAAAACTGAAGCAAAGTCAACTGCAAACACGCATTAATGCCCCCTCTCCCCTTCCAAGGCTTTTAAAGATTTTTCTGAATTAACCTCAGTGAAGGTAGAAAATGTCAAAAGAGGCAGAGAGGGGGAACTGGGTACTCCTACAGTTTATTGCAGTTTTATGGGGGAAACCAAAGCCGTTCGGGATTACCCAAATTTACCCAAACGCTGCTCGACCCTCTCCCCTCCGGCTGCGACATGGAGTCTGGAGCCAGGAGCGGTCGGTGAAAGCAAGGGGACCCACAGCAGCAGGTCTAAGCATTAATTTGGGAACTTTTCCAGACACCCATTGCCAGGTCTGCCATCCCCTGCCCCTCTCCTTGGGATGCTCGGGGTCATTTCTCCCCATCACCACAAGGCCGATATCCCGGGGAAAGAAAGAAAGAAAGAAAAAAATAATAAAATAAATCCATCAAAGCCTATTAGTTAAATTGCTCTGTGCAAACCTAATTGACCACGAGGGATCTCCTAGACAAGCAAGCCGTAAATCGCGATTTGAACAGCGGCAGGGGGAAGGAAAGAGGAGAAAAGGGGTGGAAAGAGTGAGGAGGAAGAAAGTTTGCGATGGCTGGGGATCATTTTAGGCGACTGCCTGGCTGGAGGCTGTGGAGAAAGGAGGGCTGATCTGCAGCATATGGTGCAAAGAACCAGTGCTGGGGGTGGAAGAATAAAAACCCCGAAGGCTGCAGATCCTAAGGAGCTATTTATTCCTCCCCCTGCAGATGTACATTAATGCAGGAGGAGTAGAGGGAGCAGATCTTTGGGTTGGAAAAAGAGAAACAACGCTCCTTCCTTTTAACATGCTGTTGTCTGGCTTGATCTTGTCACTCCAAAGGGACCCATTCAGAGGTATTCATGCATCTGCCTCAGGGGGACAATGGGACCTTAGTTTATAAACTGTCTGTCCAGTTGCCTGCGGCCTTTAGTCCTTTTGTTTTCGCTTCTCTTAATAAACTTTTTGGGGGAGTTCATCAATACGCTTGAATAGCTGATGTTCTCATTCTCAGAGAGGGGAATAACAGAAGGTCTCGAAGGTTTTTTTTCGGGTTTTTTTTTAGTAGGGGTGGGGGTAGGTGGTTTTTTTTTTTTCCTCTAAAGGGGAACCGAGGCTTGAAAAGCATCAGAATAAACCCTTAAAAAAAAAAAAATCTGAATCAACCCCAAACAAAACCTCTGTTCAAAAGAGACGGAGAAACGCGCAACACTTAATTGCCCACCGCCCCGAAAGCAATGTTCGTCCTGCCGACAGAATTAAGACGATCTCTGACTAATTTTACAGCTCTCAAAATATTTTGGGTAGGGGGATTGGGAAAGAATTTCAGAGACCAGGCTCATTTCCAGGGGATTTAGGGCTGAAAGCTGGCTCTAACCTTTCCCGCTCCGTTCCCCCCTATTCCCCCGGCAATGGCAGAAACCACAGCCCAGCAAATATATTTCCCCGAACACCCTCAAATCACAGGGAGTGTCCCCAAAACGGAGTCTCTGGCCCGGCCCGGCCCGGTCCCTCCGGCAGCCCGCCGTGCCCTCCCCTTCCCCGGCGCCTCCTTTGTAGCCGAGCCCGGAGGCGGGGGGGGGGTGCGGAGATGCCCCTATTTCTAAGGCACAGCCCCCTCCCCGTGCCGGCTCCCTCTCTCATCCCTTGATTTCTCTTTTAAGGCGTTTTTTTTTTTTTTGCCCTGGCAACCCCTTTCTCCCGCCCCCGAAGCCGAGGGAGCCCGGCTGCAGCCCGGCACGGAGGCGATGCTCGGCTGCCCCCCTCCCCACCTCTCCTTCCCGAGGCAGCCCCCCACCAACCGCTCTCCCCAGTGACTCCAGTTCAGCGTTTTAAGGCCCTAATGAGTGTTGACAAGTTTAATGAGTTTGTTTTAAAGAGGAAAAAACTGGTCAAGTCGAGATTTCCGAGTCAAATCCATTAGGAGATCCCATTCAAACCCCTCCTGACAGCTCAGCCGCTCTCACACTTCACCAGCCAGCGAAGGGCCGGGCCGCGGTGTGAACCCGATCCCCCTGCCCCACAGGGGGGACCCCAGCCCCACTGCGGACCCCCCCGCCCGGGATGCGACAAGCCGCGGGTGTCTGCCAAGGGAGAGCAACCCGTCTCCCCGGCAATGTCTTACAGGGACGGACTCCGGGATGGAGGATCGGGCCCCCCTCCCAGGGAGGGGCCGAACCTCGGGGCTGTCCTCTGAAGAGGATGAAGGGGGCTCATCCCTGAGCCCCCTAAACCTGCCCTACGGGGCAAGGACCGAGAGCACCCGGCAGCCAAGGGGGACCCGTCCAGCCACGCAATAACCTCGCATTTCTCTAGGAAATGGCATTAAACGCCCCGCTATCCCCGCTCCCCCCTTTTTCCCCCCCTTTTCCCTCTCTCTTTCTGGCTCCCCCCCACCTCCAGATAAGCAAACAGCCCTGAGAAGCCGAGGTGGAGGTCACGTTAAGTCATGCAGTCTGACTTGGTGAACTTTGAGCTGGGTGATTAGGAGGGGGGTTCTCCTTTTTCAATTTCTCCACTTCCTAGGTCTCTCCATTGTTCCAATTCCAAACAGCTGCTGGTGCTAATCTTTCGGTTATTTGCAATCAGGGGGAAGAAATACCCACACCCTAGAGTGCTCCGATATTAGCCTTGCTAGCGCAGTAAAGAGACCGCTGGAAGCTGGGGAGATGGAGGAAAACAAAACAGACCCAAGTTATTGAACTCAGTTTGACTCTGAGCCTTTCAGGTACCTCTCAATCCCAAATCCGTGCCGGCAGAAAGCCATGGAAATCAGGCTTACAGGTACCACCACATCACTTAAGGCCAGACCTGATTTTCTTTTTTTTTTTTCCCAAAGGTTAAACTCCTCCATCTACTCAAAGTCTGGCTGGGGCTGCAAGGGAGGCGGGGGAAAATACCAACCGAGGGCGAGCTGGGAGGAAAAGAAAATGACCACAAAAGCCCAGTTGGAGGCAAACCTGGAGGAGCTACGCCCAGGAGGGTTTTGCTCGAGCTGGCTCTGAAGGATTTTTTTTTTTAAGCTATTATTGAGAAGGGATGGAGAAACTAAAGGGTTGAAGGAACCTGCAGTTTCCCTTGAGCAAAAGAAACCGTCCTACTTACACATGTGGAGGTGATGACACACGGCAGTGCTCTGCCCCATATTCATTTATTCCCCTAATAAAGAGGGCGATGGGTGCCTGGTAGTGATGGGTGCCTACCTTGAGGCATCCCGAAAGAGAGCAGGGACTCATCACCTCTCGCTTCCCAGGCAGCAGAAACAGCACCAATAATTCAAACATTTACCAAAAAGCCTTAAAAACCGGGCTCCTAATATTGCTGGGGTGGCCCCACACGTGTCCAGGCCGGGAATAAACCGCCGTTTTCTGGGTGTAATAATTAAAATGCTGCCCTGGCTCTGCCGGGGGGAGCCCATTAGCCCTTGCTAGTCTTACCCAGCCCCTGCCTGGCCCGCAGCCCTCTCACCAGCAACGCGGAGCCTTTATTGGTTTACTTAGGTGTTAATCCCTTAACAATCAAGTTGTCTGACCATGGAGCCCCGTCTCTATTCTTGTTTACATCTAATTACGGGGCTGAAATGCCACTTCCCTTCCCAACCTTCCCCCCCTCCCCGCTTCCAAGCCTTCAAACCCACTTTCATTTCAGGTAAAGCCCCTTCTCCTGGGGAAGCAATTGAAGATAATTGCAGCAGCGGTGGCCCTGCCGGGTGCAGATGACTGGGGAAAAAGGAGGCTGGCTGAGGGAGAAAAGGGTCTGGGCACCAAAAACCTCCCCCCCGGAGCACAGCCCACCTTTGGGGATGGCGTGGCTCTTCTCTCCTCGCATCCACCACCCCACCCCGGGGGGGCTTCAGTCCCCAAGATCTGCAGATGAAAGGAAGAGCTCTCCCATCCCGGTGTCACAAGCATCTCAGCGCTTCTCTTAATTCAATTAAAGCTCCTAACTCCAGGAAACCAGCGGAGATCCACCCAAGCAAGCCAGTAGCCGGGACTAACAAAGGACCTTTCTTTCCAGAGGGTGTAGGGACCCCGCCGGCCCATGTCTCATCCACACCCGGTGACTCCTGCCTCTTCGGGGTTAACGATTCAGACACCACTGCGAGCTCTGGGACTGCAACTTGGCTTTAGATAGCGTCTCAGCCCTGGGGCAATTCCTCTAAATCAATTTTCAAAACAATCAGTTTAGGGGCTTTTAATTAAGCTTTAAACCAGTGGTTAAAAATAGCAGTTTACTTCTTTGGGATGCAAACTAGGCTAGCATAAAAATAAATCAGAGAGACGGGCCCGCTGCCTTTTGGGATTCAGGGAGACGTAGATTATATACGTCCCAAGATTATGAGGATTTTTTTTTCTTTCATTCTAATACTTAATTCTGTCTCGCAGCAGCTGCTCTTTCCCTGCCAGACAGTGAACTGTCCGTAGGACCGCAGAGCCGGGGGATGCCACGCAGCTTTCCCAAAGGAAAGCAAAATTTCGGCGAGGAAAACCTCGCCACCCCGATCCTAGGACAGCATCCCAACAGCAGGTTCCCTGCCTTTTTCTATATATCGTGAAGGGGGGAAAAAAAATAAAATAAACTGTCCGGCTAGGCTTATCGCAAGGAGGAAAAGCCCAGCCAGCCCGGGGATGGGAGCGCTGCAAAGCCAGCCTGCTCTCCCCTTCTCTCTCCGCAAAGATGAATTTCGCCTAAGAGATGAATTTAGGCTCCTTTTGTGCCTTTGTAGTTTAAATCGGATCCTCCAGGTTCTTCCCACCTCCCCACCACCCTCTTCCTTTGTTTAATACTTTTGTGATTACAGCAAAAGGGATGCTCGCAGGACCCAGCCCGAAACACACGCTCCACACCTTTAAATCCCTTAAGCTGGAGCAGGTTTTTGGCTCCCCAGCCTCGGCCGGGGAGCAGATGCTTAAACGCAGCTCTTGCACCAAAAGCCGCTCTTTAAAGGGACCACTGCGTTAGGTTGATTAAAGAGTAATTAAGGGCGGTGGGATTCCTTTGGTACCGCTTCTAGGACTCTCCATACCCGCAGGATTTCTCCCTAGGTGACCCAGATAAATTACAGATAGGACTGAAACAACTTTTGCCCACGACGGGCCGGGATGAGCCTGGACCACAAATCCCCGCTCAGCGGTGGCTAATGAGGCAGTCATGCAAAACGCAGCCAGTTAAACCTGAAAAGCAGCGGCGTGGGGTGACTTCTCCTCCCTGCCAGACCCCCGGGGGCTTCGCAGGCAGGGTTTTTTCCCCCCTCTCCATCCCTCGCAGCCCCTCATTCGGGGCCGAGCCCGGGCAAGCAAGCGGGGCTCCTTGGTCAAACGTGCAACCGAGACCTTGACCCAGTTTGTTCCCAGTTTGGGGGGAAAACCGGGGTCCCACCGCCGGGCTTTTGGGCCTTCTCACTTCTGCAGCAGCGAGAGGAGGGATTTCCCCATGCCCTGTGCCCCCCAGACTTTGGGGGGAGACAATCTTGGGGGATATCTCCGGCTTGGGGAGGGGTACCTGCACCCAACCCGAGGAGGGTGCGGGCTGATGACCCCCACACCATTCTGGCCGTGCCCCCAAGAAGCACAACTTGGAGGTTTCCTCCCTTTTTTTTTTTTTTTCTCTTTTCCCCTTTTTCAGCCCAAATTCCCCATGGGGAAGAGCTGTATAAAAAATTAAATTTCACCGCGAGGGAAGATACACGGGAGGGAAATAATAATAATAAGGGGCGGGAGGGCGAGTGGGAGCTTTCCCCGACCGACCTGCCCGTGGGTGGGGAGGAAGAAAAACCTTTCCACAGCTGGCTTAATTCCCCCCAAAACTCTCTCCTTCCCGTTCCGCGCTACTTTCAAGTACTCGCTGCCGCTTTTCCTCCACTCCTTCCCTGAGCATCCCCCTCCTACCGCCAGCGCCTCCCCCCCCTTTTAGATCTCAGCGTGTTTGCTCTTGACTTCATCCACTAAGTCAATAGTTTGGAGATGCCCTCATCCTCAGAGGCCCGAGCCCCCGTGTCCCCTCCCTGTTTTCTCCTGCGGATAATGGCAGCCTTTTGTCGTGTAATCAAGCTCCCGAGGGGTTGGGAGACAGATATAGATTCTTGGCATTTGTCGGTGAAAATGAAAGCTGGATTAGGCAGAGGCGGCTGCACACTCCATGGTAAAGGACAACAACTATTCCCCCATTGAAAGTCCCATTCTGGTTTGGTTATTTTATCTTTAAAAGTTGTTTGTATTTCTAAAGTGGCTATTGATGCACTTAGAAAGTGTAGCAAGCTGTAAAGCCTCGCTTCAAATGAAAGGCGGACAAAAAAAAAAAGGAGAAAAAAAGAGAGGAGGTTAAGGGGAGAAAACAGAGTGAGAAAAAATACCGTCAGAAAAGGAGGGGGGAGAGGGGATGGCAAAAGACTTAAAAAGATCAAATTCAGCCTGGGTAAAGTTTAAAATCGGAGAGAAAAGTCACGAAGTCACAGCAGCCGGGCGAGGAGAGAGGGCGCGGGGGTTTCGGCTCCGCTTTTTCCCTTCCCTTAAGTTTGCTTGCCTCGCGGGGAAAAAATAATGACAATATTCAGGTTTCCCTCCCGCACGATGAGCTGATGCGGGGAGGGGGTGACGGGGATATTTTTTCTCACTTTACTCTTTGCAGCGAACTCTTAAACCCGGCCATCTTTCTGCTCTGCGCTGAAGTTATTTTATTCTTTAGCAATTGATCACAACTACCACTCTATTTTTTTTTTTCTCCTTGATAGAGATTTGCCGAGATGCTCTTGCCAGGCAGAAACGGGGAGGATTGTCCACCTCTGCACTATTAACCTCTGACCATTTTCCCTTGAGAAGTACGGATATTTTGACTATCTATATCTAATTTTCCCCCAAATATCACTTGGATTTAACCATCTTGAATCCCCGCGTCCTTTAGACGCATCTTAATCTGAGGCTGTACCGTCTCTCCCTCTTTATATATCCCCCTCCAGTGAATAGGGGGTGGCAAGAACCGGGTTATTTTGTTTGTTTGTTTAAAAAAAAAACAACAACACGTTTGTTACACCCCCTCCAAACTTTTTTCCTCCTTTTGCTGGAGTTTCAGGAATGGAAATTGCAGCTTACCCGCTGCGAGCATATTCAGCTGCACGCACAAGGGAAGGTTTGTGGCTGGAAGGAGATTAAGGGGAAAACTCTAGGAAAAAGAAGCAGAGCAACAAGGTACAAACTAAATATTCACATTCTCAAAAAAAAAAAAAACCCCACCAACTTCAAATAGCTCAATTTGCTGCTAGTTAGCATCAAACAGGCATATTCTCGAGAAGTGGGGAAAGAATTTGAAAATAATTAAGTTACTGCACAGAAATAACGAATCACTCCGGAAAACGCCAGCTATTTACTAAATACGCGCGTCTATACGTGGGTAGATATAGATATAGGTACAGATATTCCTTTAAAATCACCAGCAGCCCCGGCTGTCTGCTCTCTCTTGGATAATTTGCACCATACAAAGGTTGGGGGCTATTAATCCCGTCCCCCCCAGCCCCTATTCCCATTCATGTCAGCGTTTCTTTCTTTTTCCGAGCAATCAAATGTGCCGGACACAATTGTAGCGAATTTAAACATGAGTGTCCTCTGGAATATCCCTCGACATCGAAGTGTCCTTTGTACCTTCACCCTCTCCTTTTAAAGACGCTTATATATTTAAAAATGCAAAATAATGCAGCCAGCGGATCTTTATTAAAGAGCAAGACGAGGCTCTGGGTTGATTTTTCGCAAGAAAAAGAAAAATAAATTTAAAAAAACACCCAATCATCTTTACGAATTTGTTTAACAGTGGGAAGTTTCACGGACGATTTAAGGACCCTTCTTCTAATTTTAAGCAAGGCAAAAATCACCCGGGTATTTTTAACTCCGCTTGGCGGGGAGTTGCTCAAAAGCAGCTTCTCGTTGAGCAATCCTGTCGAGTCAACTTTCCTCCTTCTCCTTTAATTCCCAATAAAAATGCAAATCAATTCGTCCCCATAATGGGAAGGGGAGTAGAATAAATAAATAAATAAAAAATAAATAAATTGCGGTCGCTCCGGACTTTCCCCCTCCACTCCAGATTTGGACGCAAATGGAAACGGCGGCGGCTCAGGGGCAGATTTCCCCCCTTCCCTTCGAAAATAGGAAAATAATTGTTCTTTTTCGGACATCCCTCCTCCCCTCCTCTGGGTTTAGGGTCCTCAGTTTCATAACTGGCTTTCTCCACACACACACAAACAACACACACACTCTCCTCTCCCTCTTTTAAAGATGCCACCAGGTCACTTTGATCCGCGGTCTTTAGGGTCTCCGGACAAAGGCAGCAGTGAAGGCTGAAGGCTGCCGGGGGTCCCCCCCCAGCTGCCCGCACCCCGCCCGGGAGGGAGCCCCGCCGGCAGCCCTGCCCTCAGCCCCGCTCCCCAGGGTCAGGCAGAGTGCTGCTTTCCAATTTTAGCAACAACAACAAAAAAAAAAAAAAAAAAAAAAGAAAAAGAAAAGAGAGAGAGAAGAGTGAAAACCAAGAAGGATTTTTCCTCCCTCTTCCAGGGAGACCCAGCCCGGGGGCAGGGGACAGCCAGCTTGAAGAGGAGAGCGGGTGTAAAAAGTTTTGCGCTTCCCCCTTCCACTGCCCCCCCGAAACCTCCCGTGGGGCTGCGGAGCATCCCTCCCCGCATCCCCCCAGCCACCTCTGGCCCATCAGCCACAGGAAAGGCTTGTTCCGAGCCTTCTTTCAGCCTCTTTTTTTTTTTTCTTCCCCCAAAAAGGAGTTTTTTGCATTGCCGCTGACAGGTGGAGGTGCAAGGGGAGCACCCCTCGGGTGGGGTGCTGCTGACACCCTCCATTTCCAGCACGACCTCCTCTCCTCACTTGCCCTCTCTCCAAGGAGACTTGGCTAGTCTTTTTTAATTATTTTTTAAAAAAAAATTTTTCATTTCGAACAAACGTTTTCCCTCGTCTTCCTCCACTCAGGCCCCAACCCCCCAGGAGCCCCAGAGCTGCGCAGCCCGGCGGACTCCGCAGCCGCCCACAAAATGGATGAGTTATAATGTCCCCCCAACTACAGACTTCATGAATGAGCGACCCCCTTCCCCTCTCCCTCTCCATCCCCGGCTATAGATTGATAGATATAGATATATTTAATGAATGAGCCGAGGGTCCTCCCCGCCTCCCCCCTGCCTCGTCCATCCCCGCAGAGCTTAGAAACACCAACGGCCCTTTGCAACAATTCATCACAGGACCCAGAGCCATCCAAGCAAGTAATATGTAGCCTCAGATCTCGTGTGTCCCACAAGACAGAGTGCCTGCTAATTAATAGACAGCGATTCCTGCGAGCAGCCCTAGCAGTCTGTAATATGATGAACTTCCTTTGTACCGGTGTCACCACAAATGTTTCTGATAAGGAAAAGCATCCAAGGATCAAAGACTATAAGCTTCTCAATTTCCTCAAGCTGCCTCTACTTTTCCTCACCTACTTTTTCTCTTTTCTCCCCCTCCCTTCTCCTCTTCCAGCCCCTCCAAGAAGGTTCACGCCTCCCTTCGTTCCGACAGCCCCCAGGTCCTCTCAACTTGCAGGGGTTAGTCTCAGACTCTCAAAATACCATCATCATCATCACTTGCACCTTCACACTCTGCCTTAAAAAAAAACCCTCCGCTTCTCGCCCTCCCCAGCACCTCCTCATCTCTTCCCCATTTCTCCCCAACTCCGGGTGACAAATGTCTTTATAAACAGGCATTAGCTGACATCTAATTTCTTTTGTGGCAAGATCAGGCAAAGTGCGAGCGCACGGCGAGCCCCCCTCCCCCGCCCCGCGGGTCCCACCCCCGGGTCGGGATGAGGGGTTTTGGGGACGGGGGATGCAGCAAAGCCCCATCCCCATCCCAGCCTCTCCTTCCCCCGTGAGCTTGCACCTGCGCTTCCCAGCTCCTTCATTTCAGTTTTTCCTGGGCGGATTGGAGAGGAGGGGAGAAGGAGCCCCCCCAAAACCCAACCCCCGAGGGCTCTGGTTGCTCCACCTGCATCTTCATCCTTGCGGGGCTGCCCTGCCCAAAAACACAGCCCAAATCGGCCTGAAGTTCAGATTAAAAGGCAAAAAAAAAAAAAAAAAAGAAAAAAAAAAGAAAAACCCTGTGGTGGAGAGAAGAGCTGATTGAAATGGGCTCTTTTTTTTTTTTTTTTAAG
Source organism: Phaethon aethereus (assembly GCF_964289735.1). Classification (NCBI taxonomy): domain Eukaryota; kingdom Metazoa; phylum Chordata; class Aves; order Phaethontiformes; family Phaethontidae; genus Phaethon; species Phaethon aethereus. The sequence continues at coordinate 2,209,302 of NC_138597.1, read as the reverse complement.
AATAGTCTCTATAAATATATAATACCTCCAAAGCTCAGGTCTTAAGAGGGTCCCTTATTTGCTTATTTCTTTTGTAGAAAACGTAATTTTCAGAAAGATACTTCCCCCCCCGCCTTACCCTAATGCTCGAGTAAGTACCTTACAGCTTTAAGGCTAGTGTTATATGTGCTTTAAAATCCTGCCATGTAAATTCCCCTGAAAAATTTGGAAAGCTTCTCGGGGGGGGGGGTGGCTTTGGGGAGGGGGGGGAACTGGGAGAAGGGGAGGGGGAGAAAGGGGAGGTTAATCCGGGTTTAATGCTATGATGCAGTCACAGGACCGGGGCTAGGCTGATTGTGTTATCTCTTCCCAACATTTGGGTCTCCCATATTTCACCCAGCCAAATAGCTGCGAGAAAAAAGTGCGTATGGAGGCACTCCTGACGCCTCAGGAAAATATGTTATTAATATCTAAATAACTTCCCAATACTGTCTCTAAATCTCCCCTTCACCACTCCAGATGATGAATTCGTTTGAAGTGTTCTCCCGTCTCATCTTTTCAGTGTCTCTCTCTCTTTTTTTATAACCAGGCTTATTTCAAACTGGTAAATATCTAATTCCTTTAACCACACTGCAGACACGTCTCTCCTCTCTTATATACAATTCTCATTTGGCGAGATCCATATATACATGTCTCTGTAAAAGAAAATAAACCCCAACACAGCCTTAAACTACTTCTTTAAATTATTTGGGGGTTAAGAGCAGGGTTTTGGGGGGGGGGGATCTGTTTGTTTCTGACCAACCCCTGCACACACCTGGATCACCCATTTGCCTCACAGCCTTCCTGCCGCTTAATTCAATCTCTGCCTCCTCTCTCCTACCCCAATTACGGGCGAAACCTCGGATTAGAAATAGAATTTACAGCTTCCTTCCCCTTCTCCTCTATCACGGCCTTCATCTCCCCCGCACTGCCAAATATCTGCTTCCTATCCCTCCCAGTACAATATAACCTACCATCCACCTTCAAATTATAGATTATAATGTCTATAATGTATTTCCCTTCCGAGCTGAACCCCGGGCACCCCACCTGCCAGCCAGTGCTCCTGATACCAATATTTGCCTTATATTTTCCCCGGTCTATAATTGAACCTATTCTTTTCCCCCAAAGAAGGGGGGCGGGGGGTGATGTAGAAAAACACAAACAAACCCTGGATCACAAACATTTCCCTTATATTATTTCGCTTCCTACTGTATAATTGAACCTCTCTCTCCGCATCCTTGTCTTAAGTTTGTTTTTTAAAACGTCTTGTATTAGATTATACTCGTTTATTCCCCCTTCCAACCTTATCTCTCCTCCTCTCTTCTCTCCTTCCCGTCACACTTGATTTAGGAAGGAGTTTATCTTGCAAACATTTGCCTACTTTGTTTATGTAGACCAGGTTCTGCAGCTACTTGTTCCCAAAAGCCACTGTTTGCCTTTGTAATTGTTATCTGTGTTTATTGTTGTACCTCATTTGTCTCAGCTTTTTTTGTGACATGTAAGCTCCGTGTGTGCTCACATCCACCCCCCCTTCTCCCTCTCCCTGCCTTTTTTTTTTTTCTCCTTTTCCCTCTTCTTTCTCCCTGAAATATGCACAGAATAACTCAGCCTAAAGCCAATGAATTGCTTGACACTACCCTATCTCTTTCCTGCCCCCCATTATTAGAGCTGATCCCACTCGCAACACTCACAAATCCCGCCTGGTCTCTGTTTGATTAGATTGCCAACCTTTCGTAATCCCTTGATTTGATGAAGTGTCTATCCCCCCCCTCCATCTCCCTTCTAAACATACATTTACAGAGAAAGCGCTTGTTGGTTTTAAATCGATGCAGATTGTTGGCTGATAAATTGACTCCATAGCCCCTCTTTCCCCCTCCCCAGCTTGGGGAACAAAGCCCCTTTCCAGGTGTGTGTGGGGGTTCCCTCCTCTTTCTCCCTATCCCTTTCTTTCCTCTCCCTATCCCTTTCTTCCTTCTCCCTATCCCTTCCCTCCCCCGAGCCTAATTAAATTTGGCAGAACATCGTACCCCCTTGTCCAAACCACCCCCTGCCTCCAGTCCCCCAACCCCCCAGAAGTGACTGCTACCTAGTTAAATGATTATCACCTCCAAGCATCCGAACCCCCCCAAACCGCTGCTTACACCTGGACGCCTTTCCCTCCTCCTATAAAAAGAAACCCCTCCGCTGGTCCCGGCTTTCCCACTCGGGTTTCTCCATCCCACGCGATATTTCCACCCTGCCACGGAGGGAAATGAATTCTGAAAAAGCCGTGTTTTCACCCCAAATAAGCGCCGGTGGGTGTGTCTCCCCCCGCGCCGCTGCCCGGTACCCAGCCCTGAGCATCCTCTGCAGGCATCCTGCCCTGCATCCCGGAGCGGTGCAGGGGGCAGGACCGCTGCCCTCCACGCGTGGCCGTGGGGTGACACGCGGGGAAGTTACAGGGGAGCCGCTGAACTTCCTTCTCCTCCAGTGCAAGCAGATGGCCTTCCCCATAACCCCACCGACATCCCCCCCCCCCCCCACTTCCACCCGCGTCTGGTTGCAATTAATACCCCGCCAGGATGAGGCCTCGCCCCCGCCCCTGCTTCTCCCGCATTAAACGCTGAGCACCTTCCCCACCACCCCCTTAGATTTGGGGTTACACAAACGACAGCCCCACCGCCCCTTCCCGCCTCCACCCCCACCGAGCACCTCGGATCTGCGGGAGAGCAGCACATCACCCACGCGTGACCCTCCCCTAATTCACCCCACTGGTCATAATAAATAACAACAACCACAAAAATAAATAATAATAATAATAACTCGGTCTTAACAAGGATAAAATAAAAAGAAAAAGTGAAGCCTCATGAATATATGCCCAGGGCTAGCTGGAGTGAGCCGTTTAAAGATGAAAGTGCAAAGAAATAAAGGCTCAATTTAATCTGCCTTAAAACCCTTCAACTTAACGTTTGTGCTGGGAACTCAGAGAGTGAGTACTGATTGGGGATAAATACATTTCTTAGCATGCCTTGGAGCTATTACACCCTTCTCCAACACAGCTCCCTATTCAACAGCCACAGTTTTCATTACCAGCTCTAATAAGTCTTAACATTATTAAATGCCAAGCAGACGATAGAAAGAAACAGGCGCAGGGTGGAAGCTTTCTTTAACACTTAAAAAGAGAGAGCATTTAGGGCTGTCTTCCTCCGGCTCCCCGCAAGGAGAACCCGCAAATGGAGCAAAGGCGTTTGTCAAGAGGAAAGAGACCAAAACAAAGTGTGGGGTTTCCCCCCTCCCCGGCCCATCCTCAATAATAATTTTTAAAAAAGCAAACTCCAAACCCAGGTAGTAAAAGCAGAGCTGGAGAATAAGTGTCAGGAGTGCGTTAGTATTTTTATTTATTATAAACCTCCTAGGAAAATTGCTAGGATGTGGGGGAAAAGATCTCTAAAGAGTATTATTATTTCCGAGCAAAAAAAAAAAAAAAAAAAAAAGGAATAATATCCAGCGCACACTCACCGCTGAGTGTTCTACAAAGTTGACTCATCAATTACCTTAATTGGGGCCATGAAAACTTTTCCAGACCTGAAAATATACATTGACGGCGGTGATTTTTTTTTTTTAAGGTTTATTTTTTAATTGCACTCGATCGCGGCAGCGCCGGATCCAACCCGCTGCCAAATCGCCGCTTCTGTGGTTGATGCTTCCCCCGCTTCAAAACTCCAATTTAAGCCTTTTTTGGGGGAGTGTGATTTCTCCGCAAATCTGCGGAATCAGGGCGCGATTGCGGGAGGCGAGGGGAAAAAAAAAAAAAAATAGTGATAAATCGGGATTTATCTCAAGGGATGGGAAAGGGAGCGGAGCCTGCGCGCTCGGAGGTAACGCGGCGCTCCGCGGGCTCCCGCATCAGGAATTTGCCCAAATTAGCTCTCGATTCAAAACGGGCTGGTTTCATAAAGAAATGGGGGCTCGTGTTTTATTTGTCCGCGATATTACCCATGAAGGAAGAAGAGAGCGTTTTGTTTTGCTTATTGACACGCAGTTCTGCATGTTATTAAGGAATAAAAAGCCTCCAACTCCTTCACTCTCTTATTTTGTGGGTGGTGATGGGGAAAACACGCACGGACAAGGAGAAAAAAATAATAATAACGCCGTTTAAAAATTATATATTTTTTTCAAGCGATGAGCCTCGAATAAAATAAATCTTAAACCCAAAAAATCTTCCTTCCCACCCCAATAAAATTAAAAACACCCCAAAGTGATGGGGGGGAGCTTTTTCGCGGACACAATAGCCCCGATTTGCAAATGAGCATCGCCTGGTTCCAAATCACAAGCAACATTTTGCAACGTCCAACGGCTATCCTTTTTCCAACAGACGGTCCTATAATATTACAAAACTATCTAACAGCAGGGAGTTTTGAATAATTTATCTCCCTTTCTTCCCTTCCTTGGCCCTTTGTCCAAACTTTTTCTCCTCCTTGCAGAATTTTGAATGAGAATAGACAAGCCCTCCCTCCCCCATCCCTTTACTCCATTTTTAAGGCAGCCTAGGGTTTTTTCCCCCTTTTCCCCCCCTTTCTTTTTTTTTTTTTCCTCCTTTTTTCTTCCCCCCCCTTCTTCTACTGTTTGCTTTTGTGGGCAGGAATCTTTTGCTTATAAAGCTTCAATAGACTTGAAGGTCTTTGTAAGTGAAGTTCATCTTCAAGGTTGGAAAAAAAAAAAGGATAGGATCCTTAAAGAAACCCCTTTTGTGCACCTTCATTTAAAACTCCCAGGAACGTTTTATGGTGACACTGAGAAGCTTTTTTTTCGGCCCCAAATATTTCAATATTTCCCCCCTCACCCACATTCTCCCAAAAGGGGGAAAACTTTGTAGCTAGTGAGAAACTTTGCAAGCAATCCCCATTGCTTCCCACACCCAGACTGGGGACCCTCTCCACATGGAAAATAACTCTCACCCTGTTCCCGCTTGGCCCAACACTGATGATATCACAAATTGCCCAAAACTCCGACCGACTGAACCCCGACAGGCCTGGACCATTGCCATTTTGTCATTAATTTGGAGGAAAAAAAATAGCAACCCCTAATTTCCTGAAGCCCATCCCGAAGACTTCTATAATTGCTCTTCCCCCGCAAAAAGCACTGAGCTCTGCGATGTGAGGAAATAATTTTCTGCTTAAAATTTTCAGCTTCTCCCTCTCGTTGCTTAAAACTTCTCCGTCTTTGCAAATGCTCTCATTGATAAACCTTAATCATGCCTGCTAAAAATGCCATCCTTCCCTCTTTTTTGGGGAGGGAGGGAATCATCACCCCCACTGAGTTTGCCAAAAATCAAATTACAAGTGCTGCAATGGCCGGCTCCAGCCGTGCTTTGTCCCCCACCCCACATTTACAGCACAGGAGCTCTAAGAAGTTTATTTTTTTCCTCCCACGAGAGGAAAGCACCGGGGATGGGAGATGATAACAGGGCCCCCTGCTCTCCCCGCCACTGGCCTGGCCTCAAGCCCTTCATCAAGAAGGGTCAGATTTATTTTTTCAGTTCTTATTGAGGGGTGCAGCCCCCTGTTTTCCTCCGATCCGAGGATTTCCCATCTCCCCTCAGCCCCAGCGCAGCGCCGATCCCGGCTTCTCTAATTGATATTGATTGGACAAATCGGTCAACTGTCATCCAGAGTTTCAGGGGACCACTTAGAGAGCAGGAGAGAAATCTGTTTAACAAATTCATTTAGGAATCCGAGATTCCTCCCCCCAACCATCTCTTTTCCTCCTTTATAAATAATTGATCCAGAGCAAAACGCCAACCGCTCTTCCTCCTGGGAAAGCATCCTCAGCCCGAGGGGCTGGGTACCACCTTCCCCTCCCAGGGCCCTGCCTCACATCCTCAACACTGCCATCAGTCATTTTCGGAAAGGACAAACGCAAGAGGCTCTGGAACCATCCCCTGGCTTACTCTTGGTAGGGAGGGATGTGTCCCCTCTCCTGAATGTCCCCTCCAGCCCGGCCCCGGGGCATGCACAGCCACCTTTACCTTTGTCGCCCAGGATGCCGTCTATGCTGTGCTTGGCCTTCTTTTCCCCATCTTCCTCCTTCTTGTCGCAGTCCTCCTCTTCCTCTTTCTTCCCGAATTTGATGCGTAGCACACGGCTAATCGAACTCACTAAACCTCAGACAGTCAAAGACAAAAAGGCAAGTATAAGCTGCCTGGGAAAGCAAGGTGGGAGCCGGCTGGGAAAACCCAAGCCGGTGTCTACGCGACTTGGGCAGGAGGCCTTGCACACAGACGAAGGGCATCGGCACCCACTTTTCCCAGGGGTACGCACCTGCCCGGTGCTCTGTGCCTTCCAAAACACCCCCCAGTTCACCAAGCTGCCAAAGTGGACACCCAAAGTTAGATGCGCTCATCACTGTCCCCGAGACACCCGGCATGAGCAGCACCCGGTTGTGTGCAACACCCCACAGGGCATCACAGCCGATGCAACACTCCAGGGCGGGCACCCCCAGGTTTACCATCTGGTTTGTAACAGGGAAAAGGCCCCCCAATACCTGGCTTTCACCCCAGCCCCAAATGGGACCCCACAGCTGGGATTCAGAGCTGGGCCCTGTCCTGCTTTGGGGGAGAAGGCCCTGCAGAGAAGGTTCAGCCCCCCCAAAACAGAGGGGAACTCACAGCCGGGACCTAAAGAGCTCACCAGACACTAAGCACATCCCTGCAGGCCCAATATTGGGGTACGGAGTGGCTTTCCACGAGTGATGGGGATCCCGGGCTGCTCTGCAGCCCCCACTGAGCAAGCAAGTCCCAACAGGGCAACCGGGATCCCCTTTATAAACCTGGATTTGGGGTCTGCCTCTGTGCATGCTCCGTCCACCGTGGGAGCTCCCCTGCTTTCAAAGGAATTGGAATAAGTCGGGAAAATCAGTTTGTTTGGGTTTGTTTTTGCAGCAGACCACAGCACGGCCAGGGCACAACCGCCCCTCGCCTGGTGTTTATTTGCTGCTGTGTGTTTGCTTGGGGTGATTCCTCTTTTTTTTTTTTTCTTTTTTTTTTTTTTTTTTATCCCCCTCTATCAAAGCAAAGGCCAAGAGGATGTTTCTAACCCCTCGAAACATTTTTAGTGTTGATAATAATTTCCCTCCATCCTCCTGCGGGTATCGGGGTGTCCTTCTTGCCAAGCTGCCTTCTCACCTGAGGGCACAGTGCTCCGGTCGCAGTGCCCATCCTTCAGGAGCCTGTCTCGGATCTCCCAGCTAAACATCCCAGGGTTTTCCCGTTTGTATTCCTCGATTTTCTTTTCTACGTCGGGAGTCGCAACCTGCTTTTGTGATCAAGGGACAGCGGTGCGTGTCCGCGTGTGCAGAGAGAGAGGGAAGGGGAAAAAAGGGAAAAAACCCCACTTTTAATTGAAAAGAGAAGCTGTTCAGCTTGGTTCAATCCTCCTCACCCTGGCTGCTACTTTTGGGGCTAAGAATAGGGATCTGAAGGGGAAAAAGTCAGAAAAGAAAGCTGGGGAAAGGCCCTCCTCTCCCAAAGGTTGGCCACCCTAAAGGTAGAATTTCTGGGGGCCAAGGACGGGCTTATCCTGAGACCCGGGGTGGGAAGGAGGCAGGAAGGGGGTGCAGGGGATGCTTTTTTGGGGGTTTATATACACTCAGTGATTTATTATTCCCCAAAACACCCCCATTTGCCTCCTCCCCGCACACTGGGGCAAAATGCTTGAATGCGCTCCACTTGTTGCACATGGCAGGGAGGGAAATCACTTTAATTTATTCATATCCTTCACCTCTGCACCGATTTCTACCCATCTGAGCCCACAAATCGCAGTTTTATTAAAGCTCTTCCCTCCTCCCTCTTTTCCCTGCATGTCCACCTGAAAAAAACTTCAACCTCGCTTAAAGAAATCTTTTTTTTTTTTTTTTTATTTAACATGAGGGTGGTTGCATTGCACTCACCCTGGGCTTGCTGCCTCCGATAGCTCCGGGACGGATGGAGCCCGTCTCCTGGTACCTGCAGAGGATTTTGGAGACGCAACCGTGGGAGACCCGCAACTGCCGGGAAATCACGCAGGGCCGGATCCCGTGGTGAGCCATTTCCACGATTTTATGACGGATGTGGTTGGGTAGTGGTCGACCGTTGATGAACACCCCGCCGAGCTGGTTCACCCTGCCCTGGCCCAGTGGGGTGGAAACTGGAAAGGGGGAAAAAAACCCACAAACCCAAAACAACACAAAAAAACAACAAGAACAGAAGGGAAAAAAAGTTAAAAGAGAGAAAAATCCAGCAAAACAGGGCGCATCGCTCCCCATACCTTCAGCTCCTCTCCCGGTATTTGAATTTTTAAAAGAAGGGAGAAACCTCTTGCCCATCCCGTGGTCTCAGTATTTATCTCCGCATCACCGGGAAGATTTTTTCCCGTGGATAGAGGGAAAATAAAAATAGCCTGTGACCCTCACGCCCGCCACCCCGCTCTCCGAGCTGGCCGCTACGTTTGTGTCCACATATATATATTTTTGGCGTTTCACATCTATGTTTTAAATGATACCTGACGTTTTAAAGACGAAAAACTTTAAAGCCGCGTCGCAACCCCCCCCAAAGTTCCCATTTCACCCCTCCCCAAAAAAGCGCACTCCACTCCTTGCTTCAAATTACGGGGCTATCTGCTTTCAAACAAACTTTTGGAAATAACCTCTTTAAATACCCTCGGGGGCCTTTTTTTTTTTTTTTTTTTTTTTTTTGCGCGGTGGTTTTGGTGGGATTTTGTTAAGAGGTTTGGGGAGGTGCGGAGCAAACGCGGATCCTCCGCGGCCGCGCCGTTTCCCCAACACCTTGCGCGGCACATCCCCGCCCGGAGCAGGGAGAGGGGGGACACCAGCGGTTCGTTAATCCCTCCCTCCCCAATTTATTTAATATCTCGCAATGTAGATCTTGCGGATTAATACGATTTCACAGGCTGGAAATTAAAAAAAAAGGGCCAAAAAAAAAAAAAAGGTAGGGGTGAGAACTCAGCTGGGTAATTTGCAGGAAGGCTGGAGGGGGCGAGGGACGGGGAAGACGAGGGGGTGTGTGTATGATTTTTCTCTTTATACAAAGAAAAGTCGATTCCAGAAATTGCCTCGCGATTTAACAAGAATCATGCACCACTAATTCCAAGTCACTTGGCCAGCACTCCCTGGATATATCATTATCGACAGATAACACTCGAGTGGCCAATTTTACATTCAAGAGGTACTAAAACCGCCGGCCGCTCTCTCTTTTCATTATTCCCAGTCATGTTGTGCAAATATTGTTGTAATCCTTTGATCCTTTCCCTTGCCGTCTGTTTTACTTCATTTGCTACAGAAAAGCACTTCAACAAATCCCCCCAGCTTGTGTGTTTTGCAGCCTGCGTGGTTTTCCACAGGTTTGAGTTTCGCCACTTGATCACGGTCAGAATGAATTTTTCCTGTTTAATAAATGCGGGGAGAGGGGTCCCGCTCTAATTTTGCCTTTTTTTTCCCTCCTCTATCTAGAAATAATAACCCCGTAACACAAAGAAAAATAAAACAGATGATGGGAAAGTTGATGCGCTGCGGGGTGGGGGTGACAGCGAGGTGACAGCCACAAAGTCCCCCCCTCGCCTCTCGCCAGCCCCGGCCAAGGGCATCTCGGCACTCCAGCTTACGGTTGGGATGTGTTGGGTTGGGTTTTTTTCTTCTTATTTCCCCCCTAAAAGTTAAAAACCAATCAATTTGGTTGGTTTTCCCAAGCTTTTCGCAAAGATTAAATCGTTGGGGCATTTGCAGTTTTATAAAAAAGCAAAACCACAAAAAACTAATCAACCATGAGAACCTGCTCGCCCTCCCCAAAAAATCTGCGGGATGCGTGAAACTACTTTAAAAAGGGGAAAAAAACAACAAACAAATAAGAAACAACCCCCAAAGCCTGGTAATTTTCGCGGGGAGGGAGCAGCTACAGCAGGAAGGGAAGGAACTAAATATCAGCCAAAAGTTGGATATTTAGGTCGGGCCCCCCCCAAGCTGCAAAGTTGAGGTGCATCCCCAGCCCAGCCGGCCCACCCGGGCTATACCGAGGTTCTGGGGGAAGGAGCGGTTTAGAGGGGTGCTTTCCCAGACCTACCTTCCAAAGGGAAGCCTGTGCGAGGGTAGTTTTGCCCCGGAGCCGGGCGCATCATCCGAGGCACCGTCCCGGGCAGAGCTGCCATGGTAAGGGAGAGGGGAGGGGGGGGGGTCGGGGCGGCGGAGAGGGTCCGGTCCAACCCGGGGTGGGGGGGGCACCCCTTGGCCCCGGGAGAGCCGAGGAGGGGGTGTGGGGGGGCTGATGCTTTTCCTGGGAGCCGAAGCGCTTCTCTCTTCCGGCCCGCGGCTGCAAAAACAAGGGAGAAATCTTTGCTCCAAAGGGAGAAAAAAAAAAAATTAAGAAAAAAATTAATAGGGGGGGTGGGAAAAGGAGGGAGGGGGGTAAATCACCCACCAGAAATTCCTCTTAAAGTTTTAGGGCTGTGTTACAAGCGGGCGCTCCGGAGGAATGTAAGCCAGACTGCCGGCAGCAGCAGACGCAGCCGGAGTCGCCTCGGTGCTGGGCTGGGCTTAGGGCCGGGGGGGCGAGCCGCCTTCTCCCCCTTATTTTGGTGTGTGTTGTTTTTTTTTTTTTTTTTTTTTTTAAGTGGTTGGTGCCTGTGGCTTAAGGGATTCTGGTGATGGGGGGGGTGGGAGGAGGAGAAAAAGGTGGGGGGGAATGTCAGATGGAGGGTTTGGAAGTTGTTAAAACGCCGAAGTTGGGGCCGCGGGGGGGACGAGCGCGCTGTGATAGGCTCCGCGCCTGCTTTTATTCCCGGCCGGGGAAGGGGGTACCGCGGCGGGGCCGGGGGACCAATAAGAGGCAGCAGCTTCCCAACGCTCTGCCTTGGGTTTTTTTTTAATTTTTTTTTTAGATGTTATTATTCATTCCTAGGCTTGGCTTCCTTTTGATGGAAAGCTGGGGTGTCCCCCCTCCGGTTTGAAAATATATTGGGGTGAAAAGAGCGAGGAGAAAGTTTAAGAAAGGTCTTTTGGTTGTGTGGGGTTTTTTTCCCCTCTGAAAGTTAGGCACAGCATCCCTGCGGGTCCCCGGGGGGGGGGGGGCGTGTGTGTGTGCCGATCCCGGCTGAGGGGGCTGCAGCATGTATTAAAAAAATTAAAAAAAAACCCAAACCCTTCGCCGCCCGCCCAAGCCCGGCACTCACCGCCCTCCGCCCTCGGGGGGGGTGCCCCGCTTTCACCCCCTTCCCAGCAGCTGATGGCAGGCGGCTGGTCCTGCCCCGCTCTCACCTGGGCCAGGCTCGTATCCCTCCATGCTCCCCCGTCATATGGGGCCGGGTTTGGAGCAGCTGAGCAGCCCCATATCCTCCTTTACCCAGCCCCAGGTAGCTCCCTGCGCGCCTCCCTCATTAACATTACATCTTTAATTAAGAGACAGGCTCCGAGCTGCCTAGCTGGTACCATTTTGGGGGGGGGATGCAGCTTCGGGGGGGCCACTCTGGTGCTCCCTACCGTTCTCCCGCGAACTGTCCACTCGCTCGCTGACCCGGGACGGCCTGAACAAATAGCCAAAGTTTTCCCCCCCAAAAATAAGAGGGGGGCAGGAATCCTCCTCGCAGCGGGGCATGACGCCAGGGCTCACGAACCCTTTTGTTTGCAGCTGTAAAAGGACTTTGCCGTGCAAACCGCTGGACACCCCCCCCCCCCCCCCAAAAAGCATCCTGGGGAGGGGGGCGGAATAAAGCAGCCAGCGACGCTTCTGACCCGTCTGGACCCAAAATGTGGTCCCTAAATCTCCTCCTTGTCCCCCTCCCGAGGGCATCACCACTCCTAATCCCCCCCCCCCCCCGCCTTCTCCCGGTGCTGGTTTTTGCTTTGAAATTAAAGCCCCGGCTGGACGCCTCCCAGTCCGGCCACATCTTCATCGCTCACCCTCTTCCTCTTTCCCCGCAGCCGCAAAGCTCAGCCTAAACCCGCCTCGCTGTGCGGCCCCGATTTGGTTTTCTCACTTTTCCACGCCTAAAATTCGCCCAAACTCCCCCAAAATAAAACCACGGGACAGAGAGAGGGGGGAAAAAAGCAACATGGAAATTCTTTCCAAGGTGTCAAGTTGCTCCCAAAGTCTCCTCATCCCGGCGCAGCCCCGAGTTTGGCGCTGCGGCAAACGAAAATAAAGACACTCTCTTCCCCTCCGCCCCAAAAACGCCTATTCCCGAAGTTTTAGGGAGAAAAATAACGGGCAGAGCCGAGCGGGACCACGTCGGAGCCCCTCGCAGCCCCTTCCCCAGCGCATTCCTCCAGCGCGGCAGTAATTCAATTATTTGCCTTTCATTTCTTAGATGGGGGAAAAGAGCCTGGGAATAAAGTTGAAAATTAAATATTTCTGCTCTCCCAGCACAGGGGGAAGATTAAACTACAGAACCCGAGCCCGGAGTCTCTGCCTTCCCCGCCGCTCTAGGGTTACCTCGCCGGGAGAAAAATCTCTCACATCAAACACAGCATTTGTTTTCCCTCACCCGCCTCCCTCGAATTGGGGTAAGATTTGACACTTTCAGGGAAAAGAAAAAAAGCAACAAACTTCACTTTCTCCTCCAGCACTTGCTGCCAGCTCCGGGCAGCCACCAAGCAAAAAGTTCCCTTTTTTTTGGGGTGGTATTTATTTTTATTTAAGCAATGCTGTGGCATGTGTCAGCAGCCCCTAATTTTATTTCTGGTGGAGGGATAAAGGGGTGACAGGGGACTGTCACAGCCGGGGGAGGGGACACACAGACACACAACTCCTGCTGGAAAGCAATTTCACAAATCATTTTTCCAACAATTAAGGAGTGTGCAGGGGTGAAATGGCGATTTCACATGCAGACCTGGGGGCCACGGGGTGTTACCTGTGCACCCAAGCAGCCAGCTGAGAAAGGGGGAACCCCTTTAATTTTTTTACTTTATTTTTTCTTTTTTTGCCCACTGCTCTGCTTCATTACCCATGTTCACAAAAGAGAGACCCCTTCTTTTCTCTCCTGGGAGAAGCAAGCAATAGATTAAAACAAGCATCAATCAGGAAAGGAGCAAGTAACTGTTTAAAGGAACAGGGGCAGAATTCCTCCCCGCTTTCCCCTTTCCCTACGCATCTCCATGGTTTCCTAAGGTATGTTTCTGGTTGATAAATACCGTATATTGCTATTCCCTTTAGAAAAACGGCTTGTAAATCAGCACTGAAAGCCAACTCATAAGCAGAAGGGATTTTTTTTTTTAATTATTCTTATTTTTTTAGGAGCATTTCTCACCCCTAGCATCCATCCCTGCATCCCTCCGGGAGAAGAAGGGGCTTTTCAAGTCTGAGGTGTCTCCTTGGAAGAGGCTAACACCACCAGGCTGAGAGGGAAAAAGGGCTGTATATCCAATCAAAAAGATGCACACAGGTTAGCTAAGCCTGCCTAGAAAATCACCGGGGCATGAGCGCTGCGCCAGAGGCGAGCAGCCCCTATCATCAATTATTATTAATTACTATTCTCCTCAAAAAGAAAGTCCTACTCTTTCTTTTTTCAGGATGCCATCCCATTTCTGGAGGGATACCAATCTAGAAACAAGAAATCGACTTAGAAGCTAAACCCAATGCATCTCATCTGGCCAACTAAAACCTGAAGAATTTGGTCACGATCCCCCCCAAGTAGGATGCAAAAAAAAAAATCACCTGGAGATGAATTATTTAATGAAAAGTTGCTACCTTCTGCAATTACAAGAAGATTACTACTACGGGAAGGTTTTCCATTTGAGATCCTGGAGTAATAAGCATTATTTTTTTAAGCGATTATCCAATAAATCTCTCTTTAAAGGGTGATAAATCCACCTTGAAAACTGGGGATTTAAAAAATATTTTGGAGGGACTTCCGCATTTTTTAAAATGACCATTGAAAAAATTGTGAAAGCAAGAGTAACACATTCAGCCTGAAGTGTGGGGCTTTTTTGTGTTTTTTTTTTTAAACCCAGAAAGGAAAAAAGAATATGTGCAGCAGACGCAGGTTCAGGAAAAAAACAGGCAGCTTAGTTAAAAAGGTGTTTGAGAGCTGGAAAATCAGCTCCTGGTCCAGGACCAGGGGAACCAAGTACACCCATCCTCAACATCACAAAAAAAATTATTTTTCTTATTTGCATTAAAGCCCAGAAGCTGCTAAAGGAAGCAGATGGGATTTAAGTGCAGATACTTGGTGCCTGATCCTGCTCAAGCCTCTTGCGGCATCCCTGACCTGCTGATGCAGAAGTGCCATCCCATGTCCCAGGTCTCAGAAGACCCCAAGCAGCCCCACATATCTGACATCCTTGTCAGGGCAGGTCCTCAAAGGGGGCTATAGGCAAAAAATGAACTGCATTTATTGCTAAAACCCACTGTTGGCTGCAGGTGGGTTAGAAGCAGCAAAGACAGGGTAGGGAAAGGAAATTGAAGGTCTGTGGTTCCTCAGCTCCAGAGCATGGCCCTCAGGTTGCACGGAAGTGCCATGCCGCTGTCTAACTCTTCACCTTCCTCCCTGTACTTCGGGGAATGAGGCTCTGCTTATTTGCCAGAGATGCTCTTCACGGCTAAAGAGAGGAAAAAAGTTCAGTGCAATCAGACTACAGGGTTTTTGAAGCCCTAAAGCAGGGAGAAAAGAGTTTCCACTTCCATGACTATTTATACAGGAAAAGTTTGCATTTTTTTAATGCAGAGTGCTCCTGCACCCTCAACACTGACCCTGCAGCTTTGCAAGGAACTGAGTTAGCCATGCTGTTAATTTGTGCATGTAACAAGCATTAAATTTTTTCCGCTCCCCCCGCCCAGGGGAAGCAAGACCCAAACCCAAGAATAAAACTCCTCCAACTCCACTCCCCATCAGGATGCCAAACAAAAGGCAGAGTGTCACAACACCACCAGGCTCCTTGGAGCCTCTCCACTGGGTCAGGTTTAATTTGCCCAGAGTGCAGTATTAATAGGATGTAAGCTGCGCCCTTGAACAATTACCTTATCAAAGCATAACATCTATGGAATGAGCAAAGTATTTTCATTAAACAAATCAAAATAATAAGGCTGGCAATGGCCTTGTTCATTCTTTGAACCTATAAGTGGCTTTAGAGATATTCAACAGTACCGCACCAACTTCTATTCCACTGGTAGTCCCTGCTTCGTTTTTCTAAAGAAGATTAACTACTCCTTGCTAAAAGGCTCAGTTCTACTTTTGTCAGGGTGCACAGACTAATTGGGTTTTCCCTGCATACAACGGGATTCCTGTACTCCCGCTACTGGCCTCGCTTCCCATTTCACATGGCTTTTCAAGACAGGGAGAACACTTTCCTCTGTGCATTTGATTCATTCAGTGTTATGCATTAGAAATAACACACTAAAATAGGACCATGCAGAGAGAGCAACCAAACTGAGCGATGCTGCTAGAGCAGAATAAGGGTGCAAGCAAGAAGGGATTTTCCTAACTTGTACCTTCCTGGAGTTGAGCAAATCATGTATTTCAAGGGAAGAGGCTGCTGGAGAAGGTGGCAGAGGACACAGCTGGTCCCAGGGGGAAGACACTACTGCTGAGCACTTAGGGGCCAACATGCCCCTAACAGGGAGGAAGAGGACAGCCTGGGAGCAAGGGGGCATTGTGATTTTTAGGGTGCCTTTCTTTGAGACGCCCAGCTTCAGTCATGTAAAAGATGGATTCGCGAAGGAGAGCGGAGCACCTGCCCTCAAATAATTCAAGCTGCCTCCACACTGGATATACATCCAAATCCCTTGTTATCTGGCTCATAACTCACCTGTTCCCAGATTAGTCCCACTCCAGTGCTAAGGGCCAGAACATTTCTCACCCCCATAAAGACATCACTCTTCCTTCCTTACACTGGGACTTAAAGAAAGTACACCCAGATGCCTGTATCTAACAGCCCAGCTACTCTCAGTGCTTCCACAGCTGTCTGAATTTTCTGAGAGCCCAATCTACTGTAGCTACAGTCCTTGATGAAGCCCAGGTAAACCAGAGCACATCTCTTGCAGCCTACTCTGGCCCCAGGAGGCTGCCGGCATAGAGAGCACCATGGAAGCAGCAAGAAATAGTCCTGGAAGAAGTCATGAGCATGGACAGGAGAAAACACAAAGGGTTGGGTTTGGTCTTTCCTGAAGTGGAAGGAATCAGATGGAGCCAAGCTGCATATTTGTCTGGGTGAATTAAAAGCACAATTCTCTATTCCCAGAGGGAGCAGTTGCTTCATATTTATACATTTAGTCTTACAGGTGTAAAATAGCTTCCCTTTATGCTTATATAATAATTTTTTCATTTGAATTTCAAGGCTTTATTCCCTTCTTTGGATTCAAGTCTGCTACCTGAGCCTGATTCTCCATATTGCCATTAATTCCTTCATCACAGAAATGAATTCCATTTAATTCTCTATAGCAGTTAAGGTAGATCAAAAGTGCATTTGCAGAGGTTTCTTCCTCTTCTCCCTTAGAGTTCCCAGCTCACCTGTGCCCTGGAAAGACTTGAATTTGAAGCCATGGCACTATTCACCATCAGGTTCTTCTTATTGCAGAGGAGAGAAGGATAGAGACAGGAGAAGCCCTTTTTCTCCCCTAACAGTTCACAGCTGGGGTATTTCAGCCTGACTGGGATTAATAAGGTTAATTATTGACACCAGCTGCAGATACAGCTTACCTGTTCCCCCAGGTGAGTTATAATTAGGCAAGACCTGACCCAGTTGAGTTGGAAAGCTGAGACCCCAGTAGAACCCAGGATTTCCATGAGGAAGAGGATGAAGGCAAGGAAGTGGAGAGATTTAAGGAAAAACTTCAAACACACAGATTTTTCACACTACCAGCCCTGCTCTCAGAGGCACCATTTAAGCAGAGTTCTCTAGACAGCTCACACTGTTTGCAATGAGAAACCAAACAAGGCTCCCCTGACTGTATCAGATGCTTCCCTTTCTGCTGGAGAAAGGCTTTTCTGAAGAAAAGAGGAATTAATACACAGTAATACAGGACAGCAAATGAATAAAGGAAGAAGTTTAGTGCTATATTTTTTTACATCTATATCTAATGCTTAAGGTGACCATAACCATGTTGTACCCTGAAACCAGCACATCTTTACACCATACTGTATGGAAATGCAGCAAGCACAACTCAGCTGACCAACATATTGATAGAAAACAAGAAATAACAATAATGTAAGACTAATACAGACCATATCAGCCTTCAAGAATAATTACATTATTATATCAAGCTTGCTACTGTAACCCCAACTTTATTCAGACTAGCTACTCAGAGCGTCCTCATTTAAAGCCCTTCACTTAAAACTACTCAACATCTCAGTATAAAATCTGCTTTTTATTCCCATTTTAGTTTAGGTCAGGCATCTAGTATTGTATAAGCAGAGCTGCTTTGTTGCTAGCTACAACATTACACAAATATGTTGCTACAACAATAAAAAAGAAAAAATTAAGATAAAAAACTTCTTCTAAAACTTAATTATAGTATTAAGGATTAAAGATCCCACAACACACCTTCACAGCTTAACTACAGCCAGCAAACCTCAGGATTAAACATAGCAAAAAAAACTTCATAATGTTGTTTTGCTTAAAGAGTTGATGGTAGAGAGTAAAGCACATACCAAGGGCTGCAGACTAGGATGCTGCCCAGGCATAGGGAGGGGAAATGCTGGAACCACTGATTTTTATAGAGCTGGAGCCCTCTCTGGAACTGGTCAAATAGGAGAGGGCATGATACACCTGTGCTTTATGAGCTCTATGTGTGGGGTTTGTAGGGTTGATTGGGAGGTGCCTGGAGTTTGGGTGAGTTGCTTTGGGCCTTGCAAAGAGTGCAAGTAGCCAAAAAAAGTTCCTGGAAAGTGTTTAATATAATTTCCAAATTTATTTCTAGGGCTAGCAGAAAGTTTAGGAAAAAGTATATATCAAGCAGCAGAAATTATTAAGCCTTGCAAGCTGTGGAAAGCTTCATGTTCTTTTTTTCTGGGCTGGCTTCTCCAAACTTAAGGTAGGTGTTGTGTAACTGCTTGGTTCTGGTTTTTTTTTTTTTCTTCTAAAAGCTGATAATTTTGTAGTTTTGCTTCTTGGTCTCTGAATTCAAGAGAGACCTTATGCAACTACTCTATTAAAGTAGTTTAAAAACCTACTCTTTCTTTAAAGAGAGATGTTGGGGGTTTTTTGTTATCCTTAACTTTATGTGGCTGAGCTGACTTTTTTACTCTCCCTTTGTAGAGGCCTCTGAGGTGAGTGGTGGTAGGTTAGTGCTGGGAGGGTTGCTCAGGTAAAGGAATACACTGTAGTAAGTAACTTTACAGTGAGTAAGGTAGTAGTAAGTAAGGCTAGTTCTCTAGAGGTGGCTTCAAGGGGGCTGGAAGGACTTTTTCTGCTAGGAGCCCTGTGCTGGGGGGGAGGGAGTTTGGGAGAGGGTGTTCCTGGGCATCAGTAATGCAGATAAAGATGTGGCTGCAGGAATAGACTGAGCTCCCTGGGGATATTTCTTATATCAGCTATGGTTTTTTTTTATATTAATCTAAAAATCACTGTGTGAGTAGTGTGAGCCTGAAAGAAGCTGGTTTTAGAACAATGCAAGCTGTTGTTGCAGAGTGTAATTTACTTCTAAGGAGGCTGGTTTGCATGCTTACCCTGTAGTGGTAGGAGAGAGAGACCTTCTGGCTGAGGGACTTGGCTTTATCCTTAAAACAACTGGTTTAATTCTTCCTTTTGCTATAGGTTTCTCTACTTAACTTTGGTGGGACCTTTTAGTTAAAACAGGGTAATATTTCTGTTCTCTCCTTGCTGTCTTGAGCTCTACAGGGCAATGACAGTTTGTGGATCTTCCCAGGGGCTGCTCCTGAGTTTCCAATGAGTTGCAGTTCTGCAGTTTCCCTGGTGTGATTTGCATGAGGCTATGCATCTCTTCCTGAAAGCCAGTTTAAATTTTAGATGCTTCCAGTGCTGAGAAAGAGAGAAGCAACAAGCAGAGGGGAAGAAAAGGTTAAATCCCACTGAGCAAACCTCCAATTCCCCTCTTTCATTCCCACCAGGTAGCTTCTAATTACTCCAAGAGGAAAAAGGTCAGGAGGTGGGAGGAGGCTGCCACAATAGGAAGGAAAATGTTTTATTAGCTACTAAGTTAAGGGCTCCCACCCCCTGCCCAGACGTACCCCTGCACCCCGCTAATCTTGGCATGCTTAAGACTCTCAGCAATGCTGAGTTATTTCTTGTAGGTGATACCTTTGATGGCCAGGTATTTTTTTTAAAGTGGAAAAAATGTCCTTATATAGGTTGGGTTTATGTCACTTTGGTGCTAGGGTGTGATTTCTATCTCAGTTTAGATTAATGCAATGCCATTAGCTTGAGCAATATTGCATGGAGTAGAGCAGCTCTCTCCACAGTTATTAGAGCTGTGCTTAGTTGTAGTAATGGTGCACGTGGAGCCTGAAAGCTATGTTTCTGTCTCCATCTCTGCCCAGAAGTGCTGGGATGAGGGATTGTTTTCTCCCCATGCAGGCGGTAGCAGCATGTCCCGCTTCCGTAAGATGCTTTCCCTAAGCGCTATTGTAAGACCTTGCTAAATTTGAGATGAAGTGGTTTGCTTTCCTCATGTGAGACTTGGTGATGTTTTGTCTTCCTTTTAAAATGTCTTTTTCTAGCCATTTCTTCTCATCCTATAATAGTGATTACACCAATTCACAGTGAGACAAAACATTAAAGGGGAAAAAAATTCCGGTCTAAGAAATGCATAATTTTTTTGTCTGAAGGAGATAAGTCTTCAGAAACACAGAAAGAAATTTGCACGCGGCTCAGCCTTGTAGTGCTTAATCTCATGCAATAATCACTGCTGCTTGGGTTGGCAGAAGAATAATTAAACAGATATTAAAATTGCGATCAGCTGTCACTGAAATCTAAGAGGAACCCTGGGTGATCAACATCTGAACTGCTGTCTGGGGGAGACAAGCCAAGAGGAGCTTTCCCTGGTTGGGTTTTCCCCATCCCTGGTGCAACAGCATGGATCTGCAGTTGGAGAGTGGTGCTGGGGTTTGCAGTGGTGTGAACTCTGCAGCTGTAGAGTCCATAGGTGCAATTGGTAGGATAAAACCTCTTAAACCATCTGAAGTCCATATATATATATATATATATATATATCGGTGGTTTGCTTGTGTGCAGCTGAATATGGACACAAAGTCTCTCATCTGCATTACGCTGCTGTACCGCAGCGCATTGAAGATGCTCCTGACCGAGCAGAGTCTTGTGCCGAGAGATCGGCTGTGTACAAAGCCAATGAGATCCTTTGCAGACTGGCTTTAAGTCTGATAAAAAGTATTTGAAAACAGCGAGAGAGGGAACATTATATTATATTTAACATTAAGGAAGCAAAGGATCGACTTTGGCTCAGAAGAGCGCCTTTGGTGTGCAGCTCGTGGGGGCTTGTTTTAATTTGGTGCTGACTTTTAAACATAATTTCTTTTAGTTGAGACCAGTTCAGGGGCCTAAGGTGAAAGACAATCCGGTCACTAATGCACCGTAAAGTAGGAAGGGGAAAAAAAATCCACTGACAAACCCAGTAAATAAGGCAGGAGGGTATTTTTTTTCTTCCAAGAGTCAATTCTAATTTCCTGAATTTTCATTAGGAAGGAGGGGAGAGGTTTTCATCTTTCCTCTTAATTCCTCTCCATAATCAATTGTTTTGCTTTAATATTTGACATAGGTGACAAACTGTTGAAAGTAGGTAATTTAATTGTTTTGCTTTCAATATGCTTAAGTATTTGAAGAGTGGCCTCCTGTTTCTGGCACCATTAAAGCCTACAGAGATGTCCATCTCTGCACTGGGAGAAGGGTCATGCCCATGTAAAAGAGGGCATGGTAATGGCAATACCTGACTCCTTGGACAGGAGTGGTGCAGGATCAGGTCCCCGTAACAAAAACAGGGGAGGAGATTTTGATCTGAATTATTTTGGCCAAAATCCAAAGTAACCCATTGACTTTGTCTGGATGGATGCCCGGTGTAATGGAAAGCAGGGTTGGGGGCCCTCTCCTAAAAGCAGAGATTTAACATTCACAAGCTACTTCTCAGCATTAGGAAAAACAAATTAACAAGCCTCCAAAAGGATTTCTTTTCCTGGAAGAGTAAAATTGCTTTTTTTTTTCCTCCTTTGTCCCTTAAAACTAAAATCTTTCTGTCTTAAAGATGCTTTTTTTTGGATTTTTTTAAAACCATTACCTGTATAATTTTTTAAGCCCATGGTTATATAGCCTTGGATGATGCAATATCTGTAAAAGAAGGGCCTTTTTGCTCTAATGTACTGGCTACACTTGACTGTTTCCTATTGATAGGAGATAGAGCAGCATGGAAAATGGCCTGCGCAAGGCCAGGTAAAGGGAGGGAAGTTAGTAAGTCTGCTCAGCATATAAAACCACCCTTATCATAATCCATAGACCCACTTTCCTAACATCACCTCTGCTCTTCTAGGGAGAGGTAGAGCTATCTTCCCAGGCTGGAGAGAGCTAGATAGTAGACGAGCTGTACACTTATCGCCCAGCGCAGCAGGCGTAATGGGAACTGAAAATTGCTCTAAAATAAAGTTGCTGGGGAATTAACTTCTAAAGGGTGGAAATCCTTGGAGGAGGGGGTTTGGGATCTGTACAGAATTAAAATCAGGCTTGTGCTTGGTCTTGCTCTGTTCCTGGGGAGTTGAAAACTTCAGGTTGTCCAAGTTTTTTTTATTTTTCCCCTGAAGACTTAAAGCTTTTGTGCAGTGGCTCTGGAGCAGGCCCTGGAAATGCACTCCTAGTGAAGGTGAGAAAGGCGGTGCGATGCAAAGCTATAATCGCAACCCCTGGCTGCTTTGGAGCGTGTCTTTGGGCTGATTTTGCTTGGGCTGTGCCAATGAAAAAAGCACCCGGTGCCTTGCTACATTCGTCTTTGCTGTCGAGCAAGGCTGGCTGAGCTGAAACCACAGTGCAGCTTTAAGCTGAGCCTTCTAAAACTGCTCCTGGACTTTGGTGAAAGCACGTAGACTTTGCATGGATGCTAGAGACTTCTGCTTTCTCCCCATGCTGGCTCAGCAGAGATTGTGCCTCTGTCCCTGCTCAGTCAGCAGATGCCTCCAGGGTGTCCTCTGAAATTCATGGGGATTTAAGCTGTGCTTAAAAGCAATTTTAACCGAGAAGGGGAGGGAGCCCCACTGGAGGTAGTTAGGCATTTTGTGGCTGTGGGGCATATGAAGGAAGGAGTGCTGCTGGGAGGAGACAGTATGTAGGCAGGCCAGGGCAGTCAGGAAAGCCAGCTGCTCCCTTTAAATCCATTTTTTCCCTCAAGTTTTTAAATCCAGGAAGTAGGGTTACTTTGTTATCAGTTGTCCTGGCTCTACTGCAGTCAGAAGCTGACTTAGTCCAGAATTTTGTCTGCTTTTCTTCCCAAGATAGGGCTTGGAAATAAGTCTAGAAAAGCACCCTGAAGTGCAGGCTTCATTCACACCACCTCCTTGGAAAGACATTTTCCTGAATGCAACAAGACCTATTGGGTCAAAGAACAATGGATAGCAAAAAAAAAAAATTTGGAAGTATGTTTACCATATTGTAATCCCAAAGAGGTCTCTGGATAGAGCTGGTTTCAGTGTGGGAGTTGCTGTGATGCTCCTTTCCCCTACAGCAGCAATCGCCCAGCTCCAGCAAAGCCAAGAGACGTTATAAGCAATGCATTGAGAGTAGAATAGAAAATAAATTACTAATAAAAACTCTAGGGTATGCCGAGTAAATGGGAATGGATATAGGGCCTGGCATATGTTTTTACTGACTTCAATGGCATTGCACCGTGTTGTCCCCACACTTGCTTTTGGTGATAAATTACAGTGTGTTTCTGACAGGGGTGGAATGATTAAGCTCAGATGTCTTATTAAGATCTCTCCTTTCCAAAATGTCATGTTGCCTTGATGTTTAAAGGTCTCCGTTGTGCGACAAACATAGCATTGTGGCGAGCAGCAGGCTCGCTGGTGTGGGCAGGCAGGACCTGTGCGGTCCCGCTGGGAAGTGTGAGGAGGGGGAGGATTGGCAGCTCCCCTCTCGCAGCCTGGACTCCTCACTGCTAGGATTCCAACCCCACCGATGGCCTGGAGAAGAGGGGGAATGGGTGGACCAATGTGGGGCCCCGGGGTGAAATTTTCTGGTGCCTCCAGCTCTCTGTGCCAACTCAACCACCAGTCCCTTCACGTACACCCACCAAATTTCTCAGGGCAGGTTTGCAGCCCCTTGCTCTTTAAGCTGACTGCACACACCATCTCCAGCCTGGTGTCCTTGCCCTGGCCCATATTGCTACCTGAGGGATGCCTGTATCTGGAGCTGCAGCTCATGCAGGACCAGCATGTGGTCTGAGGGCTGTGCCCTCAGAGCAACTCTCCACCGAGGGATGGAGGAGTGTTTGAAAGCCTCCTTGAACCTCCTGCCCCTAAGGCCACCCAAAGTACAAAGTAGAGCCTGGGACGACTGTAGGCTGCCTAATTCTTGCTGCTGGTGATTGAGCAGTGAAGATGGGGCTCCAGTTCAAGTCCCTCTGTAGCATTAAGAACATATCAGTGTCCTTTTAACGGTACATGCTTAGCATGTGGTGAAGCATCTGGGTACATCAGGAGCTTGGCAGCAAACCAAGTCCAAAAAGGGCCATGCAGAGGAGTCAGGTGGCTTGGTTGCCCCTCCTGGCCATGGTGCCTTTGGCCCTGCTTGTCCACCTGAAGGGAGGAGGGGGTTTGGGAGCCCCTGGGGAGAAAGGCGTTGTCACATGAAGGTCACTAGTGTGTCCCCTTCACCCTATGACAGTGACCAGCTGTGCTCAGGGCAGCAAAGCCTGGCCACCACCAGAGCTGCGGCGGGATGCTCGCCTGCCAGCTGGGCAGAGGGAAGACCCTTCACTTGGCTCTGCCCAAAGTTCGCCAAACCTGCTCCTCGGAGCAAGCTGCTCCTCGGTTTCTCTCCCTTGCAATTTTTTTGGGGGGGAGGGAGGGACGCGGAGCAGGGTTGGTGCGGAGCACAGCGTTGCATCTCCTGGTCCTCAAAGGCGCTGGTCCCTGGCTGGATGCCTGGCCCTCCATCAGCAGATGCCTGCTGCCACCCCGTGGCCTCGGCCGGGAAGTTTCGGGGAGCAATGCCCTCGTGCCTTCCTCCTGGGCAGGTCCAGGCTGAACCTGGGTCAGCTCTGGCCCCATCATTGGGAGACAGAGGTTTGCGGGGTGCTGGCTCTGTCTTCCCGGGTGCGGGGAGCCTACCGTGCCAAAAGGAGATGTTTTGAGGAAATTGGATTTCACTGAGTTCTTGGCATCTTTGGAGCAGGGTTGGTGTGTGTGAATTGAGTTTAGAGCTGAATTGTCTCGGCGTCCCATATGAACCAGCTCCTTGAAGGCTTATTCTTGTACTTGCTCCTGTGGTCTGGAAAACTTGGAAGAAAACAGGGAGGGAAGTAACCTGATGCTTTCTTTTTTTTCCCCCCTAAAAGTTCAGTGTGATTTGGAAAATTTCAGTGTGATTTGGAGACTTCATTTTTTCTCCTGACTGGTTGAGCTTTTCCTTCTGCCTGCAGCTTGTCTGTTACCTCCACCTGCAGTCTGGCAACCTTTCTGTGTATTTAATGGGTTTTTCAGGGTGGCAACAGGATCAGCTGCCCCCAAAACAAGTTTGGGGGAAAGGGAGTCTAGGCTGACTACCCGTGGGACTGGGATGCAACTGCTCTTTGGTTAGGCCATTGCAGTAAGGATGTGTGAATAGCCTGGTGAAAAGGCTTCCTCTTCCTCCAAACCCCCTTCTAGGGGTTTGGTCTGAGTCTTTCTGTCCTGTGTTTTTTGTTGACTCCTAGCTTTGCTTTTAAAGCAGGTGCTCATGCATTTTTCTGAATTAAATCTTGACTTAGATTTGACAGAAGAAAACCTCAGTGCTTTTTCTTCTCACAGTTTGATGCAATGAACTAAATACAGTGGTATGGAATAGGGGGTGGGAGGGCCAGAACCTCCCCTGGTCCTGATGCCGCTCCCAGCACCTGCCAAAATCAGCTTAGAGGGGCTCTGTGTGGGTGCTAGGTGCTGTGGCATGGGGTGATCACCCTTCCTTCTACCTCGGCTTGAAAATTAAGAGCTGAGAGTGCAGCAAGTCTGCAGACAAGCCGCAAGCTTGGCTCACGTGCCGTGGGAAGTCACTCATTTCCTGCCCTGAGCTCTCCAGGGAGAGAAGCCGCTCTTTGACAAGCTTCTTAATTAGCCAGAAAGTTGGGTCATAACCACTGCTGTGTCTCCCCTTGTCATGGTTAGACTCCAGGGTGTGTGAAAAATCGAAACAGTACAATGAGCGTTTAGAGGAGCTCATGTTAATTTTAGAGAATGAAAGGAGGATTTTTTTTTCCCCCTGTTGATAATGATTTTTCAATACCCTCAGGAAAGGAAGAGAAAGGGGTCTCTTTCGAAACGACTTTCAAAACGTGTCCCTCCGCAGCGCCAGTGGCTCGGAAGGGAGGTGCTTGGCTCCTGGGCTGGTGCAACAGGCTCCTGCATGGGATATTTGGGGTTGCTGGAGCTTGGGCTTTGCTCTCTCTGTGTCAGGGCAATACAAAGGAGCCAAAAGCTTTTATTTAACCCTTCTTTTTCCCTTGGCAGCCCAGAAGTGGTGCATTTGACTTGTGAGCAGTGAATGTGATGCAGGACAGTTTGGGCAAGCTCTTGGCTTGGGATCAAGGTCAGCAGCTTCCTGCAGACCTTGATGCTCGGTGAAGCATGTGCTGTGATTCTTGTTTTGATCCCACTGTGTTAAACTTATTTTTTTCCTCTGCTGGTGTTTTGCAAGGTACAAGGCATGCTTTCCTTGCAGTCAGGAGTTTATTGGCAAACCTGAGGACTTGAAGTCTGCTCTGGTCTAGGAGGGAACAGTTATGACTAACAGATTTACAAGATGATAATCTCGACTTGATCAGGGACTTCTTACCTTTTTCTTAGCCTGTCTTTTGCTGTGCTTGAATCTGAAGCTCCTTAAGACCATAGCAGAGGCTCGAGGTCACTGAGCCCTTTATGGCATGGGGAGATGGCCCCTCTTGCACTTTGCAGTGTCCTTGGTACATTACCTGGTTATTCCTGTCACTGATGTCCTTAGGTGCTAAAACATGGTCCGGGTTGCTCAGACCCTTCCTGCAGTGCCCGATAGACTGGATGGGTTGACACCCATGTGCAATGAAGATGGGCCAGGGCTCCTTTGCAGACCATGGTGTGCGGTATGCAGCATGGACTGCTCTGCCCTCTCTAGTATTGTTGTTACTGGAGTATCTGATTGGAGGATGTGATGGTGAGGAAAGGTACCTGAGTGTGCTTTAAATCCTCTCAGTGACCTTAGGTATGTGTGAAAGCCCTGAGAAAGGGTGTCTTAGGCTAAGGACTTAGTATTTTGTGTGTGAATGAGATCTGTCAGACTTTCCTCTGGTGCCAGTTGCCTTGCAAGGCTGGAGGATTCTGGACTTGGTGTAATTAAGCAATGTCAAAGCCTCAGATGCTTCTCGGAGCATAGAGCTCCTGGTTTTGATGGGCTAAATGCCACTTAAGCCTTCAGTCCTTTCGGCATCCTTGCCTGAGGGCTCTGGACAGCATGTTTTGTGGCCTCCGCTATTCCCAGACCCTGTGTCTAGATAATGAAACCTTGATATCAAGGCTGATGAGGCATTACTGGGTGCTGAGTGTGGTTGTGGCCTCTAGCAGGAGCTCCAAGCAGAGTTTAAGCATGTGTCAGTCTAATGTACATGCCATGCAGAAGGGAGCTGAGGCTGGGAAGGACCTGCTGGAGGTGTCGCCCTCTGCAAAGTGAAGAATTGAGTGGTGTGGGACCTGTTTTTCCAGCTTAGCTGCATCATTTTTGGCACAGAGGCTGTGTGAAGGGTTGAAGTGCTGCAAGTTGGTTGTAAACCTGTTCTGTTAGTGAGCAATTTGGAAAAACAGACCCAGTTCTTGCTCAGGCCCTTTATAGATGCAGAAGAAGGTAAAGCATGACGCATGACCAAGCTTTTATTCATCTTAGCTCCCTTAAACTGTCTTAGCCAAGTTATTTCTGGAGCTTGTGCTTTGTTTAGCTGCTGTAATGTTGAAGGCTTTGTTTATACAAGAGCAGCTAAAATAATGTTAAGAGTGGATTTTTCTAAGAGGTATGAGAGTCTGGAAAAATCTGTGTTCATTCAAAAAATAAGTTACATGGAATGTTTCAGCAACCGTGAAAACAGCCCTGCAGTGTATCAAAGCTGAAAGCCCGTGCCAAGCTGCTGAAGGTGAATGAGTTGGGTAGAGTGAGGCTGTCTCATTGCATTTCTCAGTTATTGGTTTACCCTGCCCTGGGCATGCTGCCATCCCTCTCTGCAACATTAAGCTCATGTTCCCTCTGTCTCCAGAGCCATCGAGCTACTGTGAGCATGTCCTGCCTGCCCTTGGGTCTCTCTGGGTCAGATTTGGGTCAAGATTAGATTTGAGCTTTCCAGAACCGTGGTTGACCGCCACCAGCTAGCAGGATTGCTTAAAGCAAAATTCAGATACCAAGAGGGGAAATGTTGCTGGCTCCTTTTTGCTTTTTGGATTTTTGAGTGGGAATAGCTGGGATGGAGTGTGCTGGAGAGCCTCGCTTCTCTGGTACAGCAGGGCTCTTCAGGGCTGCAATGAAGGCATCAACATGCAGAAGTCATAAAAACTGATGGCAATAAGATCCTTACACTAAGATGTTAATTTTTTTTTTGAGCCAGTACAAAATAACACATGTAGCCAGAAAGAAGCTTTGCTGTGGTGTAGAGCACTTAAGATCTATCTCTATATTATAAGCTATGGTTGAGAGCTGAGGCTCAGAGGAAAGCAAATCTCACCAGGAAGTCTGGTTTGGTTAGAGGAGATGCAGGTTCATTGCTCCAGCCTCCTCTGGAGTTAATAGGTTGCCTGATGCCACTGATAATGCAGCAAATGTCAGACCCAGAAGGTGTTATGTAGGTACTAGCTCTTCGTTAACTTTCCTTAATATGGGGTTGGAGCAGGAAGAAAACTGTCTTGTGATGGGGCTTTTTTCCTTCCTAGGGAGACATTTACAAACACTAAAAATGGGTGGGAAGTCCATGCTGTGAAAGCAAGTCATACCTACGTCTTCATCATGCAAGTTCTGCGTATGGTCACCTGGCTTCAGGAGGTCTTGGAGCACAAAAAGGCAGAGGAAGTACTTTCTGGTTGTTTTAGAGGGAGATGATAGTATGTAGGAAAAGGGAATTCACCTCATCTGGGCAGACATTTTTCTGTATTAAGGTACAGGAGAAAAATGTATTCAAGGGGTGAAATCTTTTGCCTGTGCTCTCGGTGTTAATGGCAGAGTAGGAAATACTAAAAGCTCTAATCTGGGCATTTCCCTTCTCTGAAGGCTGGTCCACATGAGAGTGCTCTGCTCAGGGGGGTGGTTTGGAAAGAGAAATGTAAGGATTAGTAATGAAATGGGACAGGCTTCCAAGGGCAAAGGTTCTTTCAAATGATGTCTATGCACCTCTTCTACCTGGTCTTGCTAGAAACCTCACTTCAAAGTTGGTGCTGTGCATCCAAATGATGACTTTGTCTTTTCAAATCCTGTTAAGAAATGTCCTAAACATGGGAGAGAGATGTCAAAGGCTGAAACTTTACCCTATGCCCCTTCTCCAGACTGACTTCAAACACTTCTCAATGTTCACAGATGATAATTGATTTAAACCCTTTATTCCCACTTGACCTTTTAATGAAAGCCAAATCATGAGTCCCTATGACATGTTTGCAGACCAACACCACCAGATCCACAAGTGCTCTAGCACAGGAAGCCTGTCTCATGCTCATTGCTTTCTAAAAGGCCAAATTTCAGCAACTCCAATGCAGTTGAGATGTTTGACCTATTGCATTTAGCAGCTGTGTTCTTCAGTGTGTTTCTGTTCCTTTTTTTTTTTTTTCGCCCTGTGTGTAGCGAAGAAATAACATAGACGTGGGGGAAAAAAAACCGTCAAAGCTTGTAGCAAGCCATCTGTGTGGATGTACAAGTAAGGAAGGAGTAAATGAGGGAGGACATGCAAGGGGGTGGATGGTGGTGGCTCTGATGTAAAAGCTGGGATGGAGAAAGGGCAGCTTCTCCAGCAGGAGAAGCGGGCCACCAACGCGAGGGCTTTGAGCCAAGACTTGAGTGACTGGGAGAGAGCCAGCTGCGTTGGGACAGGGGCTGAGGGAAGCTGGTGGGTGAGCTCCCTTTGCAACGGGCCAGGAGATGCCTTGCTGGTGCACCATCTCCACCACTTGCCATCAACCAACTGCAGAGAGAGGCCTTGGGGGTAGATGTTGCTGGAGATGTAGGACTTGTTGCCTTGGGCAGCTCCATGAAAGAGCATGCATCAAGGTGCTGTTGGCTTTGGAAGAGACCCAGAGAGTCCTGTGTCTTCATACCAAGTGGCCCCAAATCACTGCAATGCACAAAGCCTCAACAGGCTCTGATCTGCCGCAATGCTCAGCATCATCAAAGCGCCAGGCAGGCATTGGGAAGCTGGCCACCTCCAGAGCTGGGTTTTTGTGCAGGGTGGGTGCTTTGTGAGCTTCTCATTGCCTGTGTTGTTGGGGAAAAACATCTGCAAGGACTTTATCAGCTGGGCTGGGAACCATCCTCCTCCTGTTTCTCCTGCTGCTCATTGCATTGTGCTTGAAGCACTTCTGCAGGATGGAGGGGGGGTTAAATATGGTGTTGCTGAGGCAGTTGCCTTTCTGCTGTGGGGTGGGGGGGTTCCATCTGCAGCTCAAATCCCAGAGGGGAGCTGGCAAGGTGCTTCATGGTCCTTCTGAATAACTGGAAGTGTATTTATAGCCAGCTTCGGGTTGTCTACTGCTAATGAGGTGCACATAGGGCTTCAATCATGTGAGTCAGTGCTGGCATTCTTCACTCAACTGATCCATGTTTGTTGCTGTTAGTGGCATGCAAGGGCTTAAACAAGGAAAAAAAGCTCTGGGCTGTATATTTGGAAGAGCTGGTGGTCTAAACAGACAGACTAAAAAGCTGGGGGGGTAATGGAGGTGCACAGAGGGAAAGAGACTTGTGCCAAGTCGCAGCAGAGGTTGGTACTAGGCACAGGACGGATGCATCCGGGGAGCTGAGTTCATAATCTCCCCTCCTTGCTGTCAGAAATGCATGGAGGTAGCAAAGCGTGGCACAAGGGTCTCCGAGGATGTGTCGCCAGGAGGTTCATGTGGATTCGGTTAGGGGCATGAAATAATGATGCTGCTAAGAGTGCTTCTGAGCCATTTATCACTGTCTAGATGGAGGCGTGTGGGAGATGGGTGAAGCCAGCTGACAGCCCTGCTTGGTAGCTGTAACACAGGAGTGAATAATGACAAGTGAAATCCCACCTAACACACAGCCCCGTTCTCCCCCTACTCACCACACGCATTTCTCCACTCAATCCTGTCCTCTGCTTAGCACCTGCAACACCTCCAATCCTGGAAACAGGGGCTGGGGGTGTTTGTCAGCTGCTGTGAGAAATGCCCTTCATTCCTACTTGGAGCTCCTGTTCCCAGGCAGAGTCATTTGTTTCCCCAACAGAGGATTTTTTGGTAGGTCTCATGTGCCAAGATTATGTCAAAAGGGAGGTAGGGGAGCAGGCGAATTTGGAAGACAGATGTCTCACCTGCTATGTCATGTTAGTGTCAAGGCATAGAGATCAGTGTGAATGGATATTAAGCTGGGAAACACAAGGAGGGGAGAGGAAAAAATAAGGTGCAGACTTAAGAAAAAGATGCTGTCACACTGTCTGCTTGTTTGATGCAGAAGGCTTGGAGTGGCTCCATAGGAGCTTATGAATGCTGCATGCTGGGCTGCTGTTTGGGTTTTTATGTATCATGATTTAGTATAAGGGTCACTTGAAGGCAGAAAGCAGCATTGTTGCTTGAGGATGAGTGCCTTCTGCCAAACAGGAGTGGTCTGGCACGGTGATGACTTCTGGTGAGCAATATCTCTGGTATTCATCCAGTCTGGCCAGGAGGAGTGAAGTTCAGGGCTGGCTGGATGTGAGAAATTGAGGTAAATAGGGACTATTTGCATTGAAAGGGAGAGGTAGCAAGGGCTGGTGGGGTGTGTGGATGTACTTCTGCCTCAGGAGAAGCAGCATCCTCCACCTGCAGTCCCACAGCATGTGTCTGGGTTTATTTGCATGTCCCTCATGCTCTGGGGCTGGCTAATGAGGTGTTACCTTTCTCTAGTCCCTAGCAGGCAACCAGGGGATGTGCACTTGTGCTCTGAGGAGCATCTTTGGCTGTTTGGTATGGAGGCAGCTGGAGGTGAGCAGAGGTTTTGCACCTCCTATTTTTTTTTGGGGGGGGGGCGGGGGGCAGGGGGTGGGCAGATGGCACTGGGGGTTCTTAAGTTGAGAAAAGCAACCCCTCAACAAGAAATACTCAAATTTCCTTTGGTTTGCATAGTGACCATTCTTTAACTGCCACTTGTGGCTTAAGCAAGGAAAGGACAAAAAACTTCATTTCCCTCTTGCTATTCCTGTTTTTGGTGTTCTGCTTCATTCTGTTCCTGCTGGACAGTTGGTGAAGCCTCAGCACTCTCCTTCATGGCCTCTGGGCAGATGGAGCATGTCTAAACCTATGTAAGTGCCAACTGCAGGGTCCAGAGCAGCTGTCTCCTTCTGTCAGCAGAAAACACCCCTTGAACAGCTCCAACAAGCAGAGTAAATCCATCAAATGTCTACCAAGTGGACTGAAATCAAGTTGAGGCAGGATACAGGCTTGAGTGAAGGTCGTGGCAGAGATGCTGTGGTAGCCACTGCTTCTAACCATGTGCCTTGGGGGTGATGAGGTATAGGAAGGAAGATGTTTTGAGCGAAGAAGGCAAGCTTTGGAGAAACCCAGGGCTGGGTCTTGGGGATCTGACTCTTCTGAAGTGCAAGGCTGCTTGACTTGGTGTCTCTTATGAGGCTCTTGTACAATTAATCATAAGTGAATCAGGCTCTAGCCTAAATTATTGTCATCAGAGTCTTGTGCATGCTATGTGGAGCAGCCTCTGCTGACATGGGAGGGAAGGTTTATGTCCTGTCCTGGGGGACACTGAGTCTCAATTTGGGGAAGTAGCCATGTTTGTATCTGGTCTGCAGTTGCACTGGGGAAATAAGCTGATTTATCTGTGTTAGAAGTTGTTCACATAAATAAGCATAACTTGAGTCATTGTCTGGCTCTAATTTCTTTAAGCCATGATTCAGTAAATAAGTACATGTGCTTAGCTCAAAGTAAGCAGCCCTACTTGTGAGCTTAGAGGAGTATTTGCAGGATTGGGACAGAAAACCTGTCTAAAACCTGCTGCAGTGATGTGACAAGCACTGGTTTGTGCTCAGGCACTTCATCAGTAGCTAGGGACAAATGCAAGACCAATACTCAAAGCCTGTGGTGTAGCCTTTTCAGGTAGTCTTATTAATGCTCTTTGCATAAATACTTGTTGCTCTGTTGTTTATTGCTGCTTACCCAACGGGACAGACTTGCGTGGGCCAGTTAGTGATAAAAGCTTCGTGCCAGTGGCTGGATATAGATCATGCATGTCATGAGAGGATGCCATGTGACAAGGAGAAATGCCTCCACAGGAAAAGGTTGTCCCTCTTCTCGTTACTCAAGGCTATAAACATTTGCCCTGATCAAGGTCTTTCCTTGCTTGTAGCCACTGGTCTGGTGTCTGGCTTGGATAAATGGCGCTTGCATATACATAAGGGTAAGGAAGAGGAATAATTAGCTATCTGAAGATATTTATAATGACTTTGCTCTTCATTTCCTCTCCCTGCAGCCATGCATGTGATCCAGCCTCTGCACTGGATAGACTTGTTGTTGTAGTGCCTTGGTCACGGTGGATGCTGCTGACACATGATAGAAAGATGGCAGGGAGACCATCAAAGCTGGCTTTTCACAGGGAGCCCTTGTCTGCATGGAGTCCTTTGCACTGACATGAAATGAGTTTGGGTCAGCAGGGGGGAAGCCTTAAAATGGCTAAGATCAATCAGAAAGCCTTCTGGTCATTAGATAAAATAGCGTAGTAGAAAAAAACCCCATGAACACAGGGACCTTTGCTAGATGATGAGGTGGGTTATTAGCCTGAGGTGCATAGGGGTGCACTTGATGGGGCATAGAGGGATAACAGAGGACATGTTTTGCAGGCACTTGGGGCATAGGCAAATGGGGGGAAGCCCCTCTGCCCATGTAGTTTTAGACAAAGATCTTCCCTTAGAGAGAAAACACTGGGCATGGACAGCTGGATTAAACCCCTAAAATTCAAATATGCCTCTGTGTGGCCTCATGTGGCTCCAGGAAACCTACTTTTATTATTTATGAACATATTTTCCAGATGGGTGCTGGAATCCCTGCTTTTTCCTCCTCCTCTGGGCAGTTCTGTATTCCTCTCTGCAGCCCAGCACCAGTCAGTCCATCTCAATACCTAAATAAGCAGAAAGACTGATTTCTATATAATTCTCAGCACATTACAGCTTTCTATCCTGTTTCTGACCCCTTTACCAGGGCCAGATCACTTTGTTGTGCATTGCTTAAGGTTCATATCCAGGCAATAATATAATTTTCCCCCTAAAAAAAAGCAAAAATGTCTTTATATCTCCTGTTCAGTTGGAGAGCATGAGAAGCCCCCACCTCCTGGATACCTGCGTGAGGCTCTATCACAGCACGCTGTTATGCGTACAGCTGGTGAAGATCAGTGGTTGCAAGATAAGGAACCGAGTCTCAGGGGCTGTAAATTATAGCTGTGCTTGCAAACTGGCTGGTTGGTGAAGCAGCGTACTCAAATATGCGAACTGAAGCCAGGCAGATTTATGCTACAGGCTGAGGGTGCCAGACTTGCTCAGTTTTTGCTTCAGTGCCACTGAGGCATGCCTAGCCACAGGAGAATAGGTATCCAACAACTCCCTGGCCTTTAAATTTCCAAGGTCAGCCATGTGCTGCTACTCTTGCTTGAATCTTGCTTTCACTTGGGTGGTTAGTGATAAATGTGAAGTGAAGCGGCTGCCAGCTGTGCTTATGGGCAGGAAGGCTTTGTCCAGCTCTGGAAAATCCTTCTTGATGGTGCTGACAATATAGGGTGTAGTCACCCTTGTATAGGAGACCCTTTCCTTTGGTTAGGAGCAGAGTTGTGTTGCTTTATAAGGAAAGGTGTGGGGAAAAGCTATCTATTCATGCAGGCTTTTAAATCCTGATTTTTTTTTTAGTGTGTGCTCTGCTGCCATAGCTCCTGTGTAAGCACTGGGTACCTCTGTGCTTGGAGGAAGATCTCAGTAAAGAAAGCAGAAGTCTAACAGGCACTGGTGGATCGCTTGAGAAGAGCTAGCTGGGTAAGATGTGCTCCAAGTGAGTTATTCCTTGCAGGCAGGAATGGTGAGGCAATGCAGATGCTGGTTTCCATATGCATGAGACTCTCTCACCTTTGGAATATGTAGATTAGTTAAATATAATACTGCTAGCATGGCTTTCCCAGCTTGTAATTTGCTTTTTCATCTCTTCAAACAATCTCGCATTAAAGGCACACCAGGAGGCACGCATCCTCCCTGGGAGAGGATGGGAAGTTCTCAGAGCTATCTCAAATGCCAGTGTTAGAAGCCTATAAATAGATGTTTTGGATCCTCCTGAAATACATCACGGACGTAAGTGATGCTGGACTGTGTCCAACAGTGATTCTCCAGATCTGAGCTGTCACTGATGGGGGGCTTGCAGTTGATGCTACAGTAGAAGCTGCTGGGCCCAAGACCTTATGGATATCAAGTCAGGTCTCCATAATCCTCATGAAGAGAAGCTTGCTTCTTAAAAGCTTTGGGTTGGTAATAAAAATCTATGTTGGCTTAAGATCTGCTGTGGAGCAGAGGGGGTTTAGAGGTCTGGGTGTCTAGATCTGGCACTGGATTTGCTCATCTGACAGTTTGGAGCCTGGTAGCCGAAGGGTAGGTAGGACACTGGAGAGGACTATTTTAACAAGATGAGGTGACTCTCTCAATATATCCTGTGTGTTGAGCTCAGAGCAAAGAAATAGCACAACAGTTGCCTCACCACACACCCCTTTGACTTAAGGGAGGAGATGTGGATTTCTTTGCTTTCAAAAGCATTGATTTGGCTCAAAAACAGCTTTTGTTTGGCCAGCTCAGTGCAAACTTATCCCTACAGCAGGTAGGGGTTTGTGTGCCCTCAGGAAGAGCTACCAGCACTGTGTGCTGTGCTGCTCAAGCTCTTGTGTTGCAAACAAGTCAGGACTGAAGACAGAAGCTACACTATTTGGCTCCACTGCTCTCTTCCCTGTCTGTGTGCCCTTGTCTTCAAGGAAACATGACTGGACCTAAAACTTCTCCCTAGGCTTGATTTAAAAACCACTTCATTGCAGTGTTGAGAAGAGCTATTGCCTTCTGCAGTGCTTCCTCTAAAATCAGGAGTGAAGTCTGTTGCATAGACACTTATGGGAGTGCAAAAGGGGCTTATAGGAGCATCTCTTCTCTCTCCTGGTCCTCTTTGGGCTACAGTCCCTGTTCTTCCTGGTTTTCTGGAGCAGACCAAGATGCCCTTTCCATCAGTGCATCCCATCTGGGGTCAACATGTCTACCTGGCCTTGGCTAAGGGGTGATCTTGTCTGTAGCAGCTCATCTGAGGTCTCTTCTTTAGGCTGCCCTGGAGAGTCTTCTGCTTTTCTTCCCCAGTGACGTCGTCTGCACTGGGGGCTACAAGCATAGAGAAATGTCACAAAATATCATGTATCTGCCCTGACCTGCTGCTCTGCTGGAGGCTGCGTCAAGGTTTGATTTCCACTGGAGGTTCCCATCAAGCCAAGAAAGAAAGCAGTGGTCACATTGGTTCTTCAAGATGACCAATAGCTTGATATTTGGGCCAATTCCTAGCCCTGGCAATTGAAGAGAAAGGATGGGGGGAGAGATGGCCTTTAGAAATTTCCAGACAAGACTGGCTGGAGGTTTTTCCTCTCTTGCCTTCCCCAGTATGTTGTGTGATATTCCCCCCCCCCCCCCCCCCCCGCAACTGTCCCAGGCAATACCATCTCTCCTTTCATGTTGCACAGAGAGGTCCTTTGAGTCTCATCTATCTGGCTGCTCCTCATCAATTTGCTAAGCTGCATCTTTCTCCAAGCTTTCCCATTCCTTGCATTTAACTTTATTTTAGTGCTTGTTTTCAGTCTAGAGAGCATCTGCAGCAAAGTCATGTCTGTTTTTTTTCCTCCCTATGACAGCTTTGGAAGATGAGTATAAGGGCTTAACTGTTTCCTGGCTCCTTAAAAATGAAAATGCATAGAAAAATTAGCAGTGAGGTACACCACACTGAGAAGGAGTATTCCTGCATGCTCACTTAACAGCAGCAAGTATTATCTTGTTCCTAAACATGGTTTTGAGTGGGTTGATAGGAAGAATATGTCACTGAGTAAGCACTGAGCCTTGTCAAATAGTGATTTCCAATACAAGCTACATGATGGCAGACTAAGGCAAGCTATTGCCTGTGAAAAGGCTTATTAGTATGCTGTGAAGTGCGTTTTCTGACAACTTCTGGGCTGAACAGGGCTCTTGGGAGGGATGAAATCACAAAACACACTGTGCATGGGTTCTCATGGTCCTCTAAATCAGCCTTACACTGCTAGAGCCAAGGGTCAGATCATAAATTGGCCAAAATCCACTGAAATTATAGGTTTTACAGCTGTACTCTGCCCTTTGTATATGGCATGAATAGTGTTAAGAAATGAGTGTCCTTCTCTGTCATAAAGTGGAAGAGGGAGTAAGGGTCTTGGTGTGACCAAGGGTTTGGGAGCTGTGGTGGGACACAAATTGCTGTGGCTTAAAAGGTTTTTGGCAATATAGTTTTATGGCCCAACCTGAGCCTCAAGGGTGTCCTTCTGTACCTTCAATTTTTTCCTGCAGAAACATGCAATCCTTTGCTGCGGCAGTAATAAACCTTTAAAAAACAACGACTATGGTAAGATTGAAAGAAGAAAACTTCTGAAGGATCCAAGCTGCAAAGAGGAGAAAATATAGATAAAAGCAAAAAAAAAAAAGGCCATGTGTCCTCTGGTCTCATGCTGCTTAAAGATGGAAATAGTGGAAGGAGAGGGGTGGGGGGGAAAAAAAAAATCAATCCCCATTTTAGTGTTTGCACTCAAATGAGGAGCCACTAGGTGGCAAGAACACCCTGCCAGCAGTTGGCAGCTGGGCTGCACTGTGAGGATGCTCAGACGTGATTTTTGGGGAGATCCTGAGCCACACTTGATGTCTGGATGTCTCTTCCCTTCCAGCACTGTCTCTGAGTCCCTCCAGCCCATTGCTGCGATATTTAGCTTAGTGTTGTTGCATTTTTAGCACCTCTGATGTGTGTGTGGGAGATTTTGGGGCAAAGCAGTGTTTTAACTTCTCTGCTCAATCAAGTACTTACCTGGGCAGGCAGAAATCTTCATGTGATGTTGCACTTTGTCATAGTAGCTGACAAAAAACCTCTTTAGAGGAAGCTGCAGTGATGGTGGGATAGTCTGTGACTTGGTCTAGTGGTCTTGGCAAACCTTAAAACCTCTTTTCATGCTTATCCTTGGGCTGCCTGATTATTTCTCCTTTCCTCCTTTCGCTATTGTCTCTGTCTTAGGGAAGATCTTCCATTTAAATCACAAATACCACAGTGGTAATGAATCTGGCCCTGATAAAGGCTTTGGGAGCATCTGGGCCAAGATGCAGTTCAAGCTCATCTTTAGGGTCCTGACCATCTGCATGAGACCTCCTGACTTAGCTGCTCTGGCTTTATGCAATTATATACCCAGTTTATAAAGTTCAGTGCCCCTGAGGGTGGAAAAGAACATCAGCCCAGGTCTTCTAGCCTTGTCTGCTGGCTCCAAAAGCTCTGTGGCAAGGTGCTTCAACCCAGGGCTGAGTGATACAGTAATACTTGGAGTTAGTTAAAAGATACCTTGACTTTGGTAGTTTTCTTTATCTAGGACCTGTTACTCTGGCACAGGATCTGAAGCACTTCTGCATGTGGTGAACCACAGCTGGTATCTTCTTCCCTCTGGAAGAGAGACTTGTGGCTTCAGGTTTTCTCAATGCTCCTTACGGGACGGTGCTTTGCAGTCTGCCCTGAGGGTCTGTCCCAAGCTGCATCCCTCTCCTGCACTGCCTGATGTCCCCAGGGAAAAGCAGGGATGCTTGGAGTTTGCGCTTCCTTTCCATGACCGGTGAGAGCGATTGAATTTTCAGGCATCTCCTCCTCAAGGCACATTCATTTTCCACTGAGGGCAAGCACTGATGTGTGGAAGGGGATGGTGTGGGTTTGTGTTTATAAACTACTGAAGACATCTCCTGTCAGTGCTCTGTGCTTTGTATTGACCATAAATTCACACTACTGCAACATATTATTGCATCATAAGCAGACAGGTGGCTGCCCCTTTTACAACCCTTAAACCACCATGTTTTTCACCAGCTCTTGGTCTTTGTCCTTTTATGCATCGCCGAGGAATGGAAATACAGGTGTTGGCTTAAAGCAACTTTGGCCAAATGCTAATAAATGCTAATAAACGGCAACCAGGAGTCACCTCTGAGGGTTTGGGCTTGAATTGGGGGTGTGTGGAGAAGGAAATGGGTTGCTCTGCATGGAGGTGACAAAGGTCTGCAGTGCTGAACTGTTTTGCCATCCTTTGTGTCGACTGTGGGAGAGGAAGATGAGGGCATTGCAGAACTCATGGGGCTCCAGGGCTGAGAGGGGGATGTGGTACTGCTGGGGGTACCTGGGCAACCTGGGGCTTTGGGCTTCCCTGTGCCACCTGACAGGTCTGCCCTCGACTGGCACTCTTCCGTTAGGGGGTCTCCACGTGGCTGCTTAGCTGCTGGGCATCCTCTGATGCTAAATTACCTCTGCAAGCAGCAGTTCACTGGTGAGTGCAGAAAGGCTGCAGGTATGGATTTAGACTTCTGCAACCAATCTCTGAAGTTTGGTACTCGCTTTTAATGATTCCTCTGGCAGCCGCTGTTAGAGCTCTCGTTTGAGTGCCTGCTTCTCTCAGTGCTGCGCTCAGGAGTTCATTATCTCGCTTGAGGGCAATGACTGAGACGCAGGAGTCAGCGGTGGGAGCTCTTGGGAGATGGAAACTTTGCGTGTGACTTAAATGCTACAAGGATGTAGAATTTATCTGCTTCACACTGTAGAGACCACAGTCCCCCCTGATTTGATGCTCAACCAGGACTGCCCAACACCTGGTGCTGGTTTCTGCAGGATGAGGTCCAGGGCTGTTCTCAGTGGATGCTGTTCTCCTATTTTTCCCTTTTTTTTTATTGCTTTGGGAACAGGGAGTTAAAAAACTTGATGAACATCTTGCCTGCCTCATGGCTGCCTTTTGGTGGGCAAGAGGCTCTCCAGCCATCCCTGGGATGTGGCCAGCAAGCTGGGAGCATCGAGACTGAGCAGTGCATGGCTGCCTTGGCCTGAAGGCAGCTCTCTGGGGAGAGGGAAAGGACTTTTGGGAGCAGGTTGGGACTCATTTTCTGGTTTCCAACAAGGGGAAGGCAGGAGAGGCGGCTGCTTGTGCAGGCTGCAGCCCAGGAGGGGTCAGCACAGCCCAAGGATTGGGAGGGGAGCAGGCAGGGGTGCTTGGGCAAGGGACCAGGGATGGTGGGACTACAGAGCACCCGCTGCTCTGCACCACCATTGCTCAGGGCATCGCTCGTACCAACCTCAGCACCGGTGCAGACCTGGGGACCGCGTCTGTGCCCTGGGTGTACCTGTTGGGGTGGTTCAGATGAGGGATATCAGCTTCCCCGGGGAGCTCCCACATCCCTTTGGCTTGGCAATGAAATAACTTAATGATGGGCAAAGATGGTGATTAATAGCAGAGGTGGTGTGGGGTAGGCTGGTGATAAGGCTGCTCGCTGATGTTACTGCCCAACTACTTGGCGTATGGGTTTCAAAATGCCACTGCCTTCCAGCATTGTGGCTGTGACACTGGCATTGTTAATTACTAATTACCAGGGAGTCCTCAGCTGCCCTAGATGAATCCTTTTCTTGTGGTGCTGCCTGCCCCAGACATGCGTTTCGCTCTGCCAAGCTCCAGCAAAGCTTCAAAGGCTTTAGGATGCAAATCTCTGTCGCTGAAGCATCCAGCAGCTGGAGAGGGAGAAGGCTGGGAGAGAGATGTCTCCTGTCTGTCCACAGCCTGTCTGCCCTTCTGCAGGGTGGAGGGGTTGAGCACAAAGGTGGCTCTTTCCTTTTCTTCTCCTGCAGAAATGGGATATGGCAGTGCTGAGTTCAGGACCTGAACAGATGGCTTGGGCCATGCCAGACCTTCGCACTGGTGCTGGCTGGCGAGGACAGGGAAGTGACACAAACCAGTTGCTAATTAGTAATTAAACAGTGAACTGTGCCAAAAGCAGGAGACTGCAGCAGATGATGGGGATCGGGGTGGGGAGGGGGTGGACAAAAGGATGGTGCCCCTGGGAAGATGCAGATCAGGTGTTTGTAGCCTCTACTGATAAACCAGACCCAGGATTTGCTGCTCCACATCCTTCTCCCATCCTTGCTGGGCATTTGCCCAAGCAGCTGATATTTAGGAGCCCAGTCTGGGCCCCTTGTACAGAGCTTGGGCACAAGGTGTGGGGGTTGGTTGGGAGCAAGCATCCTCCTGCTACAGCATCCATCCTTGCTCTGGGGTCATGTGTGAGGGATGTCAGTGGCACAGAAGGAATTTTCCTTCATTTTGGTGAAGTGTAAGCTTGAAGTCACATCTCAAAGGAAATGAGTACATGTCCCCAGACTTGGCCCTTCAGATGGAGGCATGACATTGCAAAGTGGCTTAGCGGTGGAAGAAAGTGTTGGATGTGGTTTTGCCCATGTCCAGATTCCCTTGCGGAGCTCTTACAGCACTCGGTAGATCTCTGTGAGATGTGTTAACCTGTCAGGATGGAGATGAACATTTCGGTCTTCCTTGTATCCTGGTGTAATGCTTCTGGAAATATCTCACCCATCCATTTTTCCCCCTCTGATTCCAGCAGCTTGTTTGCAAAGGATAATGACACTCCAAGCTGGCTCTTGCTGCAAGATGCTGGTTTGGGTACTTGGGAATGGAGCCAGCAATGGGGTGATCGGGGGATGTGGTAGTGACTGGGTACCCTGACACCCCCCCTAGCATCCACTCGGATGGATTCAGATTTTCATGAGCAGTGGGGATGCAGAGCCTCATCCTTCCCTGGCAAAACTTTTCAGGCTAACCTGGAGCCAGCTCAGCTTTTCTTCCGCTCCTTGGCTTTTGGTTCTGCTGACATCCCCCAAGAGGCAACTTTGCACCTTCTCCGCAGAAGAGCGAAGAAAAATAAAGTGGAAGGGTTGGTGCCGAGAAAGCAAAATGGAAAAAAGGCTGTAAAGCAGGAGTGACTGGAGTGCTGAGGTGGCACCAAGCGTGTCTTGCTGCCATTTAAGGGGCAGAAATGCCTAATGCATTCAGACAGGGCTGGTGATGCTCATGCTGCTGGCGCTGCAAGGGCCCTCTCCTACAGCTCTGCCCTGGCCAAAATTAACTTCTTGGTCCAGCAATAACTTTACTGGGGAGCCCAGGCAGCTCCTGGTGATCCCAGCTTTTGGAAGTCCTAGCAGCTCCCCCAGCCCAGCAGGCGAGGGGTTAGGGAGCAGCCCACAAGCCCCGAAGGGATGAGATGAGGTTTCCAGGTCCCATTTACTGTGCCAAGTCAGGGACTCCCCATCTTTTGGGGCTCCTGAGATGCCGGGCTTCATTCCATTGCTCTCCTGCATCTCGGTGGCTGTTTCTGGCCTTTTCCCTTGGGATTTGGGGGCCTGAATTAGGCTGGGCTTTCTCCAGGAGAGGAACAGACCACAAAAGTGCCAAGTTCCTTTTTTTTTTTCTTCCCCATCCCTTGTAGTTGCCTTGTTCTGGAGCCACAATAACCAAGGAATATCTGCCCAGCTGACACATTTACACAGTCAGTTAATCCAGT
This sequence comes from Phaethon aethereus, assembly GCF_964289735.1. Classification (NCBI taxonomy): domain Eukaryota; kingdom Metazoa; phylum Chordata; class Aves; order Phaethontiformes; family Phaethontidae; genus Phaethon; species Phaethon aethereus. The sequence continues at coordinate 2,167,322 of NC_138597.1, read as the reverse complement.
CAATGCTGGGGTCGGTGTCGGAGCACTGCAGTAATAGCCGAGAGCGACACATTTAAGCTAAAAGCTCGCAGCTCTGCTCTCCTGATCCCGATCTGGGCTTTGCTTCCCCACCCGGCCGCTAAATCACAGTGAGGTGCTGTGACTTACTGAGGATGCTGGAAGTAAACGGGCTCCTTTGCTCTCTGCCATCCACTTGGCTCACCTCAAATCATCCTGTATCTCATCTCCCTGCATATGCTTGCCCCAAATTTTGGCCCAAAATTCATGCTTATGGAAGCAGCTGCTGACTTTTTTTTCCCTGCCTGTCCTGGCAGGGAATTGCCTGTCTGCTGCTTTACCCATCCAAATAACCCTTGCAAGCAGCTGGATGCTGCAATGCATCACTTTTTTTTTGTTTTAGATCGCTGCCCCTTTTTCCGAGCTGGATGTGCTGGGGAAAAAGGTGGGAAAAGTGAAAAACTTCCCCTGCCCCATAGGGAACCAGAGGGCTTGTGGCTTGAAAGACTCAGGATGGCTGCAAACATTTTGGTTCATGGGGAGCCAGGCTGTTAGGTGGCTGGTTCCATGTTACTCCTGTTTATTATCTTTAAAGCCAAGGCTCTGGAGAGCTGCGTTTCTTGCCTGATGCGGATTAAGGTATTTGCAGTGCCTGAAGATTATAGACTGGCTTAAACAGCGCGGTGCCACGGTGTTGCTGATGGAAACATCAAGACAGACAGGCCCTTCCTAATGAGTCCCCCTGCCCTAACGAGCTTGAGTTTACAGGCTGGGGAAAGAAAGGGGAAAAAAAAACCCCAAAGCCAGAAAGTACAGCCACGCATTATCAAGACATGATTTTCTTTTATTAAGGGCTGGTTTTGTTGCGGGTGCTTCTTCCAGCCATCCTGACCTGCTATTTCAGTCCTCATCTATCATCCCAAATGAGGAAGGGAAAGGGGGGGTGCGGGGGGAGAAGGAAAACAATTAGCTGGAAACGAAACACTTGTAATGGCTGCATTTTAATTACAAATAAAAAGCTCTCCAAATAGGCCTATCATGCAGAAATAAAAAATTTCAGATGCTTGGCTTGGTGCAGATGCTTTTCTTTGTGCAAATAGCTGTTACAGCTTCGTCTCTGTTTATTTGGTCGCGAAGAAAAAGTGGGGAGAGCAGCTGCATAGCAACCCGGGAGATCTCCCTGCAGCACATCTGGTGCTGCTGTGGCCGTATCCTCGCCTGGGTGGGATGTCAGGCTGGGAGCCCTGGCCTGGGGGGGCTCTGAGGGTGCCAGCTGAGAGGCTTAAAGCTGTGATATGGGGATTGGGAGCTTGGGCATCTGACCACCCAGACACATCTCCCTTGCTGCTGGGATAAGCCCCTTGGCAGGGCTGTGGGGTTGCATCCTGCATGGGTAAGAAGGGTAGTAATGAAAATTAAGTGGGGTGAGTGGCTGGGTACCAGAGAGATGCGGCCATGCTGGAAAAGCTGCATCCTCCTGGCTCCAGGTACATCAGTTTGGAGTCAAACCCCCTTAAATGTAACTGTTATTTGCAGGAATCTGGTTCCTAGATGGAGCTGGTAGTGCTGGTTTAGTATTTCGGGTCTCCAGGACACTCTTCATGTGTGTTTCTTGCCTATATTAAATTATTTTTAATGAGGAGGTGCCAATTAGTGGGCTTGCAGTGCAGGTGTGACATTGCCAGGCAGGAGGGGAGCGAAGGATGAGCATCGTATGCAATTGCTGCTGGGGATGCTGGTGTCTCATGTCCCTGTGAAACAATGCAAGGAGGGACGGGGCGGGGAGCGGGTACCAAGATAGCAGGGATGGAGTGGGCTGTGTTGGTTCTGGTCACCTAAAGCATTCTCCATCCTTGCTGGTGAGGTGTCCGGGGCAAGATCTGTGTGTAATAAATTCTCCAGGGTGGTCCACATCCAAGTAGAGTGAAACAACTAGAAAAGCTGGGCCAGAGGCTTTGCAGTTGTGAATTGATGATATGTACTTGGGCTTGCAGAAAGTTTCAGCCTTAAGTGAAATGTGATTAATTCACTGCAAATTCAACTGATGGAAAATCAGGAGGGCTTACCTTTTAACCTTGCTGACTTCTTGGATTTTGTGTTGATTTGTTAGCTGGGAATGGGAAAAGAAGAAAAAGGGAGACTTCTTTTCTTTTTCCACATAGTTAGATGCAAAATTTGATCTGTAGTAAGATGGACTTGGATGTTTTAGGACTGTTTGCAGTGGTAGCAGTGCCCTTTGGGAGTGAAAACAGTGCTGCTTTGTGATGGAAATGATATTTTTGTAAAGTTTCTTCTTTTTTGGGAGGGGGGAAAAAAAGAAAAGAGGCTCTATTTTTGCCAAACCAAGTGCAAACTTGTTTCCAGCCTGAGGTTTTTAATTCTCCCTGTGGATATTTTGATTATTTCTCTACAGCATGCTGTAAAAAAGCCCCTTTCCTAGCATTTCTTCCTGCTCTTAGAGAGGGAGGCGTAAACCTGGATTGCCTCCCACTGAAACCGAGGGGGTGGCGGTGGCATGAAACCGATGTAAACCTTTTTATTGAAAGTTTAAACAAAACAAAACCAGCAACAGAGTTGGGAAGTCTCCGCCGTGAGCAAAATGACGGATCGAATTTGCGTGTCACTGAGATTCAGTGAACTGCTATTGTGTTTATTTTTCTAAAGATCCCCAACCATCAGAGAAATGCAACATAATTGCTGCCCTGTTTATCGACTGCGGGCACTGAAAATCCATCGCCGTGGCAAATTAACCTCCTTGCTTGCCAAAATGTGTCTGAGCTGAAGCACTCCTGCCTCCACCTTCAGTGGCTTTTAGCTCTGGAGCACACCGGGATGCTAATTCCCCACAGCATCCAGTCGCTCAGTTCCTTCACAACGTGGAAGGCAGCTCTATTGATTCATAATTATATTAATTTTCTCTTATTTTGGCTTTCCAGCTGCTTTCTTAGCAACTGTCATGTATCGATAGGGACAATGCAGGGACTGATGCCCTTGCAATAAATGCAATGCCCCCGCCACATCCTCCAGCATCTTCTTCCTCCAGGAGAAGAGGAGAAGAGCTCCCTAAGTGCATGCTCCTTGCTATTGGAAAGGGAAACCCAGGAACTGGCTGAGCTGCTGCAGGCTGGGGTTTTCCATGGGATGGCTGAGATGGAGCCAGTGTCCCTGCTCCTGGCATTTGGCACCATCCCTAAGCCCTTTATCAGCCGTGGCCAGTCTGAGCGCCTTCGAGCTTGGCTGCATCGCCTGCTGAGGCTGGCATCTCATCTTCTGCCACAGATAACACAGGGGAGTGGGATGGAGAGGGTGAAAAATCCACCCGTGCCTGGAGCTGAGGGCTTTAAGCAGCCGAAAGCAGCATGGAAAGACCCACGCTGGGGATGCAAAATGCCTGTGGGAGCTGGAGGGCTTGGAGGTGACGGAGCTAAGGGGCTTTCACACGGGGTGTGATCCCTGGGCTATAAGCTGGGTCTGAGCAGCAGCTAGAAGTGCAGGACCAGGAGCTTTTCTGCTCCAAGCATCACATTGTCCTCGTGTAGCTTGCCAGCAAATTTTCTTGCTCCATATTTGTGCCATGAGCTGTATATAGGGGCTGCTGGTGCGGCTTAGAGAGTGCCTCCTAACCAGTAATGATATCTTCAAAATCCCTTGCTGAAACTAAGCTGGACTAAACCCAGCATTTGTGGCAATGGCAGCTGCATCGGGGATCTGCTCGCTCGAGGTGGCTTCTGTGGACTGTCTGGTGGGACTGGTGGCTTTGAACCAGCCATGAAGGTGGAGGATGCAGCTCACTGCAGGCGTGTGCATCCCTGAGACCTCTCTGGTCTTGTGTCCATGTTGCTTTTTCCTGGAGCTGGTGCTGGGCATGGCCCTGGGTGGCCCCAAAAACCTTTGCAAGCAAAGGGAGGTGGGAAAGGGACCACAGCCTCCCTGCGGTGTTAACTAGGGACCACAGCATTAACCAGGGACTGCAGTATCCCCATAGCGTTAACCAAGCTGCCTTTTCTGAACTGTTTTGGAGAGAGACAACCCCTTCTTCAGACGTGGTCACTCCATTCCTGCATGGTTGATGTGCTTTGCTGCTCCCATCTGTCCTGGACTACTCACGGGGTGGATGGTCCTCATACTTGGCTCTGATGGGCGATAGCAGCTGAGGCTGGATGGTCTTCCTGGCTGCCCATGCGCATGGCACAGTCTGCTCCATCTCCTCCTAGCCTGGCAAGGATGCTTCCAGCATGATGTTGTCCTTTGCTTAGAGACACCATAAATTAAGCAGAGATTTAATGAAACAACAGCAAGCTGGGAGGACTCTCAGATCCTGAATTGGAAGGACCTAAGAGATAGGCTTCACCTTGGCTCAAGATGGGGCATTTTGTTGGGTGATCCCTTGGCCACGGAGAAATCAAGCATCGCGTAGTGCTGCAATGCCTGCTGTCTCCTTGGGGTTGGATCCAGGATGACTTGTGTCCTCCTGTCCACCAGGAAGGGCTTGGTGGGGTGCCTTGCTCCCCTGTGGTGGGTTAAGGAGCTTTCAGGGGACGAGGGATGCTCTTGTGAGCAAGGTTTAGGCGATGCTTTGCTGCTTGCCCTCCCAATTGGCAGCTGCAAGCTGGGACTGAACTAAATACTAAATTTAAACATCACTACTTCTGGGGAAGGCAGGCAGACCTGGCACCAGCACAAACTCTGCACTGTCTTGCTAGGCTGCTCATTTTGAGGCAAAAAGGCAATTTCTGCCAAAAGCCAAGCCTGGCATTCAGGAGGTGCGAACTGAACAAACGATGTTGATTTGAAGCAACTTGAGCATTGCCCAAAATCCTCCCGTTCAGAAAACGGTGATGAACTAAAAGGTTATTTGCCCTGATGGGAATTGAGGTATTTTTGGGGCAGTGACCCAGCATGAAGTCCGTTGTTCGCAAACCACATGCTAAACCCCTCTCCATGCCCAGGGCATGTTGTAGGAGAGCGATGAACCAAAATAGCTGATATAATAATAAACCTAATTTTATTTAGCTAGATGGTACCTTCTTGAGAGATAGCATCTCCCCAGGTTGCTTTGAGCAAGGGGTTTCACCACCCTCTAAGGGCCCTGGGGATATTTTCAATGAGGGCCATGAAAGGCATCTGAGTAGAGTCCAACTGCTATTTTTCACCTTGAAACCACTTTCCAGTGTCTTGTGTTTTTGGTTGAAAATCATCTGAAAACGATGAACACCCCTATCCCCCTTCTGCAGCTTGAGTTTTCCCTTCTCCCCCTCTTTGGCTCTTCTGTAAATAAAAATGAACTTCATTGATTTTATTTCAGTAACGGAGAAATAATTTGCCTTTGGCCTGAGCTCACAGGATGCTAAACTCCATCCAGGAGTGTGGGTTTGAGGTTTTTTCCCTCCTTTTATAGCGTTTCTGATCTGTGTTTATGATGCCAGCGTTGACACATCCTAAACTATAGCGTGGCTATAACCTCCGGAAAAACTCCCGGCGGGATTGAAATAGTGGCTGGCAAATGTTCCCTCCTCGCTGGAGCTTGTGAATCAAAAACCATCAACGGTTTAAGCAAAGGCTTGTGCCAGGGAGGGAGAACTTATGCTGGAGTCAATGCATATTTTATCACCGCGCTTATTCACTCGCAGCCCTTCTCCCTTCAAACGCTGCGCGGGTTTTAATTAAATAGTCATTGCCGAGACTGTTATTCTAGCTTGGAAGGCCTCCAAATGGCCGTGTTTCTTCCCCAAAATGATCACAAGGGGATGTGTTCCCAACCCCCCCCCCCCCGTCCTCGCCAAGGTTCATCTTCTGCAAATACCGCTAATTATGTTTGTCTGGCCGGCCTCCGGCTCTGCGATAGCATCTTTCATTAGCACTGACCTCTCCGCACTCACAAGGAGCTGGCTGATGTTCCCGGAGTGGTGCCTTGCAGATGTTGCCAAGAAATGTCCGTTTGGCACCATGCAAGCAGGTCTAGGTCTTGCAAGTGATGGTGTCGTGTTCAGCCCATGTTCGTTAGCGTCTGCTTGCAAACGAGGTGATGAAGCTTGGGTGTGGCTAGTTGCCTAAGCAACTGGATTGCTCCTGGTTGCAAACTAAAGCTGAGAAAGGCTGAGGTTTGTGCCTCCAGGATTTGTCTACCAAGGGGTTGCTGGTGGCCATGGTGGTCAGTTTGGGTTGGGTGCATGAGGGGTGAAGAAATGAGTGGGAGAGGACAGGACATCTCTCCTTGGCTTTAAATATCTCATGGAGGATCTCCTGATGGCAACGCAACACATAACAGCATAGATGTTGCTGTAGGCAACTCTCTACAGGGTCTAGGAGAAACCAGAGCTGGAGGTTGAGAGGTCCCACCTCCCTTACCAGCACCTCGAGATGCTGTGATGCATCTTTCCCTTCCCCTGGCTTTAAATTCCCACCCGACTCCTCAACCACAGACACGAGTTTGCTCCCGCTTGTCAGGAGCGAGATACTTAATTTGTCAGTTCGCTACGCTTAATATTTCTTTCATGTATCGTGTCGGTTTTAAATGCAAAACATGTCTGGATAAGCTCACTTTTTTGCTTTTTGTTTTTTTTTTTTCCCCACCCTGTTGTAGCCGATACATTGAAGGTAGTCGTGTTTAACTAATAAAAAAGATTTTTAAATGCTGGTTTTGCACTTCTTTATAATTGACTTTCAATTTCCATTCACATGCAGCCTGGCACATTGCAAAGGGAAAAAAGAGCGCCGAGCAAATAAGAAATGCATCACTTGCTGTTTTTTTACCATAATCAAAAATGTAAAAATTAAGAATTTGAATCAATGTACATTAAACTATGTAATTGCTTAAATAAACGTGGCGGGGGTAGATAATGGGTGTTCCTGATTAGAAGAAAATACTGAATTTACTGCAAAGGTTATGCAAAGTGGCATGGTTTAGCAATTGCACCCGTCTTTTGGGGGAAAAACCAGGCAGGGAGGCTCAGAAGGCAGCGATGGGTTCGGGCACTGGTGATGAAGGATCTCTCTGCTGGAGAGCACCCTTGAGGGAGTTACAGGGATGGAAGAATTGCTAGTGGCTGGTGGAAACTGGTTTCCCCAGCTCTCACGAGCCTGGTGGTGGTTGTGTTTTCTCTTCCAGCACGCAGTCCTGGCAGGCCCTGAGCCAGTGAAGGTCCTGGCTTGCAGCGACCGGTCTTGCAGCAAGGGAAGAGGTTTCCAAGAGCAGGACCTTCCAGGTAAACCCCCAGCCCAGCTGAGCTTATTGTGGCCTCTTGATATTTATCGTTACTTGAACTTGCCCGAGGTGGTTTGTAGCTCCATGGGGCACGCTGTGGAGTTTTATTAGGATGCACTGCGTGCCTCCCAACCCTTTTCCCTGTAAATTGTGGCAGCTTTGCTGATCCAATCGGTGAAAATAAATAATATCCCAATGCCACAAGCTGCACCGAAACTGCTTGATAGTCTTACGGTTATCCTGGGAGCTGCAAGCCCACGGTTTGAAGCTGCTGCCCATCAGCAGAAACACAGAGGTGGCTGTCCAGCAATGTTGGAAGCGGCTGGGATCCAGTGGTGGTGGCAGGAGTCGGCTGGTGACGCTGCTGTTGTCACTGCACCTGCCAGCCTTCCAAAGGCTCCTCCCCTGCCCCGGTATGTGGAAGCAAAAAAAAAAAAAAAAAAAAATCATCCAGGTCTGAGTATCAGTTTGCATTTGTCCTTTCCCCTTTTCTTTCCCTTAACCCCAGCCAAAAGTCTTTTTGCCATCAACCACGGGATCGCTGCGTGCTTTTTGCTCCAAACTTGGTTGTCCTTCCTGTGCAGTGCTCTGGCACGGGATGTCCCCAGTGCTTTTAATCTCCAAAGTGCCTCCCCAGGCGAATCGTGTTAATATTGGAGAGTGCAGGAGCGGGGGGAGAGCAGCCCACCCTCGGTTGTTGTTATCCGTTGCTCACTGTCACGCTGGGGAATGAGGAAAAGCTGCTGGGTTTTGAGGTTGCAGCCTGGCAGCAAGGAGTTAAAGGAAAGGTGAAATATTAAGCGGAAGAAAAGAGGCACCGCGAGAAGGGCAGGATCCCAGGAAAGCTTTTCTGGAGATGAAAATAAAAAGCTGTCACCTGGAAGGGCTCCAGCTGCCCAGCTCCCACCCAGCCAGCACGTCCTCTTCTCCCCAGCGCCCAGCCTACTGTGGCAGGGATGCTGAAGGGCACGAAGCCAGGATGCTGATGGGGACAAGGGGCTTTTGCAGGTTGCAAAGGGGCTGGGCTGCTCTGGTGAAGCTGGATTTTACCCGGGTTTTGCTGAGGGAGAAGTAGAAATGTGTTGCAGGGTGCATGAGCCCATCTTGTTGAGCTTGTGGCTCTGAGTGCTTGCTAGGGAGGTAGCTAAGTAACAAGGAGTTAAATGATAACGATAATAATGAGGTTTTTTGACTCATAAGGTCTACCAGCCCAAACAGCCCAGCATGTCTCTATGCTGCAGCCCCGGCACATCATCGGTGGGGTGGTCCTCCTAGAGTAGGAAGAGGTGGCCCCAGGAAGGTGGAAGAGGCTGGACCATGGCAGATTTTAGCAAAGGGGAGGGTGCATCACCCACCCTCTACCAGCAGAAGCAATGTGCTATGGCTAATAAGCAAACATCAGAGGCAGGGTTAATTAATGCAGCCTCCCAAGGTCTCCTAACACGGGTGGGTGCCACTGACCTTCGTAGGAAGCCCTTGAAGGCAGAAATGCGAGGCCTCCAGGCAGTTACCTAGAGAAGTAATAAATACTTTTGGGAGCACTTTAAGAGAACGTTAACCTAAGCTCTCCTAAACCACCATGAGCAGCAAGGCGTAAATGGTGATACCATGGGCTACTGCAGCACCATCTCTTACCTCCGGGTGCTTCAAGCACATCCATGACTTTGTGGTCATGACCTGCTGCCACCAAGGAGGCAGGTACGGGAGGGTTTTGTCTGTCTGGGAGCTGTTTTTGTCCGTCTGGGGCTGACAGATGACGGATGACAAGCTGTTTGAGGGGAAGAAAACGCAATTACCCAAAGTAGGCTTTTGGCAGGACACGGAGATGGCAGAGTGAGGTCGGTGAAACTGAGGGAAAAGGAGATGAAAGATTGGCTGCTCACATCCAGCGCCCTGGTTTGCTTTTGGTTGCTTCCTCAGAGACGTTGTTTGTTCAGTAATTAGCGATGTAAAACATGCATCGGCCTCTTTGTTCCCATTAGGCTTGGCTATGGCTTGAAATGATGCGCAACAGTAGCCTGTGGTTAATTTTACCAAATGTTCACTTTAATTTCATTTAAGACCAGCTGTCTACAAATCTATGGTGCCTATTCACATCGCGTGCATATATATATATACATACACAAAAAATTCTGTGCTGAAGAGAAGGTAACAGATAACAAGGCACTGGTAGGAGCAGTGCCCCCTCCGGCCCCCAGCCTCCAACACTGGGGTGATGTGGGCAGTCAAACCTGAAGGCTCAATGTTGGCTTGATGCCAGTGGGGCTGACCTTTTGGGTGATGCCTCCTTAGGGATCCTTGCTGTCTTCTTCCACCCTAAAATCCCCCGTGTGTTACGTGTCCAAGTCAATATTAAACACCTGGTGTGTAAAGCAGCTACGTACTGGGCAGTGCACAACTGGGAGCCTGCAATAAGCTGTGGTTTATTTGCATCTGAGCAAGCACGCCTATGTTTAAATATCTCTAAGCAAACGAGTCCACCCAGCTCCTGCTTTGCTCTTCCTTGTGGCTTCAAGGCTGGGTTTACTGGCAGCATCCAAGGGCAGTTTGTCTCCTTCCTTACTTATGGAGACTGGTGTGATGCCTGCTTGATTGTAGTAGGCATGGGTAACATTGCCCTGGTCGTGTTGGCCCCCTGCTACGTGGTCCAATGTGGGCTCGTGGATTCTTCTACCAGCTTTCACCCATCATGTCACGTCTGAGCCACCACCACTGTAGCGTGAGACCCCAGCATGGACCCCTCAAACCTGCGTTTGTGCCATTCCTTCCTCTGGCAGCACCAGGACGGCTGGGAGGAGGCTGCCACAGGGTGATGGGAAGGGCTGTAGATCCTTGGTCCCAAAGCGTGGTGAGATGTAGTCGGCCAAGAAGCGTATGTGGAAGTGCTGGCCAACACAGTGGACCAGGCTGCCCATGACGGCACACTGGAAGCTGGACGGGTCGGGTGTGGCATAGGCAGCACACTTATACCACAGTTTGGCCTTGGCACTGCAGCGGTAGACGCTGATGCCTGTGCTGCGGTGGAGGTCAAAGCGGTAGATGAAGCCATTGGCACTGACCAACTCGGCCGTCCTGTCCTTGCCGCCGCCAGCTGGGCTGACCCTCCAGCTGTCTGAGCGGGCAGTGTAACACAGCAGAACGTAGCGCAAGGTGCCCCCCGTCACGTAGATCTCCCCATCGCACACTGTGGCCGTGTGGGCCACAGCAAAGGTATCGTGGGGCAGAGGTGCGGTGAAGGTCCAGCGGTCCTGCCGGGGGTCATAGCGCTCCACCGTGTAGAGGCACTCACCGCCGATAGCGTAGAGGTGGCCGTCCAAGGCCACAAGCTTGCAGTGCGGCCGTGCTTGGTTCAGGGGGCAGATCTCCCTCCAGATGTTGGTCAGGGGGTCATAGCAGAAGACACGGTTGGAGGGCCTCTGCATCCGGCCCGTGCCCTTACAGCCGGCCACCACAAAGAGGTAGTTGAACATGCTGCACACGGCACACCCCTGGGAGACCACCTCTGGTGGTACATGGCAGAGGTGATGCCAGCAGTCCCCTCTGTCATCGTAGTAGCAGAGGCGGCTAGCATGGAGGTCAGGCTCCTGCACGTTGATGTCTGCCACGGCCACGTACATCTTCCCCTTCATCCTTTGCTGCAGGATGCGCTCTCGCTCACCAGCATTGAGGCGGCCATAGATGGAGGATGTCCTCAGCACCTGCAGGTAGTTGTCACTCATCACCTTGTAGGCGGCCTCCTGGAGGTGTCCGAGCTTCTGCGCCTTGGCTGTGCAGAGGACCTCGTAGCAGTTCCCCAAGTCCAGATGGGTGCGTGGTGGCATTTGGAAGAGGTCAGCATTGGCCACCAGCCCTGGCTGGGGTTCTGCAGGTGGCATGCCAGCTGGTGCCGTGACCCCAAAACGCTCTATGGGCAGCTGGAGGTGGGGGCTGTCAGCAATCTGGAGGATGCTGTCCTTGTGGCAAGGAGATGGTGGCTCAGGTGAGATCTCCAAGCTCCCCATAGGTGGTGGGACTATGGAGGAGGTGGTGGGATCCTGTGTTGCCAAAGTGGGGTCTGGCTCCTGAGTTGCAAAGCTCTGTAGCACTTCATTGACCTGCTCCGAGTTGCAGTGCCAGGATGTTCCCAGAGGGATGTAGGGGAGAGACCTCCTCTTTGACACCGACTGGGAGATGGACTGGATGTAGTAGTCGTAGACTTTGCCTTTGAGGCTGGGGACCGGCTGACCAGCCCCATCTTTTGCCCGCGGCTTGGTGATGTAGTTCTCCACCTGGATCTTGGTGACCGAGGAGAAAGAGTAGGAGGCATCTGACCCCACGTTGCTCGCCGTCATCGTTAGCCCCAAGTCTGAGGTGACGCTGTGGGTCTGGATTGTCCCCCCACACCCCTCAGTCTTCTGTCTCATGCCTCCACTGGCCAAATCCTGCTCCGTGCTTTGGGCGCATCTGTCACCCACCATCTGGGCAGTAGCAATCCCGGTAGAAAGCCCGGTGCCTGGGGCAAGGGTGCCTTCCTCCCCATGGCTGCTCAGTGTTTCAGCCATGTCCCCAGGGTCATAAGAGCTCAGCTCGCTTCCTGGCTTGCTTGCCAACTTATTTCCCAGCTCACTTCCTAGCACACTTCCCGGCTCGCTTCCTGGCTTGCTTGCCAGCTCGCTTCCCGACTCAATTCCGGGCTTACTTCCCAGCTTGCTTCCCAACTGACTTCCAAGATCACTTTCCCTCCTGGCCATCCCCTCTATCCTGCAAGTCAGACCCAGTTCAGAAACCATCTCTTTTCCTTCCTCCTCCTCCTCCTCACCCCTTGGCAGACTTTGATCCTCCCAGAGAGGTATGCGCCGTGTCCCAGGGATGCTTGCTTGACCATTCCCTTGTCCATCCCCACCATCCCTCCTCACCTCCTCACCAAACACTCTCCTCCGTCGCAGACTCGCCGCACCATCCCCGTCCCCATCCCGGGCAGTGTTATCCCTCTGCTCTCCTCCCACGTCAGCCAGTGGGATTTTGCCCCCAGCAAGCGAGCGGGACTTATAAAACCTGTATGCCAAAGTCAGGAGGAGCAGAGCGGTGGCGGAGAGGACCAGCTTGCCGGCCAGCTGCATGTCGGACTGCCAGGGCAGGGTTACCCGCTGGGGCATTTTTCCATGCCGGGAATGCAGAGAAGCCGATTAATGATTGTCGAGCAAGCCCAGAGTGTGGAGCTGAAGGTTTGGGGCAAGGTGACTTTGAGCGGGCAAAGCTGGCAGGAGGCTTCCGGACAAGCTTTGCATGTTTGGGATGGGCTGGGCTCTGGGGAAAAGGTGCAGCCCAGAGCTGGCAGCACAGAGCCGGCTTTATTAGCCTGGTAAACAGAGAGGCTCAGAGAAAAGCAGAAAGAAGCACAAAGGGAGGAAAAGTATCTCCTCCAAGCAGCCCGATGGTGCTGCCTCCCCGTTTCTTTTGCTGTTTAAAAGGGATCATGCAATGGAAGGGGAAAATAGGTTGGTTCATCTGGGTGCAGGCACGGGGAAGGGAGGGAGAAGCAGCCTTGGTGTCGGGCAGACCTTTGGTCCGACGCCGAGCAGCTGCTCCGTGGCAGAGGCGGGTGACTAATTCGGTAGCCTTCATTTGCAGCACACTGGCTAACGAAGGGATCTCTTTGAGGCCAGCTTGGAAGTCCAGGGAATTAAGAGCCAGTGGAGAAAGAGCCTTTGGGAGGGGGAAAACTGGACGCCAAAGAGCAAATAAAGGTAGGAGTGAAACTGCAGCTGGTGGCCGCGTTTGGAGACCTGCATCCATGTGCACAGGGAGAGGGGTGAACTAAGGAAAGTGAACAAAAGCATTGGGACCAGGAAGAAATTTGGGATGGGAAGAGATGGGAGAGGTGCGAGTCATCATTTCGAAGTGGTGTGCTGCTGCGTGTGGGCTGTCTGCAGGGACTGGAGTTGCTGTGGGGAAACTGAGGCACGGAGGATGCCAGACAGTGTCACGCTTGCTTCTTTTTCCCCCTGGAAAGATGTCAGTGATGTGTCTGGTTCTGATCTGAATTTCAAAGATTTAGGGGAATTGTCCCCATTGTCCCTGAGGCAGCCGGGTCCCCACGCCCGGACCGCGGCGGGAAGGGAGAGGAGGGAGCCTGAGGAACGACATCCCTCTGCAACCCCCGCTAAGCGAGCTGAATTCAAAGGGATAAAATTAATTTCCTTTTCCCTGAGGGAACGTCTCACATGCTGAGAGATGCATAAAGAAATGAGGCCCTAAGAGGCGGCAAAGAAACAGCCAACGTGTGGGTGGGTGTGGGTGGCTGCTCCTGTTTGTATGCAGGTATTCACTCCCCACTAGCTTGGTCCCAATCCGGTGGGATTTGCCCGGAGAAATGAATCCAGGTGATCCTAAAACAACTGGTATGAGGTGTGGGTGTGATGGGTCCCAACTGCATGGCTCATGGGTCCCTGTGGTGGGATGAGGTCTCGCCATGAGTCTTTAATGGGCCTCCCAAACCACCTCCCACGCAGCAGCTGATCTTCACCAGCCGCTGCACAGGCTCGGGCACTGCCTTTTGCAACGGTGAGGGGCATCTGAACCTCCTTGGGCCACATTCCCCACCATTACCAGCATCTGCAAGCACTGAGATGCTGCTTTTCGCCCGATGGCTTCACACGTGGCGGTGCTGAAGGGCACAGGGGTGGCTGTATGTCTGCCGTTGGACTTGCCATGGATGCTTGTTAGGTGGAGGACCGTGTGCTAAATAGCATAATATTTATATTTACATATATATATATGTAAAGAGGATGGAAAGGAAGCAGAGGGGTAAACTCTGTATGCTGGCTTGGCAGTCGGGGACCTCTGTGCACATCCCTGCTGTGAATGGGAGAGCCCACCAGCGGTTTTTAGGGGGATGTTTGGGAAGCTGTCACCTTGTATGGGTGCAGCGTGGGGAAATGCAGCAATGAAGAGGCTGGGGGAATGGGGATATTTAGATTAAGAGCTGGGCTAACGCATCCTGTTTGGTTGCATCTCGAGCTTGTGCCAGGGGCCAAAACCACGCCAGCCGCTGCCCTCCATCCTATTTGGCATGGGGACCTAAAATCCATCGCAGGAGGGCTTAGGCCAAAACCTCGGGGGAGGCATATCCCTCCTGCCTGCAAACCCAGAAGGTGCCAAAGGTGAGGACGGAGCTGGGGTAATGGGGATGTGCATCAGGCTGGGCAGGTGTTTCAAGGCTCGGCTAATTGGCAAAGGGTCTGGCCACTCGTGCATGGCCATGACCCTGGCTTTCTTCATCTCTCGCTGCTGTGGTTTTTAATCTGCAGGTAGATCTGCAAAGATCCTTGTGTTCGTGAGCTGAGAAGTATGAATTATGCATGTGTTTGGTGGCCCTGTGAACCCGGCCACGGCAGTAACTGTGCCTGGTAATGAGGTGAGGGAGTCAGGGGAAGCACCGAGCAAAGCCCACCATCGCTCCTGCCAGCATCTCAGCCCCGTCGAGCCGGAGCATCCCTGGTTTTGTGCCCCCCACACTAATATCACAAAGGGCTGGGAGTTTGGATGTGCTGCATCCTTGAGAGATGCAGGGTTGGTCTGCCAAAACCCCAACTCTGGGTGTGTGCCAGGAGGAGCGTGGTTGTCCTTGTCCTCGGTGGGTTTTTGTGGATCTTGGGAGGGCAAATCACAGAGCGCAGCGGGAGGCGGGGGCATTTTCGGCAGGCAGTGTGCTCTGGGTGCTGTTGCCTTCACCAATGGCAAGATGGGGGGACCAGAGCCCGACTGCCAAGTTTGAGCTGCAGGGGCTGATGTCGGGAAGGAGGATCCCCGTGGCAAAAATGCAGGTCTGACACATAAATGTGTATTTATCTATGCAGCAGCGTAGGGGAGCAGGGGATGCAGCCGTGGCGTCTCCGAGCGGTGCTGACGTCTCAGCACTTGTGACTCTAATTGGATGTAATTGCCTCCTCCAAATTTTGCTAAAACCTTTTCAAAGTCCCCTGAAATTAGGGAACATCGATAATGCCGCTCCTTGGGGTTTTCAGCTCGCGTCATCCCTAAGAAGCGCGATTAATTTTTTACAAGCTAATCATATCTCTTAGGCAGGTTGTCAGCCGCGGATCTGTCATCTCTCATCAATAATGAAACAACCTGAGCAGCTCTTTCCCCCTCCAGCTTCCTGCATTATTCACTGCCAGGTTCTCAAACAACAGGGTGTGTGGTAGCGGGGAGCCAGGGAGTTAACTGACGTCCTTTGTAATCACCTGCAGGAAGGTGGATGGGGTGGCAGGGCTGGTAGGCGGTGGGTGAAGGGTGAGGGGGGCAGGAGGTGAAGGGAGGGTCCAGCAAGGCATGGGAGGTTTTCTTTGGACCGTTGCTTTGGTGACATCTCTCCGTGTCCCTCGGCTTGGGGGCACCTTGGGAAAGCAGGCAGCACTCTGCCCAAAATGAGGAGAGACTCCCATGTCCCCTCGGTCATCGCTTTGGCTGTGCTGGTGCTGAGAAGGTCTCATCCTATAGCCTGATCCACCACCATGGGAGAGAGCTAAGCATCCTGAACACACACAGAAGGGTGAATTTGGGATGTGGGACCTCCGAGCCCACTGGTCCTCTCCCAGCCGCTGGAGGGGGAGGTCACGTCGCTCTTGAGATGGCATCAAGGGGAGCTGGTTGATGGTAGCACTGCCTCTCTAGTGCTCCTCATTTCCATGGTTCCGGGACAAAATCACCACATTTGCATTTAAATGAAGGTTTGGGTGTCTGTAAATCCCCATTTTTGAAGCGAGAAGGCCTAATGGTGTTTTAATCACGTTGGGATGAGGTCCCTGGAGCATGTCCAATCCAGTCAGGTGGGTGAGAAGCATCTGCACCGTGGTGGAGGGGTCTCCTGCCTGCTTGGTAGCATGGCGGTTTTTTTAGGGGATTTCCCTAAAAAATAAAGGTTCCCCTAAAAAATAGAGGTTTCCTTTTCACCCAGGAAGGTGCAAGGGGCTGGAGCAGTGAAGGTGGTTGGGGAGAGAGCGGGAAGGGTTCAGGCAGCAGCTCCGAAGGGATCCGGATGCTCGAATGCTGTTGCTTTGGGACGGAAGCGGAGCCGCCGATCCTCCCACATCGCAGCCTGCCCCTGCATTGCTGCCAGCCCCGATGATTGCATATGGGAAGAAACTCCTGAGCCGCCGCGTGTTTGTTCAGCTCCTTTGCGGCTGGGAAATTGCTCGCAGCAAGGTTGGCAGCGGGAGCATGGTAGGGACTGAATCTGCTTAATAATAATTAATCATAATAGTAATAATAATGCTTAGCACTCGTACGGGGCTTTGGAAAGATGAAGCGCTGCACGGCTGCTGGTTAATCCTCTAGGATTAAGGGTTCCTGGAGGAAAAGGCAGGGGAGTGCCCCATCCTCGGGCTCCTCTCCCCCCATCATCTGCTCCCCAGGGATCCTGGCCTGCAGCTGGATGCTCTCCGGGCACCATGGGGAGGGAAAGCAAGCCGGGCAAACCACTGGCATCTCCCAGCACTGAGCAGGATTGGGGCAAAACCACCTGTTTTTTGCAAAGAGCTGTTCTGCAGCAGGATTAACGTCGTACAGGGATGAGCCTGGCGGCACGAGATGCTGTGGGAATGGCCAGGATCTGGCCATGCTGCACCGTTATCCGTCCACGGTGGCACTTAGCCAAGAGGGATGGGGAGGGTGGCGCGGACCAAATGTGGGCACAGCGCTTTAAACTCCGCTGATGCCACCGTGCCAGCGCTGCCCGACGGGACGCGTGCTGCCCGCTCATGGGTAAGCGCTGACATTTTGGGCTGGGAGCTGCCTGTTAACTAGAGATCGACTGTCCAGCCCGGGACAAGTGCTGTGCATGGCTCCCATCTCCCAGCAAAGCCGATTTGCCCCAACCAAGGTCCTGGGGTATAAGGCCAGTGATCCGCAGCTTTCGGGCTCCCAGTGCCACCATCAGTGTGTAGGACTCATCCCCAGCATCTCTCATGCTGAGGACACGTGCGGTCCCTACCCAGGAGAGCCGAGACCTGGAGCAGCTCAGTGCAGTGGACATGGTCTAAATGGATTTTTCCAGGGGAAATCTGGCCCTTGTGTAATAGACAGCCCCCCAAGACCTTGCAAAGCCTCTGGGTACCCCAAAATGGTTCTGTGTACCCCAGCTCAAGGCAAAACATTAAGCACAGCCTTCTACTGGGGGAGATTTTTCTTTTTCCTTTTAATTAAATTGTCTGAGGAAGCCAAGACACAGACAGAAAGAGACCGAGACTGTAAATAGTATAGAAAAGAAAAAAAGAGAGCGCGAGAGAACCGATTGATGGAGGTGTAAATGCCAGATGGAGCCGTACGGAGGAAGAGGAGGAGGAAGAGGCAGGCAAAGCTTCACGTTAGCTCCAGGATCACTGTTAGGGTGAGTGCCAAAACTAGTCTGAAGCCGCAGTGGCTGGTAAGTGAACCTAGGCAGGAGGAGAAAAGGGATGGGGAGTTTAGGGAGCTGTGTCTCACTGCCTGGGTTCAAAGCAAGGATGGGTCACCACCATTTTTGGGTGGCGGGGGATCTCCCTCCTAAACTTGTTATGGAGCTTGTGGGGAGTGGGCAGCAGGTCAGGGATGCTGTAGGGAGCACCCATGGGGCCCCTTTTTGGTGCAAGGACATTCCCGCTGCCAAGGGCAAGGCCTTGGGGCGATGCAAGGAGAGATCCTCTCTGCATGGTCCTTCCCTCCCTGGGGGGTTTCAGGTCAAAATACTGGTGCCACCACCACTCACCGTTGGAGTCCTCTGTTCCTCTGGGAATATTTGGGTTTTCTAATGGGAAAGAAATAGCAGAGAGAGAGTTTTATTAGTGGGGGGAGGAGAGGAGTGAGGCTTTATGGAGGGAGGGGTGACCGCCACGGTGCTGCCATACCAAAAACGATGAGCCGGGTGTGGGTGTCAGTGGAGCCCAGGGGGTTCTGGGCGGTGCAGCGGTACATGGAACCGTTGAGCTCAGCCGGCACCCGCTCCAGCACCAGCTCCTTGCCGTCGTGCTCGGTGCTGCCGTCAAGGAGCCGGCTCCCCACCCGTGTCCAGGTGAAGAGGGGCTCAGGGAAGACTTCATTCTGTGGGGAGATAGGGAGCTGTGAGATGGGTGCAGGGGGTGAGCAAACCCTGGAGCAAGGACGGGGTACAGCCGAAATGCCCAGGGGTGCACCAATCTGGGGACCATGATGCAGCTGAAGGCCACCGACCCAACCACATAAAGTGCCGGCACGGACACAAGGCTGTCCGTTGGCATGGCATTGCCCCATGGCGTTGGGGATGCTGACCTGGAAACCCTGCACCAAAATCCGCACAGTGTCTCCAACGCGGGCTCTCGTCGGGGTCATTGTGATCTTTGGGCCCTTCGGAGCAACTGCAAGGGAAGGGGACAAGAAGGGACATCAGCTGAGCGAGGGGTTCCCAGTGCCGGTGGGTGCCCTTGGCTGGGGTTAATAATGGTTTGATAAATGATTGTGGTGAGGGGGTGGCACAACGTGTGCCAGCTGGCGGAGTGGGCTGATGGCTGGGTGATTGATGGACAGGCTGACGGACGTCCAAATGATTGGTAGACAGGTAGGCAAGGACCCTGCAGGCGGATGAACGGGAAGACTGTGAGGTTGATAGACTGTAATGGGATGCATTGATGGTGAAGGACATATTTCCTAATCAAGCCCCGCTCTGCTCAGAAACAGGGGTCAAGAGCGGTCAGGTTGGTTTGATGCCATGGAGATGGGCACCTCAGAAAAGCACCCCCAGGACATAGTGGCCTTGGTGAGTCATGCAAAAGCATGGGAGACAGCAGCCCCAAAGCCTTGCTGGCACAAAATGCCAAGGACAGCCCTGTAAAGAGGAGGGGACCCCTTTTCCCACGCCAGACTTGGGGTGCCCTTGCCTGGTGTGTTGCGGGGGAGAAGTAGTGATGCAGTCAGCCATGGTGAGGTGACACCATGCTGGGTCTGCTCTTTGTTCCCAGCTGGGTCGGGGTTGTGTGGATGTCCTCCTGGGCCATGGGTGGGCTAGGACAGCCCCAGCAGCTGCCTGGGCTTTGCGTGCAAGAAGACTTTTGCAGGCTTGACAGGGAAAATGGGCAGGAGGGAGGTTGTGCTTTGCCAAAAGTGGGTGTCTCATCCGTTGTATATTCAAGAGCTACCATGGATAGGACAGGCTGAGCCTGGACGTCACTCCGGCACGACACAAAGTGACGAACAGCCACCAAAAAGCACATTGGTCTGTGGTGGTGGACACTGGTCCTTGGAAAGGGTATCTGTGCCCCAGGCTGCTCTGCACAGACACATGCCAGAGACCACGGTGGTGCACCTGGACTGCAATATCCATGAAAGCTCCGTCCCTCCAGTGTTGGAGCAGGAGTGATGGGCTGCAGGTGATTACACCATGTCTGTACCGAAAAACAGCTTTCTGTACCAAAGCAAGTGGTTTGTCTTGGTTTTCAATGCCACTTTTATTGAGAGTATATATATGATTTATATGTAGGGAGGGGGTTAATGGGGGATCTGCTGTGATGGTGCCAAAAACCTGGGTGTGGATGGTGGTGGTGAGGTGCATAAGCTGGAGGCATCTTAGGGGATGAGGAGGGCTGTAGATTTGGGCTGGCGATGTGGGGTGAGCTTTGCCGTTACAGGTATCGGAGCTACTGGGGATGAAACAGCAACCCATCAAAGTCTTGGCCCCATGGGGAGCCCCACAGAATGGACACCTACGCTGCAGAAGGTGTGAAAACGCAGGGCTGCTTAGGTTATTTTTTGGCCAGTTGTATGCTGGGAGAGGGCTTTAATGCTCAGTGGAGAGGAACAGGTAATGGAGGGCCACCTATTAATAAGAGAGCGAGCTGCTGCCCTCCTTATTAACTGACTGCCAACCTCCTGTTGACCTCCTCATTGCCACCAGCCTCCCACTAATTGAGGTGGTTCATGAGCTGAAGGAAAAGACATGGAGCACCAGCACTGAGAGGCTTCTGCCCACTGAAGCCTGAGCCAAAGACTGGTGGAAAGCCAAGGAAGTGAAGCTTTCCAGGGGATGGTGCATCATTGCTGATGCAGCGAGCCAAGTGTCTTACTTGACCAGGAGCAGAGCCCAGTCTTCATCCAGCTTAAGGGGAGGAAGGCTGGAGCAGCCTACCCAGGAGGGTGTTCCGAACCTGGGCAACACTTGTGAGAGCTCAGCCTCTTCTGAGGGGGAACCAGAAGGGAGGGGAGCCCCAGCCTTACCTGGGGGCTAGTCGACCAGCCATGGTGGGGCAGAAGTGAGAGGCCCCACTAACTACTCCATTTACCAGCTCCCATGGTCACTTGGCGAGCCAACAGGGTGACCCTGGCCTCAACTCCACCCCTGTACCACAGCTGGGGACTCATCAGCCCCCCAGGCTCCCCCCTTGCCAGCAATCCCCACTGATTGGGTGGTGATGGCCAACAAGGGTCATAGCACGTCCTCAAATCTCCTGGGACTGGATATAGATGGATGGAGATGATGTCACTATGGGATGAAGGTGTGTCCCCCCACCCCAAACTGATCCCAGTCCAGAGGACCTCCTTCAATCCTATCCCCTCCCAAAATTACATCCCATAGGAGGTAACATGAAGGGGCTACCAACTTCCTCACCCGCTCTACAGGCAACTGAGGCAAAGATCCACCAAACACCAGGTCCCCCAACAGGGTCCCCACTCTCAGCTTTAACACCCCCCTCCCTACCCATCCCTACACCCAGCACAGCGCTGGCTCCCCCACAAACCAGCCCCTCATTGTCCCCCCTGCCCCGGTCCTATGCCTCCCCCCTACATGCAAACATCCAGCCCCTTTGCACCGAGGAGGTTTCTCTCAGCACAGCCCCCCCCCCCAAAATCTAGGGCTGTGCCCACACTACCCCCCGCCGCTGCCTTGCTCTGATACCCCAGTAACCTCAGTTACCCCCTTACCAGCCCCACACATCACCCCAAACTCCCTTCGTCTGACTCAACAGCCCCCTCCCAACCCCAGCCCTGTACCAACCCAGCAAACCCCACCCTCTGGCATTCCCGAGGGCTGGGGGGCCCTCAGCATCCCCCTCTGAAGGGCCAGGGCTTGCTCCCCTTTACGGGGCACCCTGAGGCTATGAGAACTTGGGGGGCAGCAGCCCCACAGCCCCTTCCCTTCCCTCCCTCATGCACAAGGAGCTCTGCACCCCATGGAACCCAGGACAACCCCCACAAGCTCCCCTACTTCTAGCACCTAGCCCCAGCTCGCCCCCCCCCCAAAACTGTCCTTGCCCTCCTGCTCCCTGCACCCCTCCTGCCCCACATAGCCTCCACCCGTTTTGGAACCCCCCGAAACCTGCTGCCCTCACCTCTACTTTTATGGAGCCCCGGCATCACCGCATCCTATCATCATGCAGCCCTATGTGGCACCCTGCTTTGGCCACTCGGCAGCTGCCTGAAAACCCCCAAAGAAAAGCAAAAGTGCAAAAAGTTGGGGGGGGGGGGAGGGGCAGAAAAAAAAAAAAAGGGCAAAAAAAAAGTTCAAAAAATTGCAAAAAAAATTGGCAAAATAAAAAATTGGCAAAATAAAAAGACAAAAAGTGCAAAAAAAGCCAAGAAACGTCCCAAACCCCGCTGCAGCGCTTACCGAGCGTCACCTCGGACTGCATGGGCATGGAGAGTGCCGGGTGCTTCACCTCGCAGCTGAAGAGCGCCTCGTTGTCAATTTGGGGGTTCAGGGTCCAGGTGAGGGTGGCCCGCGCCTCCACCGTCCCGTCGCTGACGGGCGCATGCGTGTGGCGGAAATAGTAGATGGGCTCCGCCACGTGTACCCATCGAGGGAATTCCCGGCTCACCACCGTTTCGGGGATGGTTTCGGTGACAGGACCCCGCTCGGCCGCCAGCCCCCGCGGGGGGTCTGCCGTGGCCGGGGGTCGCCTGCCTCCCACCTCCCCTTCAGCCGCCAGCGATTTTGGCACCTTGGTATCGTCCAGGTCGCGGTGAAGGAGGTTACGGGGTGCCCAGCTCCCGGCGCCGGCTGGCGGCTCCGGCAGCGGGGTGGCCTCGATAGGCTCTCCATCCCGCTTGAAGTACACCTGCGTGGGGACAAAAGGGACGGTGAGCCCGGTGGGGACAGCCACCGCGCCGGACAGCCCCCCATCCCACCCCCTTGGGTAGCTTTGCGCAGGGCTCCTTCCCCAGGACCCCATGGGAAGGTGCTGCGGGGCAAGATTTGGGTAGCAGGCAGCGATTTGCCTTATTTTACCTCCAAAAGCAGCACAGATATATTATGTATTTTTAACATGTATTTATTTTCATGCTTCCTTCACATATACATATATATATCTGAAAGATTAAAGACCGCGGGGGCTCACCAGTGGGGCGGGCTTGCCGCCGGAGACCACGCACACCAGGGTGAAGTTCTGTGCCTGGTAGCGGCTGAAGGGTGCCGGCGTGTCGGCGGCGAGCACCGAGATGGATGTCGGAGGAGCTGCCGGGGAGTAGAGCCGGGGCGTTAGCACGGCGTCCTCGACACCCACCCATCTCCATCCCCATCTTCATCCCCACCCCGGGGATGGGCAAATGAGCCCAATCCCTGCTGCCCCCCCACCCTAAGACCCCGCAGCCCTCTCCCCTCCGGTGCCACCCGCCGAGGGGCTGCACTCACCCATCACATTGAGGAATACGTTCCCGGAGGCCAGGACCACTTTCTCCCGCGTGGCTCGGTCGTAAATCCCCACGTGACACTCGTAGGGACCGTTGTCCGAAATGCGAACCTCGGGGAGGCTGGGGGAGAGAGACAGGGCTCACCACTTGCTCCCCGCTCCATCCCGACCCCGTTTTCCCGGGGGATGCAGCGGTCAGCATCTGGATGTCAAGGCGTCGGATGGCGTTGCTTTTCGCCGGTGATGGGGATCAATAAACTATTAAAAACTGCTAAGGCTGCAGGAGAGAGCTGCGTAATGCGGTTTAGCAGCCGGAGTTTACCGGCACTGACAGCTCCTCGGGAGGGTAAGTAATTGCATTATCGAAAGGAGAAGCGTACGGGAGGTAAAGGCACCGCCGAGAGCAAGAACCCGCGAAGCGTGGGTATGAAATGCCTGCGAAACGCCGAAGTTAAAGGCTTCACGCCGCGCGTTACTGGGTGATGCAAGTGTGGTGGATGGATAGAAAACATCAAAAGCCCAAACTCAAGCAAAGCCAGAGCACACTTCAATCAATATATTATCTAGATTCTTTATATACATATATAGAAGACAGGAGAGGAAGAGACGTGCAAAAGGCTCGGTGCTGCCGGGGGTGGAAATGCTCGCGCTGGTATCGCCACTTTGCCCGTCAACAGCATCATCCCGCCTCACCGGCACCATCATCCCGCCTCACCGGCGCCATCATCCCGCCTCACCGGCATCATCATCCCGCCTCACCGGCGCCATCATCCCGCCTCACCGGCATCATCATCCCGCCTCACCGGCATCACCATCCCGCCTCACCGGCGCCATCATCCCGCCTCACCGGCATCATCATCCCGCCTCACCGGCATCACCATCCCGCCTCACCGGCACCATCATCCCGCCTCACCGACATCATCATCCCGCCTCACCGGCACCATCATCCCGCCTCACCGGCATCACCATCCCGCCTCACCGGCATCACCATCCCGCCTCACTGGCATCACCATCCTGCCTCACCGGCACCATCATCCCGCCTCACCGGCATCATCATCCCGCCTCACCGGCACCATCATCCCGCTTCACCGGCATCACCATCCCGCCTCACCGGCATCATCATCCCGCCTCACCGGCATCACCATCCCGCCTCACCGGCATCACCATCCTGCCTCACCGGCACCATCATCCCGCCTCACCGGCATCATCATCCCGCCTCACCGGCACCATCATCCCGCCTTGTTGGCTGGCAGCATCCCACCACAGCCATATGGATGGGGCAATTCCCGCTTGGAGCACCCAGCAAACCGCCTCAAGCTTAAAAATCCTCCCCTTCTCCAGCCAAACCCAGGCGTGCGCCTCGCGGGGCTTCCCCGGCCGGGGGGAAACACAGCGCTGCCTTGCCGGATCCTTTCCGAAAGCCCCTGGCCACCTTCCCGCGCCTCCTCCTCGCCGTGCAAGCCTCCTGCCAGCGCAAACGAGCCCCTGTCGAAACGAACAGTCGCTTTGGCAGCTCATTTTAATGGCTGCGACGCTTTCAACTAAGCCTCCGCCATCTGTTCCAGCCTCTAATTACCCACGTACGGAGCGGGAAATCGCCCCCGCCCTTCGTTAGCGGCACACGGGAGCGGTGCTGGCGGTTTCGGCCCCCACCAAGCTGGGGACCCTCTCCATCCCAGAGGCTGCCCCTCACCGCGAGGGACAAGCCCTTTGGGTTTGCGCACGGATTTGGGTGTAAAAATGGTCCTAATTGGGCCAGTCTGAGGCTTCTGTGATCGGCAGGGACCGGAGGGAGGGGACCCCCAACCCTGCAAAGCCGAAACGCTGCCCGTCATGTCCTTTGCGTCCTCTAAGCATTGCTGGAAATAAAGAAAAACCGATATAGATATTCATAAAGCGGCGCCTTACTTGACAAGGGTGGGTTTTTAATCAGAGGAGGGAAAAAAAAAACCCAGGGTTGGATATCTCCCGGCTTTGCTCTTCACATCTGAGCGGGCGGCGTTCAAAGCGTCTATGAAAAGAGGCGGCCCTGGCAGCCCTCTGCGCCGCGCAGATAAGAGCCGCGCCGCGCGGGATGACGCTCCGTGGGACGGCACCGACGTGACCATGCCATTAAAAAGATTTAAAAAAAAAAAAAAAAAGCACCCCCCCCAAAAAAAAAAGCTAAAAATATAGACTGGAAACAGCCAGGAAGCGACTGACCCATCACCGAACCCTTCCCAATATTTCTCCTCTTCCCCAAAGCCTGAAATAAGGCAGGACACCCCCCAAAAAAAAGCATCAAGCCAACGATTCAGAAAACAAGCTCTTTTCATGCCCTCCAAGACATAACTCCTTTCTCCCCAGGCATATTGCTGTTTTCCTCTGAAAACAACCACGTGAAAAGACTTTTACCACCAACATCCCCGGCTCCATGGACGATTTGCCGGCGCCGCGCCGACAATTACCGAGGCTTTTAAGTGCCTGGTCCTAGGGCGGCGAAATTTTCTGCTTGCAAATTCTATTAGTTCTACAACACGCTGTGAAAGGGAGAAAAATGGAGGTTTTCGAGCCAAAAAAAGTAGCTGCTTTGCCTCGCCAGGATGGTACAATGTGCTTGCTCAAGGGATACTCGTGGTCGGGATGCCTCGCTCCGTGCACGGGGGATGTTTTATTCTGGTTTAATTCCCCGACTTTGCCGGTGCTGAATCCAGCGCCAAGCAAAACCGCTGGGTTTCTGGCAGGGAAGCAAGGCTGCTGAGTTAGGGAACGTGTAATCCCTTCGTGAAGCCGCCAAAACGTCCTCTAAACAATAATTAGTCGTGTCTGAAATTTGTACAACACCCGAGCGAGCGGCTGAGTAGAGCCTGTGCTACGTGGGGAAACAAAACTCAAGGAGTGCAGCAGCCCCTGAGCATCTCCTGAACATGCCCTGAGCAACCTCTGATCATTGCCTGAGCGTCCTCTGAGCAACCCCTGAGCATCCCCTGACCTTCCTGAGCATCATCTGCGCATCCCCCTGAGCAACCCCTGAGCATTCCCTGAGCATCCCCCGAGCATTCCCTGAGCAACCCCCGAGCATTCCCTGAGCAACCCCGGAGCATTCCCTGAGCAACCCCGGAGCATCCTCCCGAGCATCCCAAGCACCTCCTGAATATCCCCTGAGCAATCCCTGAGCATCCTCCGAGCAACCCCTGAGCAAGCCCTGAGCATCCCGAGCATCTCCTGAGCATCTTCTGACCCTCCTGAGCATCCCGAGCATCCCGAGTATCCCCTGAGCAACCCCGATCATCTCCTCTCCAGCCCTGCTCTCCTGCTTTTCTCCACTCCATATTCACATCTACCCCCATGCAGCCATCTAACACACTTGCTCTTGCTTGTAACAACACACAGCTCTGAGAGTAGCAGAAAAAACAGCAAAAAAACCACCCCAAAACCTCAAATTCCAAAGAATTAGAAAGAATTTCATCCTTGCACACATGCTCATCCGACGGGACGAGCCATGCTGAGCCCATTCCAACCCATCCATGGACATTTGCAGGTGCAAAGCATCACATCACCTTGAGGAAACAGCTGTATTTTCCCCGCCGCACAGAATTTTTATTAACGAGCTTCGAAATCCGATTAGCAAATTCTAATTTAAAAAGGAAACAAAGGAACAAAAAAACCAAGTTAAAAATAAATACATCACCCCAGCCTTTTTGCCTTGAATTAAGTCTCTCCCTGACTTTTTTTTTCAGGCTCCAGTTTTGCTTTTATAACACCGACAATAAAGCGAGTGTGTAATGAGTAATAAAGCTGACACTCCTGCAAGTGATTTCGCACTTGGAAGGGAAGCAAAGACAAGCTTCCACGCCGCCTGTTTTATATATATTTTCATTTTACTTTACATTTTTTCCCCCAAGCCTTGGTTTTTCTCTGCCCATTTGCACCCCCGGCGATCTCCACTCATGTCACCTTTTCCCTAGGGACAGGCATAGGGACAGACCTCGGATATTTGGTGACGGCGCGTTAAGGGACGATAATTTCTTTGCAATGCAACGAATCCCCGGCGACGGCCAGAGAGGACGCGTCGAGTATTGCCGTAATACCCTCAGGCTGCCCCAAAAAGGGGGAAAAATTCCTAAAAAAAGGCACTAAAAGCAGATGACAGGTCGAAGGAGGCAATATCAGGGTGACTTACCGCACGGTGGACTGGTAGACCAGGTCCTCCCTCTTCCGATAATTCTCCATGTGTGAGAAATTGGTGGAGAACATGGCATCGAAGGTGAAGATCTTCTGCTTGATGGTGCCGCCATCGGTGACCTGAAAAAAAACCCATATATGAGAAGCCCGTGGTCATTTTTGTCAACGCATGAGTAGCTTTGCGCCCGCTTTTTAATTTTAAAATATTTTTTAAAAATATTTTTATCCTCCATATGTTGATTTCGAAGATGGTTATGATTAATTTTTAAATTTTGAGGTATTTGTATCAAGATATTTATTTTAAAGATATTTATTAAGATTCAATAAATATTATTTATTTATTATGAGCCCGCTGAGATAAAACGCAAAACCCGGGTGCCAACTCCTACCTCCAGCCGCTCGCCGGGCGTGTAATTTTTAAGTGGAAAAAGGCTCGTTTTAGGGAGGAATAATTTCTTCCCCGGGGCCCCCAGTGCCTTCAGATTTACCTCCCCGTCTTGCGAGGAGCAAGGTTTAGCACAAAAGGAAGGAGGAAAAGGCAGAGGAAAGCAATGCAGCTGGGAGATGGGCATTTTGGGGCTAGAACAGCTCAGATCAGTCCATCAGAGGGTTAGAATAGGCTTTTTTTTTAAAAGGCCAGGCACAGGAGAAGAGGATTTGGGGGATTAACCCCCCAAAACCAGCATCTCTCAGGAGAAGACCCCACTCCCCCATCCGACTCTTCTCTCACCACTTGGGCGAAACTCAACTTTCGCTCCAAATTTTCTTTTTTCCCCCTTTTTTTATCACAAAAAGGAAAAAAAAAAACCAACCCAACAAAAAAGCCGTCACTAAAACCACCTCTTCAAATTTCTTCGCCGAGGCTTTTTATCGCAAAGAAAATACACGTTGGCCCGGCCGCGGGATAAAGAACTGCAAGAAGAATTATCGGAGATGTAAATCCTTGGGAATGAGGGGAAGCTTCCAAGGATGCGTCTGATCTTTCCCCGCTTTTATCTGCACCCCGGGGCGGGTTTGGGGAGAAAGCGCGGAGCTGCTCCCGGGTCTAGAAGCTCTTCCTGTATCCCCTCGGAGGGTTTTCCGGGGATTATTCTGGGGACGCAGCAGAGCGGCCGCTGCCAGGAAGGATGCTCAGGGCAAGGCGACGGGGAAGCGGCGGCGGCGGCGATGCCCGCAGACCGGGACTTTTCCCGGCACATCTGGACAGACGTGGGCAAAGCCGGAAAACGTTACGTTGGATCCAAGGACGGGAGCGGAAAAACGCAGCTCGAAGCATCCCTCACGCTCGCCCCCCGGGACCCCGCGCGTCCCCCCGAGGACGCCCGGCAAGGGAAGGCACCGCAGCCCTTTGGGATTCCAGGGGGAATTCCAGGGCGGGATTCCAGGCGGCTCCTAGGAAAAGGTGCGTAGAAAACACTTTCTCTCCAGGGGTTAGACCTACTTTCAGCCTTTTCTCTGTGCCCTGGGGTCAATTTTTTTTTTGGAGAGGAGCTACATATAAAGCTGTCATTGACGCCCCGGGGGTGCGGGAGTGGCCGAGCCCAACGCTTCTGCTGGGGAGAAAAAGGGCGATAATTCGGCAACATCTTGGCGATCGCCCCAAATTACCCGCACCAAGGAGGGAAGGGGCAGGGGCAGAGGAAAAGGCACGTTTAAGGCACCGGAGCTGAGCTCCGGCAGCCCGAGGCTGCTTGCTGCATTATTTATAAACCCCAGTAAAAATCTTATTCCTGATAAAAACCCGGCAATTGCCGGAGACGTTAACCTCCTGCTCCCTCCCGCCGCCGCAGAGGCGGCCCCCCCCGCCTCTCCCCCCGGCGCTCTCCCCTCGCCGCCGGCCCGGCAGTTTGCCGTCCCCGAAATACGCCGGCACCGTCGATATTGCCGGAGCCCCTGGGCGGGTCAGATGAGCATCCGGGAGCGATGGACGGGGGACCAAGGGGGTGGAAGGGGCACATTTTGGAGGACAAAGCGGGTTGGAAAAGGACAGGAGGTACCCGTAGCACCCCGGGGCTCTGGTCCGGACTCCAACCATCCCCGTCCTGGGCAAGAGGCAAAACGTCCCGGCGAGGCTGGAAGGGGCGACGGCAACGCTGGGCGCGCTTGGGGGAGGCGCCGGGGTCTGCCCCGTCCCACGTCGCAGCCACCGGCAGAAACGCGCCACGCCAGAAAAGCCCTTTTTTAGGTTTTTTCCCCGCCTCCCTCCCCAGCTCGCTCCAGCGGCTGCGTTTAGCTCAGCTGGCTGAAATCCCTGCTCCTGGCCGAAATCCCTGCTCCTGGCCCGAGCTCGCCGGACCACTCGCTCCTACCTGGCTCAGAGCCACGCAAAACATCTCCGGCATCAAACGCGGCTTCCAAAAATACAGAGTCGTCGATTTATTTGCCCAAACCCGGACGGTTCGATCCCAGAATGAGCACCACGACCCACCTCCGTCTCCCGAAGGGCGGCACCCGTGCCGGTACCCCCTCTCCCGCATCGCCGAACCGCATGGCCGATCAAAGCGACGCCGCGAGAGGGTCACGCAATTTTGGGAAGCGCAGCCCGGGCTCCCCGCTGCCTCCCCGGAGCCGGAGCGACGCCCTCGCCCAGCGGTAATAGAGAGCTCAATAAACTGCGCCGACGCCGGTGACCTTCTCTCCCCGCCTGAGCGTGAGGAATTAAAAGAATTCCCCGTACTGACATTTAAATTATCACCGCCGAGGCGCGGAGACGGCCCCGCCGGCGCCGAGATGAATGGCCCGAGTCGGCCGTCTCGCAGGCACCGGCCCAAGATCTCTCCATCAGCGGCTTTGCTCAGCTTTCAGAGAATTTCTCTGCGGCTCTAAAACTCGAGATTGTTAATCGAGTTTTAAGTTTTTTAAACTAAAGGGGAGCAGGTTTATAAACCGGAGGCACAACCCGCCGTGAATCGGGTCGGCTTGAACCTCGGGAGAGGGCTGCAGATTTCTGGGAGATGCTTTTCCAGGAGCGAGAGGGAAGCAGCAGCGTGCCGGTGCCGCCAGCCCCGCTCCCCCCGAGCACCCCCAAACCAGCATCCCCAAACGCGCCGAGGCGCTGGGCTTTGCCAGCGGCACCGTACGGCGCAGGAAGGGTCTGTAGCAGCTTCAGCGGGTCGGGTGCCCTTCGCTTGGCTCCTCCGCCCCGTCCCCCGCTTCCCCCGGAGCCGGCGGTGGCTTTATCACCGTCACCAGCAACATTCCCCGCGCGGAGCCGCCGCCGGAGCCGCCGGCCGGGGCCGTAACGCCTCGTTTCTCCTAACGGGCCGTGGCGGCGGCAGCCCCGGCGGGGACCGTGCTTTGTCACCATCGATCAGGCGACCGGTGTAACGCGTCGGCCCCCCCTCGCCGCGGCCGCGGGTTTTGGAGCCGCGGGGCCTTGGCCGGGCAGGGACCGGCCCGATGAGCCCCGGGGGGGAGCGAAAGGCTTTGCAATCGCCGTGCGCCGCGGCGGGAGCTTAAAAACGAGCTGCCGTGTGAGGGGTGGGGAGCACGGCTGGCGGACGGCACCGGCGGTCCCGCGGGGACACGCCGGACGTGCCCTCGCCAGCAAAGGCCACGTTGACGGGTGCTGGGGAAAGAAGCGCTCGTGCGTGGGTGCGACAAGCAGTGCCCACGCGCCACGGGTGCTACGGGGAGCAGTGCCCACGCGCCATGGGTGCTACGGGGAGCAGTGCCCACGCGCCACGGGTGCTACGGGGAGCAGTGCCCACGCGCCACGGGTGCTACGGGGAGCAGCGCCCACACGCCACGGGTGCTACAGGGAGCAGCGCCCACACGCCACGGGAGCTACAGGGAGCAGCGCCCATGCGTCACGGGTGCTACGGGGAGCAGCGCCCACATGTCACGGGTGCTACGGGGAGCAGCGCCCACGCGTCACGGGTGCTACGGGGAGCAGCGCCCATGCGTCACGGGTGCTACGGGGAGCAGCGCCCACACGTCACGGGTGCTACGGGGAGCAGCGCCCACGCGTCACAGGAGCTATGGGGAGCAGCGCCCACGTGCCATGGGAGCTACTGAGAGCAGTGCCCACGCACCACGGGAGCTACAGGGAGCAGCACCCACGCACCACGGGAGCTATGGGGAGCAGCGCCCACACGCCACGGGAGCTACGGGGAGCAGTGCCCACGCGCCACAGGTGCTACGGGGAGCAGCGCCCACATGTCACGGGTGCTACGGGGAGCAGCGCCCACATGTCACGGGTGCTACGGGGAGCAGCGCCCACGCGTCACGGGTGCTACGGGGAGCAGCGCCCACACGTCACGGGTGCTACGGGGAGCAGCGCCCACGCGTCACAGGAGCTACGGGGAGCAGCGCCCACGTGCCATGGGAGCTACTGAGAGCAGTGCCCACGCACCACGGGAGCTACAGGGAGCAGCACCCACGCACCACGGGAGCTATGGGGAGCAGCGCCCACACGCCACGGGAGCTACGGGGAGCAGTGCCCACGCGCCACAGGTGCTACGGGGAGCAGCGCCCACGTGTCACGGGTGCTACGGGGAGCAGCGCCCACGCGTCACGGGAGCTACGGGGAGCAGCGCCCACGCGTCACGGGAGCTACCGAGAGCAGTACCCACGTGTCACGGGAGCTACGGGGAGCAGTGCCCACGCGTCACGGGTGCTACGGGGAGCAGCGCCCACGCGTCACGGGTGCTACCGAGAGCAGCGCCCACACGTCACGGGTGCTACGGGGAGCAGCGCCCACGCGTCGCGGGTGCTACGGGGAGCAGCGCCCACGCGTCGCGGGTGCTACCGAGAGCAGCGCCCACACGTCACGGGTGCTACGGGGAGCAGCGCCCACGCGTCGCGGGTGCTACGGGGAGCAGCGCCCACGCGTCGCGGGTGCTACGGGGAGCAGCGCCCACACGCCACGGGTGCTACGGGGAGCAGCGCCCACGCGTCGCGGGTGCTACGGGGAGCAGCGCCCACGCGTCACAGGAGCTACGGGGAGCAGCGCCCACGCGTCACGGGTGCTATGGAAGGTAACGCCGTGCAAGGGCGCTGCAGACAGCGACGCCAGCCCCGGCTCTGAGTTATTCTCCTTCTTGCTAATTAGGCTGAGCAGGACACTAATTAAAGACGGCAGAGCGCCTGCCCCCACACCCGAGGGCTCCCGCCCGTGCCCAGCGCCGGCCGCTGTACGGCGAGCGTGGGCGCGCTGCTCTCCGCCGTGGAATCGTGCCGGGCCCTCGCCTGCCACCAAAAACCTGCCAAACACCGTTTTGCGGGTACCGCCGTCGCGCCCCGGCCCCCGGCTGCGTGCGCAGGCTGCCTGCGCCCGTCGCCGCTGCCAGATGTCTGCGCAGAGCCGGCGCCGAGACTCGGAGCCTTTGCCCTTCCTCTCCCGCTGCTGTATTTTACTTTTTTTTTTTTTTCTCCAGAGCTCTGCACTGCTGCAAAAAGTAATTTTCTCCCTCCCCGTCCCTCGCTGCGGCGTGGCAGTGACCGTACACATCGGGTCTGGAGCGCGACCCCCGAGACGCCTGCGACAGGAGCCAGCTAACAGCTCGACAGCTCCGCGTCTTCCCGGACTCATTCCAAGCTCGTTTGCAAGGATGCCACCACCCTCATCTCCTCCAAGGATTTTTGGGCACCCGCCTAACGTGCAAGGGGTTCAGACCCGTGTTTGTACCTGTTCTCAGGCAAGTCACACCTTCTGGAGATGAATTTCCCGCAGAGGGGGGCGGTTGGATATTAATTAACACCCCTGCAGACTGTGCCCGTTCCTGTTTACACCTTGAAAAAGCCCCTTTGCTCACCCCCGATCTCCTCGAGCCGTCTCCGTTTCAAGTGCCCCAGAGCGGTGCCTCGTGCCGAGGAGTTTTCTGGCCTGAGAAAAACGTTGTTCCTTGCTGCCTCCCGGCTCGCTGTCCCGCGGCCACGGGGGTCCCAGGGGAAACGCCGGAGAGGGGGTCCGGGGGTGCCGGTTTGCACCGCGGCGCTTCTTGGTAGGGTTTTACCTGCCTTCCCCATGGTGAGAAGCCCCTTTAACGCCTCACAGCCTTCGGCCTCGACGTGCACGCACCCCAACGGGTTACGCACCCACCCGATGGGTTATGCACCCACCCGACGAGTTATGCACGCGCACCGATGGGTTATGCACGCCCCTCGATGGGGCGCGCGCCCACCCCATGGGTCACACACCCACCTTGAGAGGTTGTGCGCACTCTCAACTGGTTATGCGCACACCTCGATGGGTTATGCACGCTCCCAATGAGTTACGCACGCACCCGTGGCTTACGCATGCACGCCGTGGGTTACGCATGCACGCCGTGGGTTATGCGCCCACCCTGCACCTTGATGGGTTATGCACCCACCCTGACGGGTTATGCATGCTCCCAAAGAGTCATGCATGCACCCTGTTGGGTTATGGATGCACCCCAATGGGTTATGGATGCACCCCAATGGGTTATGGATGCACCCCAATGGGTTATGCACCGTCCTGAAGGGTTACGCACCCACCCTATGGGTTATGCATCCACCCTGTGGGTTATGGATGCACCCTGTTGGGTTATGGATGTACCCCGATGGGTTATGGATGCACCCCAATGGGTTATGGATGCACCCCAATGGGTTATGCACGGTCCTGAAGGGTTATGCATCCACCCTGTGGGTTATGGATGCACCCCGATGGGTCATGGATGCACCCCGATGGGTCATGCACGCACCCCGATGGGTCATGCACGGTCCTGAAGGGTTACGCACCCACCCTATGGGTTACGCACCCACCCCACGCCCTACACCAAACTGCTGCTGCGTTTGCTGCCGCACTCCCCTTCTTTTGCCTTCCCCCCCTCTCGACACCTCGACGTTGCATCCCTGGAGCAGCTCCGCAGCCTTAAGCTCAACGAGTTCGCTCGGCTCCCTCCAGAATAAACCACGGGAAACTGGAGCCCCGGCGAGTCCCGACAACCACCCCGCTCCACTGCTCCGGTGCCGCGCACAGAGACGCTGTCAGGATGATTTATGAACGGTGTAAATATAACTCCAGAGCCCCGGCACCTCCACCCCCGCTCGCCCGAGACCACCCGTCACCTCCTGCACGGGGCAGCTGCAAAAGTCTGTGAGCCAGACGATATGGGGGGAAAAAACATGGAAAAACCCTTAAAATCAGGGGGGAATTTAGGAAATCCTGAGATGCTCTACAAAAAAAACAACTTTCCGAATGCGGGAAGCTCCCTGGGAAAGGAGAAAAAGGGAAGCAGCAGGGGTAAAAAACCTGGAAGAAAGGGGGATTTTGCCGCGATAAAAATAAAAGCTGGGTTATTTTTTTCCCCTCCCACTCTCTCCGTGGTTTCTTGGGGCATAATTTGCTCGGCCGCCCGGTGTGCCATTCCCTCGCTGAGGGCTCCAGCAGCCCTCCGCGCAGGGGGGATTATGCAAATCCAGCCCCAGCTTGCGGAAAAGTGGGTTAATCCAATATTACCGAGTGGAAAAGGGAAGGAAAAACCCCGTGGAGATGGCAGCACCGGTGGAAGGAACACCGTGCAAAACGCCTCCTCCCCGAAACAACGGGGAGACGAAGCCAATTGCGAGCTGCAATTTGGGACGGGTTTCGGTTTCTATTTTGATATTTCTCTGCTTGCAGCCCCTACACACCTAAATACACCTATTTATAGCAAACAGCCAGCACCCCATAGAAATACTCCCGTGCACACACCACGCTCCGGAAAAAGACAGTAAAACCAAGAAAAAATATCTCACAGCAAAGGGCGGCCGCTTCACCCCAAGCCTCCGGCTCCGTCAGCTCTTTCTTTGCCTCCTCCGTGAGTAAATGGATGAGGAAAGAGCCGGGTTTTTTTTCCCCACCCTGGAAAACTTCTACGTTTTCTCTGATCATACCACTGTGTGGGTTTTAGTTGTGTTTGGCAGCTTATCCTGAAATTCCCTGGAGAAAGCCAAGAATACTGCTCCGGACTGTTATACCGGAGGCTGGATCCAGGCTCGGTGCAGACGGCAGCGACGCTGGCGGCGGGGAGAAAGCTGCAGCCTCCAAACCCTCCTTCCCCCCAAAAAAACAGCTGCTTTGCTCCAGAGCAGCATCCCGCATCCCTGGGAATTGTGGGGACAGGGCTGAGAAGGGGAAAAGCTTTTGGGGGAAGCTCCATGCTGAGCTCTCCTGGGAAGAGCCCAGCACCGTTGCCCAAACACCTTCAATTCTGCACAGCGTCCCCCGTGGCACGAAAATCGCCCTCGTTTCCCTAATTCCACACCCAACGTGAAAATCCTCTTTGCACAGCGGTGCCGACCCCGGCTCCCGGCTCCCAAACCCCATCCGGCGCCAGCCCTTCGCTGCAAACCCCCCAGCACCGAACGGAGCCCGCCGACCCCCCGAAACCAGAATGGAACGCCTGGAGGAAGCCCCCCGGAGCCCTCCAAAAGCCCCTTTTACACCTCTCCCCCCAAGCCCGCCCGGGTTTTCCGTTGTACAGGAGCAAAGCGGGCGGGTGGCTTCGCGTCCCCATCCCCAACGGCAGGGAAGAGGCAACGGCATCGCTTACCCGGTACCAGACGATTTCCCGCATCTTCCCATCCGTCTTGAAGTTACATTTCAGGGTGACGGCGTCTCCCACCACCACGGGCGGCAGTGGCTCGATGCTGACCGTCAGGTAGGCTGGAATTAAAAAAGAAAAGGAGAGAAAAAAAAAAAGTTTAAAAAAAAGGAGAAAAAGAGCTGCTGGGGAAGGATGGGGCAGGGGGTGAAAATACCGTTCTCAGATGGTTTTATGGTATTAATAGCTCTGCCATAGGGAGCAAACGCCGGCTGCATCCCACGTACGGGTAACCCGCGGGCAATCCTTGCAGCGATGGATTTTGGCCGCTCCCAACGCACCAAAACAAAAGGTACCGGCTGGGGAAAATCCTTCCGGACCTTATTTACCATTTATTTACTTATTTACGGCACAAAAATGCGAGGACCGACCGTTTCGCTGCTCCCCTCTCCGGCTTTGCAAAAACTGCCCACGTTTGCCCGACTAAACCCTGGGCGCAGGTTTAAGGCTCAGCTTGGTCCCTGGTCCCACCTCTCCCACCTGCAAACTCAAGCCCGTCCTTCCTACGAAGGGGTTCTCACGTTGGGGTTCTCTCCCCGTGGCAGACCAAATTCCCGTGCTTGCTTTAAAACCCTCTAAATTTATTCACTTCTTACGGGAACGGGTCCAACAGATTCATCAGAGGACGTGCAAAGCCCAACGCGTGGTTTTACAGCCCAGCCTTGGCCAACAGCCTGCTGCTTCCCCATCTCCCCTGCAGCTAGACGCAGGATTTGTCCTGGTAGCAGAGGGAAAACCGGAGCACGGGTGGCTCTGGCCGTTTTCTCCCCGTTTCCCCTCGATTTGCTGCAAAATCATTGCAGGAGCACGGAGCAGCCAGGGTCAGGAGGGCAGGCAGTTGCATTTCTGTTTGATTTTCTTCTATTTCCTCCGTCTGCTGGAAGATACCAGATTGGCAGCCTGGCAGATCCGAGCCTTTCTTTAGCATCCTTGCCCCAACCGCGTCCACTTGACACCGTCTGCAACCAGGGCACCCCAAACAGCCCTTAATACACTGCAAAAATCCATTATTTTTTTTAATTACTGCTCGCATCGGGTGGAAAAGCGATACAGAAAAACCCCAGAGCACCTGGAAAATGGGAGCAAGTTTGGAAACGGGGCTGCAGAAACCGAGACTCCTTTGCGGAAGATCCCCTGAAAGAGGGGAAGGTGATTTTATGCATCCCACAGCCAGCGATTCGAGGCTTGCATCCCTTGGAAAACAAGTTGCCGGTGTTTTTGCAATAAATCTCAGCCGCGACCCGCGGGAGAACACGCCGCACGCACGTGTGCCGGCGGCGAGAGCGAGGCAGCGTGGCCCGGCGTATCGAGCGCGGGGCTCTCGCGCTCCAGCCGCCCTCTCCGCGCTGCTTTTTGGAGGGGCTGCAAAAGCAGGTTTGCAGCTGCTGTCGGCTGGATGCTAGGAAATTTGGGAAAGAAAAAAAAAAAAGGGGTTTTTTTTGGCGGTGGCTGAAAGGGTGCACAGCGGGGGGGGGTTAATAATGCCCCTTTGCAACCCCAGCCAGACGCTAACGGTGACCCAAACCCTCGCCAGCAGCCGCGCTCCTTCGGGGCCGGCTTCATTTCCAGCCTCCCTCCTCGCCTGGACAGGCTTTATTTCAGCACGCTAAAGCGGGGATTAAATCCTCGTGGCTGCCAAGGCAGCACGCGGTCCCCTCGAATTCGAGGCTTTGCTGACACAGAGGGGGCGATGGGAGGAGGAGGAGGGATGCGAGGAAGGTCAGGCGAGGTTTCGCAGCAGGGGCCCCGATCCACCCCCCTTTGGCTTTTGACGTTTCCGAAAGAGGAGCAACAGGCACGAAAGCAAAGGGGGGGGATGAGCGAACGGATGAGCACGGTGGCATCTGCCCGAAGGAAACCGGGGACGGATCCGCGCCGGGGACGAAGGCTCCGGCGCGTGCGGAAAAGCTCTTCATGGAGCAGCGTTGGGAGCCGCCGGGTGAGACAACATCCCCCTCCTGCCCCCGGCGGGGATGAGCGGGGCGGTGACATAAAGCCGGCGGCGGGTGACAGAGTTACGATCGCCTTTCCGTCACGAGTTGTCGAGGTACGGGGGTCCCCGGCTCGTACCCGCCGCGTCTCTGGACGGTTTTCCGCCCCTCTTCCCACGGCACCGCGGCTCAGACCCAGGAAGCCGGAGCCAGGCGTTTCGGTGGTGTCTTGTGGCGGTTGGTGGCTTTTTAAATCAAAAACGGCCAAGCTTGGGGTGGCCCCGGCCACCCGCCTCCGCTGACGCGCAGCAAATGCGTTTACCCCAGCGAATCCCCCCGCAGACACCTCCCCAGCCTGCAGCCTTTAGATGGCTCAAAAAAGGCCAAAAAAAGGCTTTTTTTCTTTTCCTCTGCTCCCTCCCCGTGCTGCAAAACCACGCTGAGGTATCAGCTGGGCTGCAGCCCACCGGCTCCCACCTCTACGCCCAGTAATTCGGGCTTGGCTGTGCTGGGAGAACACCAGGTCCTTAAAAATACCGGAGCATAACCATGGGATATTCCTGCGCTTTTCCTCCTGAGCAGGTCCTGCGTGGCAAAGCCGGAGCTCTGGAGCTCTGTGATTTATTGTGCCGGTGCCGTGGGGGACAGGGACCCCGCAGAGGGCTGACGCCGGAGCCCCAGCGATGCCTGGAAGGGGATGGAAGGTGAAAACCCACCAGGTCGAAGGGCATTGCCCGAATTCAGAGCAAAATTAGCCCAGAAGATGGGGAAAAGGAGGCGGGAAAGAGCACGAGCAAGAGGGAGAGCCGCGAGGAACGGATGCGCGGGTGCCCAGAGGAGCCAGCCCCCAAAATGCTAAGGATGGGTGTAGGGGAGGGGGAAAAGCGGGGAAAATAAAAGCCAGGTGCTGAAAAAAAATCAAGCAGGAATCCAGATGGAGCCATCCAAAACCTGCTGTTTTGCGGCGCCTGACATGCGAATCTCATCCCTCGTCCCCTCCTTCCCTTTGCTTTCTGACAGAGGAGGACAGCGATGTGTCACCCATTCTCAAAATCCCCAGTTTGGTCCCTTTTTTGGATTTACCGGGGAGGAGAAACCAGCGGTGAGAGGCAGTGCTGAATTTTAAGGCCTTTAAAGAGGGCTGAGCGCTGGATTTGCACCTCCAAAGGAAGAGCCCAGCCCAGCATCTCCATCATCCTCCGCATTACCAGCATCCCGAAGGCAGCCGTGAACCCAAAAGCTCCTCTCCTTCCCCTTTGCTCTGTTTAAATAAGACATATTTCATAGCAAAAGCTGTGCCGGGCCACCCTCTGATTAGATTCTGACCTATGGAAATTCAGCCCTGTGATGAGATTGCATCCCTGGGGAGAAGAGAGTATTTTTGCTAGCGAGCAGTGGGAATCCTTGTGACATCCGGGGGGGGGGGGGGGGGGAGAGAAAAAAAAAAGGGGAGAGGGAAGGGAGAGATAAATGAAATGTCCTTTTAAATCAGGAGTGACACGTTAATAAGAGGAGCGCGTTGCAACACGCTCAGCGCTTTCAATTAGGAAAGAGCCGCGGGGGAGGAGGCCGGTTTCCGCCCGGGCCGCGCAGGGGGAGGGCGCGGCTGGACGTTTCCACCCAGACGCCGGCGGAAAGCCCCGACTCTGCCCCGCTTGAGCACCCACCCGGGCTTTTTGGACGCCAGAGCAGCCGGCCGCCCCACGGAAATCTCCCGGGACGCAGCACGCGCGGCTGAACCCCCCTTCCGAAAGGCTGAGCCCCCGCTCCGTCCCGTACTGCTGAGGAGGGGGAGGCTGGGTGGGCTGCTCTCAGCACCCCTGGGTGCCCTTGGAAACCTTGAGGTGACGGAGCCTTTCGGCGTGTCCCGGCATCTCAGAAGAGCCCCTCCGCGTCTCCCCGACGTGCCTGGTACCTTTTAAGCTACGTCTAAACGAAATCTCAATGTATTAGTAGTGCCCCGACTCCTCGCCTCCCAGCGCTCCCCAAAACGCGCACCTCATCCCGGCGCCGGGCTTCGCCCCTGCGGGACGCGCCCCCGAGCTCCGGCCGGGCCCCGTCCCGGCATTTGGGGCCGGTCGTCTGGAAGAGCGGCGGCGTTTCCCGGGCTCGGAGCGGAGCGACGCCGTGGGACGGAGCCAGAGGAGAGGGGACACGTGGGGGCGCGGCCGCCCCACCGGCCCCCGACGCGTGCGTCCCCCTCCCCATCGCTGCCCACCCACCCCCCACCCCCGGAGGGAGGGAGAACGTTAGCACGTCGTTAGCACGTCGTCATTTTAATCGGTTCGTGATCAGCGGCGCTCATACGTGATTCACACCAACTCCTCCACCGCCTTCGGGCACTCGCTCTTCCGAGGATGGTGTTTCGGGGTGCGGATACAGGGCGGGGGGGGGGGGGAAGAAGGGACCAGGACCCCGCTAACCAGCGCGGGGCTGACGTGCATCGTTTTGCAGGATTTAAGGCATTAGCTGCTCGAGGAGGCACTTTGCTCCTTGCCGAAGAGCCGGCTGGGATGCTAAAGGACTGCAAATGGCCCCCCAAAAAAGCAGGGAGTGATCCTGCTCCCCATTCCCAACCGGAGGAAGACGGTGGCCGGCAGGAGGGGAGACGAAGGGCGCGCGAGGGTCCAGGGCTGTGCGCGGAGCCCCGGGGACAGCGGCGGCCCCCGCGGCGGCCGAGGAGCGGTAACCGCACGCGCTTTGACGCGCAGCGCTTCGCGCCATCTTGCTCGTCGAAGATGAGACGCCAGCAGTCGCTCCCGTCCCCGTGGGTGCGGCAGACACCTTCTCCCTCCCTCGCCGGCTCCGGCGATGCCTTATTTACGATATTCCAGCGCGATTTATGACTGTAACGTGGCGCTGCCCCTCCTTGCTCACCCGTGAGGGCCGCGAGGGGCACGAACCGGCGAAGGATTCGCATCCGTATCAGTGCAGAATGGCCAAATTTTGCTGAATCTTGAGCTTTTTCTCAGTGCTGCTGCACTGATTTTTTTTTTTTTTTCTCCCTTTCCTAATGGAGGAATAAGTGTTTTAACAGAGGCTTGACAGCAGCAAGTGGAATGGGACGTGGCAGATGGAACCAGCATCGCGCTTCCACGGGAGATGGTCCTTTCACAAAGAAAAAAAAAAAAGGGTTGGGGGGAGCCCGTTTGTGTTTCTAAAGGCACAAAATGCTCGAGTTTAGCTTGAATTTCCAGCTTGTCCTTCAAGAAAACCAAAAGCCGAGCTTGGGCAGGGCTGAGCACGCCCAAGCCCACCACTGTCCGCTCAAAAATTGGGCTGGCTTTTGCAAAACGGGGCTGTTTTTCATAAAACCATGAAAACCGGCATCACCCGCTGCGAGGAAGAGCCCTGCTGGCAGACAGGAAATTGTATTAATACTGTGTAAATAGGATATTAACAGGCCAACCAAACAATTAAGAGCCGGTAATTAAAATTCATCTTCCTTCACACCACGGTGTATCAAAGTACAAACATTTAATTAGATGCCTCTTACCTCATCCATTTGCATAAGTGGGAGGAAACACTTCACAGCTGTACCTCTAATTATTCTTTATGGGGGGTGCTGGACCAAACCAGCCCCTAAATCCTTAGGTACTGCAGAGCCAGGGAGTAGACATATAGAATACACAGGCAGTAAGTACAGAATATGCTTTGGCACACGTTTCTCCAGCTAAATAGGACGCAATAGGCGTGTTGAAGCCGACAGGTCCTATGGATACGTCCTGTGTCTTGTTATCTCTCTGTAACGTAAATCAATGATTTTAATCAATATATTGATTGAGCGTGGTCGGTTTGGCCTTTCGACCCCTTTTAAGTCAAGATTAACTGAGGAAACCACTAAAGGCAGAGCATCGGCGTCAATGTAGAGGGACTCTTCATCAGAGCTGCTGGGGATAGAGAGATCCTAATTTTGTGATCAAAATCTCTCAAAATTACAAAATGATGAAGCTTTACTGGTCAGATTTTACCACCATGTCCCAACCCGACACTTTCTGCTTTGTTTCGAGGTGTATAATGGAAAAACCAAAACCAATTTCCAACAGTTTCACAATGCTGGTGCCAAAACCCACTTGAGATGGGACTATTGAATATCGCCCACAGCTTTCCTTTTTCCCTCAAATCCTGGATTTCTCCTGTTAAAAAAGTCCTAGCCGAAAAGCAAAAGAAATGCTGCCTAATTTTGTGCCGTGCCATGGTACCCAGCATCACTTGCATGCAGCCCTCTTAGCATCACAGAGAGCATCTTCAACTCTGAGCAATCACGTAAGGGCTTCCCAAAGAGTTATGTCAATATATCTCAAGAAAAATCGATTTTCAGTCCAGTTTTGTCCTCATTATGAACACTACAGTCATTTTTACATTCTTAAGGGCAGAGATTAGCTGTTATATACCAACGCCTTTAGCTAAGTCCTGGTATGGTGCAGCAACACCGTAGGCTGGAGAGAAACAAAGAGCGAGGCTTAAAATGGATCATGCTGGGCTAAAAACATGTTACAAATGCTTTGGCTCAGCGGGGTTTTCATGCGCATCAGCACAACACTGGCACGGTGAATGGCCTTGGGCACAGAAAGGGAGAGTTTGGGCCACTTTGGGCATGCCAATGCAACGGGTCATTGGGGTTGTGGGAGCCTCGGGATGCTACAGCGTCTCCTTCTTTATCTCCAACTCCCATCTCCTGCTTCTTCCCCATCTCCTCCCGCATTTCCACCTTTCCCTCTCCTGTAACTCTTCGATCAACTACTCAAGCACCAGCTCTATCCATCACCAAGCGCCGGCTAATAAAATAGATGTAAACACCAGCTTTGTACAAGCTCGTCGCCACCTTTGGTGCGTGTCTCCCGACAAACAGATCCGCGGCTGATAGAGCCATCCATATCAGCTACGCGGCTTGGGCATGGACTGAAACAAAACCCGACTTAACGTCTTCATCGCGCCTTTTCTAAGCGAAGGCTCATCGGCGAGGCTGTTCCAGCTCATTGGAGCACAAGATGAGAAAGCCCATTTCTAGCTGGGATTCTTTTACTCACGGCGCCAAGTTAGTGCTTGTACTATATCTCCGTCAAGACGTTCGCCCAAAATCCTCGGGAAATCAGTTGTTCCAGCAAAAAAATAGAAGTTTTGAGGCAAAACGGCCGGAGCATTTGGCTGCAGCAAGCCTGTGCCTTGCTACAAACACCCACGATGACCTCGGATGCATTATTTGGATGTTCAATGGATCCCTCAACCTAAAAATCAGGCAATTTCCCAGAAACTCAGAGGTGCATCGCTGGTGGCGTAAATCCTGAAGTCATGAAGCCAAGGTCCACATCCCGCCCACCCCGAGAGATGTGAACAACCGCAAAGCCAAATCCACCAACTACAAAATGAGAGATGCTCCAGATGGTGGAAGAGTGCCAGTTTGGGGGTGAATGTAAGAAAAAGGAGGCTTGGAGGGAAGGAATAGTCACTGGACAACGGGGAGCAGGAGGATCTTGGGGGCATCTTACTGGGATGAAGGGGAAATACTACCCAAACGGAAGGTGGTTCAACACCCTCAAGGCTGAGGATTGATGTTACCTCCAGATGAGTGTTTCTCTACATCCACACGCATGGAGAA
The DNA here is from genome assembly GCF_964289735.1 of Phaethon aethereus. Taxonomy (NCBI): domain Eukaryota; kingdom Metazoa; phylum Chordata; class Aves; order Phaethontiformes; family Phaethontidae; genus Phaethon; species Phaethon aethereus. Next base: position 2,124,267 of record NC_138597.1, on the reverse strand, counting down.
AGACCAGAGACCCAACCAAACCCAACAGCCATTTGGGAAAAACCCATCCAAGCTCAAAACTCCATAAACCAACCCCAAAAAAGAGCAGTCAACATGAAGGTGGGTCTCACCCCACACAGATTATCAGCAGGGTTGTGCTTGCTGCACCGATAAGTCTTCTTGATATATCGTATTTCATTAGCTGCTACCAAACCCTCCTGCAGAGGCTGGGAAGCCACGTACATAAATTATAGATTGAATATTTATCTCCCGCCGCCACGCAGACGTGAAGTATGTTTAGCAGCATTTACTCCAGTGCAGTAAAATTTTATTTATAATTTCTCCCCCCCCCCACGCACTGCCGGCGTGCTCAGCGCATCACCGGAAAGCCAACGGCTTACGTCGCACACCTCCGTCTCCTAACGATGCTGGCGTGGAGGGGGGAAGGAGTATATTTTACTACCGCATCTTCACCCTACTGATATTGCCATTAAAATATAATGCTTTAGCACAGCGCTGAAGCGCCTGGCTGAGGTTTATAGCCGCTAAAACTGGTGGCCGCGACCTGCGATGGGTCGTTGGGTTTGGTTTTTTGGAACGGGAGGATGTTTGTCATACATTGCTCATCAGTCTTGCTCCCTTATTCCCATTTAGTTGTTATTTAAGGAGTTGGCCATCCTGGGTGCTTTTTTGGGTTTTCAGGGTCCTAGATGATGTCTTGTCCTGGGAAAGGAGGGAAACCTAGTCTGGCAGTGCCAAATTCCCTCGAAAACCCAGTGGCATCGCTGACTCGGAGCAATGGCTTTGCCGGCACCTCTTGGCCTCTCCCCAGCTGCGCAAGCAGCAGCCGATGCCAAAACGAAGCCCAAAACGCACCTGGGTCAACCAGGGCCTCGGATGCCCCATTTTTTAAATGCGGATCATGCTCTTCATTTGCATGTCTGCATATATGCAAATAGGGGCTGATCGCCTGCAGAGCAGCCTGCCATTCATGTCGATTGAAAAACCCCGCACCAGCTATTTAAGGCCGAGTCCTCTAAACCAACTGCACCCCGATTTTATTCCCATCCCACGAGCTAAAGCCAATAGATTTTGGCAAAATGAGGTGCAACGGGTGGGAGATGCCACCCGTCCCCGTGCATGCTGCACTGCACCAGCTCTAAGTACTCATCCCTCCTCTCTCGCCCCAAATTTTCCCTTCCCCAATTTAGCAAACCCAGCTCCTGCAGGGTTTCTCGCGCTCCTGGGGATTTCCTCCACAGCAGCTGGATTTTCCATAAAGCTTTCCACCCAAAACTGCCGACACCCCCCTGGCTTCAGCCGGAGCGGTAATTCCCTCCCGCACGCCACTTCTGCTAATAACTCCCAGGAGAGATTTGCTTTCTCCTTTTTCTAATAGCGCCTCATTGCTGATCCTAATTAACCTCGAGACCTGCTAAAAAGCCCCAATTTGTTCTTATTTTACTCCGTTATCGCTTTACCAGCTCTCCTCCGTGCTGCACGGTGCGGTGCGGACCGCTTGTCCGCCCAGTGCGGCGACGGCACGCATTTCCACGGAGACTTGCAGCAGGGTCTCGTCTTTCCCCAGCAAATCCCAAAGTCACCAGACGAGGAATTTTCCTACAATCCCACTTTTGCAGAGCAGGAGCGATCGCCGGCCACCAAACTCAATGCAATGCCTCCAGGATGGTACAGCACCCCCCAAAAACCTTGCAACAGAGCACGATACCTGCCCAACGCCCGGGCACGATGTGGGTTAATGCTCAGGGCTGGGATGCCCAGGTGCCCTGCAACGTCAGCAGCCTCCCCAGGGCTTGCGCAGGTGAAAAATTCACCCCCCTCCGCTTTTTCATTATTTTTAATCGAGTGGCATCACGGCGAGGGCAGCGGGATCTGCTCATCTCCAGCAAAACCCCACCCAGGGCAGATGCAGGGTTTAATCCAGAATTAAATGTGGCAGGAGAAGGAGATACTGCGTCGTAATCCTGCTCTGCAAAGGATTGGAAACGGTTTTTGGGAAAAAAAAAAAACCCACAAAAAACCCAAAAAACCACAAAAACCCACCAGCAAATGTCCGGAGTCCCTTTTCCAGCACCAGGCTCAGCTTTCCATCCCAGCACAGAAGAGATTCCCCATCAGTCGGCTCCCTTCTGGCATCTCTCCCCATGTCGGCATCGGGGAGGCTGCCCCTGAGCACGGGGAATTATGGAAAACCTCCCCTGGGATCAAGGGTCTCATCTTCAGCCAGCGCCGAAAGCGCCGCCGCGCAAAAACCATCCCGGAGACGCAATTCCTTAGTAAAAAAGCCAATTATTGGTACCCAGCCTGGTTTGTTAGAGACCCAGGCTGAAGCTGACGGATTAAATACAGATGTCGAAACCCAGGGAAAAAAAAAAAGATGCCGAGCCCCTGGCAGAGCCCAAGCCGCTTCTCGGAAAAAGCGGGGAGGGACCTGCCGGCAGCAGCCGAAGGTTTTGCTGCTGCTTTGCCCTCCGTCGGGGTGAGGATCACGACACCCACAGCTAATTGTTGGAAACCACAGCCCGCAGCGTTAATCTCGGCTGGAGCATAATCCCAGCCAGGGTCTATTTAGCGGAGCTGGAAGCAGCTACTCAAAGGATGCCACGGGTCCCGCTCCGTGCCTCAGTTTCCCCACTTGCAAGGGGGAAAGCAAAAGTCTTTCCAAACCCATCGGAGATCCAGCAAAACCCCATCCCGGAGTAACAGCGGGGGGTTATTAGAGGGGCTACTCCTCTGAAAAAGAAACCCAGTTTTGAATTTTCCCGTCTGAAACCCCACAATCCTCCCTAAACCTTCTCTTTTTCCAGCTTTAGCAGGAGATACGCAGGCTTGGGGCGGGCAGAAAAGGGGGGAAAATAATTAATTTCACCAAAGAACGAGCATGAGGATTTGGGTTTAGATGCTGCCATCAAGTTTCCCACCCATTTAAGAGTCCCGGCAAGGTGCCGGCGGGGTTTTGCCGTGCCAAGGCGGCCGAGGTGGCCCGGGAGAAGTAGGTGACCATGACCCAGATGATGAATTTGCTTATTTATTTCTCTATTTGCAGGAAATCCAATTATCCCCTATTTTTGATTGGTGACAAACGAGGCAACCATCGATTCTCCCCCTCCCTGGGTGTCTGCTGTGAGCGATCTCTGCCCGCACCATCAATTCCTGCGCCGCGTAACTGGAAAGGGATTATCAGTATTTCCCCCCCCCGCCCCATTTTCCTTCTGAACAACTTCTCCAAAGGCACAACCTCGGGCAGAGGAAGAGTGAAAATAAAGCCCGGTGCCGGGCAGAGCTGCCAAGCGCTACAAAATCCACTTTTTTTTTTTTTGTAATTTAGGGACTGACACGCAGCTCTTTACCCCAAAAATGGCCTCAGGGGAGCCGGGGCAGCCAGATCGGTGCCGTCGTTAGCCGAGCTGGGTGCTAAAGGGCACCCAAAGCCACCCGGCTCCTTTCCTCCACCGCTCCAAAACCCTCTGCGCTCGCACGGGGAGCGCTCCGGAGGCAGCCGGGGTCTTCCACGGGTGGTACATGGGGGAAGGGGATGGATAGACAGAAGAACAGAAGGATGGAGGGATGGATAGACGGAAGAACAGAAGGATGGAGGAAGGGTGGCATGGAGGCATGGAGGAAGGGAAGGACAGAAGGGGTAGACAGAAGAACAAAAGGATGGAGGGATGGAGGAAGGGATGGACGGAAGAACAGAAGGATGGAGGAAGGGTGGCATGGAGGGATGCAGGAAGGGAGGGACAGAAGGGATGGACGGAAGAACAGAAGGGTGGAGGGATGGAGGAAGGAGTAGATGGAAGAACAGAAGGATGGAGGAAGGGTGGCATGGAGGGATGCAGGAAGGGAGGGACGGACAGACAGACAGTTGGGTTGATGGGACAGATACCTACATTATACCAGACACAACCTACAGGGATTTCCCGCTACAGGCCTTGGCACTGGCCCCCCCCAAAAAAAGCAGGGCTGCTAATTTGGAGCTACCCTCTTCTCCCCGATCTATGCTCCGTGATTAATAATCCCCTTGCGCTCCCAGTAGCGCCGCGCTGCTAATAAGATTAAAACATATCTCCCTCCTCCAGCACCGATGCATAACGCTGATTTGCTTCCCCGCTCTCACGGAGAGGATGCACACGGCTGTCACCTCAGTCCCCGTCCGTCCCCGCGCCGTTGAGAAATAACTGCTAATTAATACTTTTCTGTCTCCCAACTGCTTCCAGATATGCCCGGCTATCAGTATTTGTCTGGCTTTTTGCCGTTGATCTCAAAGGCTGGTATAGAAAACTCCCAGCCCCGCTCGCCGCTTGACCTCCGCAGAGGGGATGCTGGCGTTTTTGGGGTCTTTTACCCCAAAACGGCGATATCCCAGAGGTCCTCCCAGCCTGGGCTTGATCGCCCTGAGACGGGGCAAAGCCAAAAATTAGGGGGAGGCTTTTCCAAGCATCTTTTCACGGGGATGTGCTCATCCCCATCCACAACTCCACCTCCACGGGGTGACATCTCCCCGTGCCTCCGCTCTCCCTCGTCCACCCCTGCTCCTGCATCCTCCTTCTGCAGCCTGACTTCACATCCCCAAGCCCATCTGGATGCGGAGCATCCTTAGCTAAACCAAACCAGGAGTCTCCGCCAGGAGACCCCGGACCGGACCCCTACAGCCAGGCCAAGCGGTCGGATCCTTTGGGAACAGCAGCGACGGCAGCAAGAGCTTGGGAGGGAGGGAGGGAAAAAAAACCACCCAGCAGAGCCTCTGATCTGATGAATGTGGCAGGGGAGGCCGATGCTCTGCTTTTAATAAAACATAACGAAGCGTAGGATCATAAAATATTTCCTTTAATTCAGTGCTCCCGCGAGGGTGGGTAATAGCGGCTGGGTAATGCGGTAGGCTTTCCTCGCGGCTCGCCGGCGGGGAGAGCACTGCTGGGGTTGGTAAACAGCCCGTTTGCAAGGCTGGAAGGGCTCTCCTTCCCATCCCCATCCCGCTTTGGGGGGCAGAAAGGTGGGGGGCTGCGCACACCCCCATCGAGCCAAAGCGCATCCCTCCCGCTGGGCGTTTTGGGGGGTCCCCGGACCCCAGAGCCGCATCGTTTTGCCGGGACGGGTTTGGCGGGGTGGAAAAAGGTCAAAAAACAAATCAAGGAGGGATGTTCAAGTCCCATCCTCATCCTCAGCGAGTACACGGGTGTCTGAGGACGCGCACGTTGCATATATATATTAAAAAAAATAAATATATACACATCTCTGAGGCGGCGTGGCATAAGCGATTAACATTCTCGCGTTAAAAATCTCTCTGCATCTGCTTTGTCCTACACCCGGCACTAAATATAACCATTCAATATGCTCTCTCCCTTCACCAGAGAGATAAGGCTGTTTAAATAAGCCCCTTTCAATTTTAGTCGGGTTGTTTTCTCGCAGCAGGGAGTTTTTAGCAGCTCAGGAGGCAGAGGAGGGTGGTCCATGCAAACAAACCCAGAGGCACGAGCATCCCTAACATCCAAGCGCCCAAATCCTGCCCCCTCCAAATCGCTTCCCGCCACGAAGTCACCCAGATGTGGCTTCTCTCTTTAAAGAAAAAAATATTAGAGAGACATTTCTAGGAGCAGAAGGGTTTAATTTGGAAGCCGGGCTCGCCCGTGCTCCCACGCCGCTGCTATAATTACAGCGGTGTAAATTCGCTCTCCGTCAGGAGGAAACCCAACTATCACCAGCCAGTTTGCATACATCAACCGCTTGCAAAGAACTTCCTCAGAGGAGCCAAAAAAAGAAAAAAAAGCCATAATAAGGCAACAAGATGCAAATATAGCTTAAAAAGAGCCATCTCGGCCAGCACTTATGGAAAATATCTCATTATCAAGTTGCAAGGGGAAGATGGCCCGAGCGAAGATGAAGCGCTGGAGGTTTTTCTCCGTGAAAGATGGTCTGTCTGGAAGCCGAACCAGCAGCATTATCACCCAGCCTTGTTCCTGGTGGTGATACATCTTTTACGTCCTTTCTGGAGCAATATCTACCCATTTTATGGTGCTTCTCCGTCAGCAGATCTAGTCCGTTATTCATCCTACGTGGAGAAAGCTCTGCTCCCCAGCACCTTGCTATACGTATTTTGGGGTGCCAGGCAAGGCCAAGTTTCTCAGACCCTCCCACCGCGCTCTGAGTCACCACGACCTTCCGCAGTGCAACTTGGCAGGTCTATCTTTAGGAGAAAAGCAAGAAAACCAGCCAAATTCAACCATCGGCTCTTGAGATGCTCTCGGTGCTGCAAATGGGGCATGGGGGTAGGATGGCAAAGCCCGTGCGTGTGGTCCCCTTCTTCTAATACCTTGGACAGAAGCTAAATCTGCAGGGAACGAGGATTTTCTGGGATTACAAGATGAGAAAGATGCTTGACGGAGCAGAAAAAGTATCTCGGATCACGGTACATCAAGGGATTGCCCAAATTCAGGCTGGAAATCTTCCTAAGCGCGAATTCAAGCCAAGCTTTGAAGCCTGCTCTCCAGAGGTGCAAAGCTGGGTTGGAAACCTAAATCACTTGGCCATTAAAATCCCCTTCCAGACCATTTCCAACCAAACCAAGGATTTGATTTTTTTTTTATGGGAGGAAAGACGCAGCCAACAGACGACTTGCAATGAAGGTGCTCATCTCTACAAGAAGGCTCACCAGGGTAGCTCACAGGGAGCTCAGCTCGCCCACATCTCCCCCTTGTCAAAATTGGGGTGGTCCTGGGGCTTTTGGTGATACCTGCTGGGAGCTGGAGCCTTTTTCTCCCCCTCCTGCTGTTATGGTCCATCTCAGCCCCGCTGCAAGGAGCCAGCGGCTCCCAAAGTCATGGCTTGGCACCCACGGCAATGACAACCTCCAGCCAAAGTCACCCCTTTCATCATCTTCCTTGTTTCAAGTATTATCAGCACCAGGAGCAAAACACACCTTGGGGACCAGCCGGGTGTCATCCCGAACACGAGTGCCATCAAAAGCAGCGTTGCCACCAGCAAAACCAGGGTTATCCATGAAACCCATCCCCGAAAAAAAGCATTTCCATCTAGGATTGAACCCCAGTGCCACCCACTACGTCCCCCCTGCCACCCTACATCTCGCCATCGTCACTTTGCTCCCTTAGGGGGGACCAAACCCCCATCCCGGAGCATCTCTGCATCGCTCCAGCCCATCCCCGTCGCCGCAGATCCCTTTGCAAAGAAACAAATCGGTACAAATACACGTGCTAAACTGGCGCATCCCGGCAGAGGAGTCTCCAGCTCCCATTTTCCCTGTCCTGGGTAACAGGATGCAGCATCAGGATTTATCTATGAGCACAGGGAGGCGGAGCGGGGCTGGAATGACCGCAGCTAATCCCCTTCGCCCTCCCCTCGGAAGTACATCGTTGAAGGCATTATATAAACGGGAAATTATACAGAGGTTTGGGCAGGAGAAGAACTAAATCCTTGCCTCCCCTGTTCCTTTCTGCAGTGCCTCCGAGACACCCAGCCTTTCAGCCAGGAAGGGTTTTGCGGATGGAGACGCGCTACCGGCACCAAGAAGAGACGAAATGCGCGGTCCGGAGGCCGGGAAGGGCTTGGTGATGCCACGTTTCCTTCCTGTTGGGTTCCAACGTTCCTCCACTGGGAAACATGCTTTCTCCTGATGTTCCCCAAACCTCCTTGAAGTCGAGGGCTAAACCCCGCAGCCAAATTCCCCTCCGGGCGGTCTCCGGCAAGCTGGGCTTTGCTGCGGATTCAGCCCAGCCTTGGAAAAACCTTCCCTGCTCCAAACCTCCCTCCCCGGGGCCGTCAAGACGCTATTAATGATAAGTTTTGCTTCCAGCTAATACGAGCGCGAACTGCATTTCAGAGGACCACCTCCAGCACCGGCTTCCGCTGCAAACGCACTCGTACCCCAGGCGTTAACCCCGCGAGATCGCGGGGACGCGGCAAGGAGGGTCACCCCAAAAGGGCTTGAGGTCACCCCGCTAGATAAGCGCGTCGGGGAGGGCTCCGACGCAGCGTTTGGGGGGGATGAACCCCATTTCTCGGCCAGCGGAGAGTGACAACAAGCGGGGCACGCCCCTTCCCCGGTCCAAATGGCTCTGAAGACCCTAAAAACCTAATTTTATAGAGTAACTCCAGAGAGGGAACCGCAGCGGTGGGTTATTGTCACTGCACTTTGCTACGAGCCCGCCAGCCCTTGGCGCTCCCGGCGAATCCAGTCCCGAAAACAAGCCCGTGATTGATGGTTTATTTTAGGAAGGAGACTGGGGAAAAGTGGGAAGGAGATAATAACGCCGGGGAGAGATAACGCGAGCGCCAGTCGTTCGTTAAAAACGAGCCCATCAGTACTCCCAGTGCCTCAGCACAAAGCAAACAAAAGGGCACAGAGAGCGTCTTGGCGAGGGGACAAAACCAGCCACATCCGCTGCATCCTCCCGCTCGGCTCTTCGCCTCTTCCCGCCGGGATTCATGAGCCGGGAAGTTTGCGAGGCGAGAGCTGCACCTCCTGCCTCCAAAAAAAATAGGGATATGGGGGCTCCTTCCCTTGATTCTCCTCTCTGTCAACGTCTGAGCACGGAGACCGACTCGGCATGGCTGAAATCGAGGTTTTCCTCTTTGAAAAGAGGGGAAAAAACCCCAAAGCACCGAGGAAATCCCATCGCCGGCAGGTCCCCGGAGGGGCGACGCTTTGTCCGTCCCGCGCACAGTCCCAGGCCGGTCCCGGCCACCTCCATCCCTGCCGGGGCAAGGTTCTGGCTCCATCCCCACCTCCCCGCCAGGCTTTTCCCTCGGCAAACGCCGCGGGAGCCTTGGCGCGATCCTTGCCCCCGCCTCAGCCTAATTCCTGCGCACGTCTGGGTTACAGAAAAGCCGCTCTCGCCCTGACGCCGCGGAGAGCTTTTGATGGGCAGATCTTAAAGCACTTAGCGAAAGGACCGAGGCGAGAGCCGGCCGAGCGTACTCCCTCAAGGATTTTCTGACAGAAAAGACCATTTCTGCAATGACAACCGGGGGGAAAAAGAAAATAAAAAAAAAAGCGGGTGGGACGCGTGAAGCCCTGAACTGTCCCCACGGGAAGGGGAGGCTCGCGAGAAGCTTTCGGATGCTCCGTAAAAACCCGCGGATGCAGGAGCGCTGCCGCGTTCCCACCTTCCTCAAGCCCCGGTGCAAAGCACGGGTGGACTTTGCCCGGACGTGCTTGAAGGCATCGGAGAAGCCGCGGGGCATATAGGAAGGGCTGCGATGTATGTAGCATTTAGTATACGGCATAGAGCATTTAGCACATTGCCCGTGGCACACTGCATTTAGCGTGTGGCACCGCATGCTTCACGCAGAGCCTATAGCACGCAGCACTCGGCATTTAGCACGCAGCACTCGGCATTTAGCACGCAGCACCTTGCATTTAGCATGCAGCACCTTGCATTTAGCATGCAGCACCTTGCATTTAGCATGCAGCACCTTGCATTTAGCATGCAGCACCTTGCATTTTGCACGTTGCATATCGGCACCTTGCACGCAGCACAAAGCAGGGGCTTCTTAGCTCAAGGCTCTTAGAAGCAACACCAGAACCTGCAACACAAATCCCTACTGCAGCAGCGAGGGGAACGACATCCCCAACTCAAACCCTACAGCATCACTAGCCCTTTTTTGGGGGTTGCTAACGCTACCAAGGGATTACTTGCTGAAGGATGGGAATTTGGGAGGTAAATACCCCGAAACTAAGCTCCGACACATGGGGGGGACTTCAGAAATGCTGAGGGATGGCCAGGAACCAGCCGCGATTTCACGCATGAGGGTTTCCTCGGAGAAGTGAAGCCCGGAATATCTCCGCGCCCCGAAGATGCTTATCAGCCGGGAAAGGCGTCAGGCGAAGGGAGATCCTTGTCTGTATTAAAGGTTTTTTAAAGAGCTCCGGATTCAAACTGGCAGCTCTAAACCACTACAAAACGCAGCCGGTGGGAAGGGAAAAACCGGGCTAATCGGGGAAAGGCAATGCAGAGGATTTTTGGAAGGGGCTTCGTCTGCCTGCGTGGCCCGGATTTACCCGGAGAGCAAAGCACAGGCTTCACGGACACGCAGAATTCATACAAATAGTAGGAAAGGATTAAAAAAAGAAGGTTTTTCCAGGGAAAAGCGAGAGTAGAAAAGGATGGAGGGAGCACGGGATGGCTTTCCGGGTCAGCGCCGGGCGTCTGCAGGTGAATTGGAGCAGGTTTCGCTCCCACGTGGCGCAGAGGATGCTCCTCCTTTCCCCAGCGCGCAAACTCCCACCCAACGCCTCGTTTCTTTAACCAAGCTCAGCAGAGACACGAGCAGGTGGCTCCCACCATCCCAGCAAAAGCCCCACGCCGTTATTTTCCTACGGAAAGGAGAAAAATGAGCTTTTCCAGGCTTGCAAGGAGGAGCCGCCCCAGGGGTTGGGTGCAAGCTGGGAAAATCCCTGCGAGGCAAAGCCTCGGGGGGTCCCCGGGAATGGGGAGGGAAGAAATTCAGCTCGTTGATAAAAATGATAACAGTAAAATGATTTTTCCAAGCTGTTTTTTGGCTCGGAGAAGCGGCACGGGGATATCCCTAAGGGCAGGTCCCCGCAGAGCCCAGCCCCAGCAAACCTGCCCTTTTGGGGCAAAACCCAGAAAAATCCACAAGCAGCTTCAAAAAAGGAGTTACACTCCAATTTTCCCCTTTTTTCCACCCACCACCGGAGGTGCCGGGGAGGGGGGGAGAGGAAATCCAGAAACTAAAGCAAACCACTCGGATACGGGCTACAGAAATACCTCGCCGAGATCACAAGCCGACAGGTTTAGCCCTCCCTTGCCTCTTCGCAAAACGCGGCTCTGGTTTTCCACCGCCCTAAAACAAACCCCCAGGAACGGTTCGCGGGAACGTATTTCAGGCCACAAGCGGAGCCCCGGCTCACCAGCCGGCCCCGATTTTGGCGAGGCCAAGAAGCCATCACCCTGCTTCACAGCTGGGGCTCCCCGGCTTTCCAAAACCGGGGCGGGGGGGCCCTGGGGCTACGGCTCCGTCGTTAGCCGCGGTCCAGCCGCTCGCCGCCTCCGCACACCCTCATTTTTGCATCTTGATGGCTCCTTAACCCATTGAGCCCTGCCCGAGGCAGCTTTTTCTGGCCAAGGGGAGAGATTGAGCTTATTATAAAGGAAAAAGCCGTATTACAAGGGGTGATGATCCCCGGAGGGATGTATAACGCATCGGGAAGGATCCAGCCCGCCTACCGTGCGGTGAGGAAGCAAGCCGCTTCGCTGGGGTAAATAAAAGGGCTTTTCATTACGAGGCGGGGGCTGGAAACCCCCAATATGCTCCCACGAAGGCACAGATGCTTTGCAGGATGGGAAGAGCTTCCGATGGATCCCCGGAGCTCTGCTCCGTGCTGGCAGCGGGATCTCGGATCCGGCACCGTGCAATATAGAAGGGTGACAATAAAAACAGGCGAGATTCCCCCCTCAAATGGCTTCGGAGGCTATGCCGAGGGCAAATGCACTTGTAGGGAAGAGCGGTGGGAGTCTGCGTGTTGGGCACGTGCCCCCCCCCGCGTCTTCCCAGGCAACGCGGCCAGATCCCGCTCGATCCCTTGGGAGCGAAGCGCTGGGATGGGGAGGGGACCGACCTCTGTGGGCACGTCCTCCCTCGCCGTCACGACGCTGGCAGCTCCAGCCGAGGATGCCGTCAGCCACCGAAAAGCCATCTGCCCGCCAAATTTCGGGAGCGGCGCTCGGGCTCCGCAGCCTCCTGCTGCCTGGAGCAAAGGGAAGCGTCGGGACGAGGGCGTCCACTCCAAACCCAGGCTTTTTGCGATGATTTTTAGCCGTTTGCTGAAAAAGCAGAGTGCAAACTGGCTTTTTAGGGCAGCATTTTCACCGCCGAGGGCTAGGAGATGCTTCAAGCAGCCGATCCTCAGGATACGGGAAAGCAGCAAAGTCCCAGTGTGGTTCTAAGACCCAAAACCCGGCTCGTGGATGTCCAGACCCAAGCGCTGCCCCTTGAACCTGCCCACCAGACCCCATCAAATGCCGGGGTCCTCCTCCCGCGTCGCTTTATAACCCCCCCGGGGCCACCAGCTTCCTCTAGACCCACCACCAAACAACTTTTACCTCTTTTTCTCCCCCTCCCCCGACAAAAATACTCATCGCAAGCACAGATTTACCCACACCCACTCGCCCGCTCTCACAGATCAGCGGCAGAAGAGCGATTGCCCAATTTGTAGCGATAAAAAAAAAAAGAAGAGAAAGGGAAGAAAAATGATCCATGCGCCGGTGACGGATAGCACACCGCTGGGGAAAAACCAGGGGGGTGCGGCGTTCCTCGAAAATTATCTACCCGTGACCTTAAAGCCGGCAGTGGAGGTGGCGAGCAGATCCGGGGGGGAGGCAGGACTGGATTTGGCACAAGATCCCCCCCCGTGCCCTCAGCCACGCGGGTTTTATTATCGGCGGCGTCTTGGGCAGCACGATGCCGGCGGGATGCTCGGAGCAAACCGGGGAAGGGGGAAAAGAGCAGCAGCCGCAGCCCGGCAGGACACAAACCCCATCGGGGGGTGGCAAAGAGGGATGGAGGAAACGCGGGGTGCCGTCCCAGCCCCGCAGCCGAGCGGGGCTCTGGCTGACCTCGGTGGCCCGGGCTCCCCGAGGGACGCGTTCGGAGCCGCTCGCGATGCCGGGGAAGAATCGGCTCCTTTGTGTCAACCTCTCCCCGCTCAACCCCGCAGAGCGCGGCCGCCGCTCCCCCTCCCTGCACCCTGCAGCAGCTGACGGTGGTTTTCCGGAGAGGAAAAAGTACATTATAAATTAAAAAAAAAAAAAAAAAAAGAGAGATATCGAGCAAGCTCTGCTCGATAAGAGATATCTGCAAGCTCGGCAAAACCTCTCAGCCCCCGGAGAGCAGACGGGTCTCGCTGTGCCCGTTGAAGAGCGGCCACCTGAGCCCCCCCAGCGAGTGATGTGGGGGGAGCGTGGGGAAAAGGGAGGAAGAGGAGGAAGATTGCATTCAGACGCACAAGAAATTAAATTGCGGGGCTACCCCTCGGCCTCCGGGACGCGGAGAGGGGAAAGTTTCCTGCTCCATTAATTTTCACCTCCTGGGAGCCCTGCTTTGGGGGGGGGGGGGGGGGCTCTTATTGAAACCTCTGCGGAGCGAAGCGGGGAGTCAAGATGTTCGTTCAGGAGCTCGACCAGCTGCAAACCCCCGGGATAGCGCGGATTTGGGGGGCTGCTTCTCCCCGCTGGCTACCCCCTCCCTCCCATCTGTGGCGTTTGGGGCACCCCCCTGCACGCACTAGGGAGAGGGTGGGCGGGGGTGCCCCTGAGTGCTGTGACCTCCCCCCCCCAAAAAGCTGCAGCTCATGGGGGTTCCCAGTGCACAGACCCCCCCGCCCCGGACAGAGCGAGCGGAGCTGCGACTCGCAGCCGGAGCCCCGGCACGGAGCGGCAGGGAAGGGGGATGCGAGCAGACCCCCCATCTTCTCCCCCAGCACCGGGTCCAACGCAAGTACCCTATTACGGCTGCCCTGTTAATTGATCCCCTATTAACGACGCCTCATTAACGGGTGCAGCACCGGCACCATATTAATGGCTTTAAGACCAGTACCCGCTTAGGGGGTACCCCATTAACGGGTCCAAACGGGGGGCACTATAGCGAGTGCCCTAGTACCGGCCCCAAATAGGGTGCCTGCTCCCCCCCCGAGCCCCGGGGATGCGGAGCCCAGAGCCACCGCATCCTCGCCAGGGGCGCGGGTGGGCACCCCGTTATTTCAGGGGTCGGGAGGGGTGTCCCCCCTTTGTCCGCGGGTTGGGGGGGGTGACACTCACCCAGCACCAGGTCGAGGAGGTCCCAGAGCAGCAGGCAGAGGGGCAGGGGGCTCATCGTCCGCATGATGCCCGGGGGGGAGGCAGCCCCATGGGGCTCACCGGGGCCCCAGCCCCCTGCCCGGGGGGCAGGCGGGCATGGCGGTGGGGGGGGGGCTCAGCCCGGTTCCCTAGATCCCCCCGCCCCCGTCGCTGCTCCCGCCGCGCTGCCGCCTTAAGCCGATTTATTGCAGCGGGAGCGGAGCGGGCTGGCGGCCGCCCGCCCCCCGGTCCCCCCCCTCCGGCTGGGCCCGCCCCCCGGCCCGGCCCCTGGGAGGTGCTGGAGGGGGCGGGAGCGCTGTGCGGGGATGTAGGAGGGAGTGCGCGGTATAGGGAGGGGGAAGATGCAGGAGGGGGTGCGGCGTGGAGGAGGGGATGCACTGGCAGGGGGGGAGGCGACGACACAGAGGAGGGGTTGAGCCGTAGTGGGGGGGGGGACGCGGTATATGGGGGGGTGCGCGGTGGATGGAGATGGAGGAGGGGATGCGCAGTCCAGGAGGGGTGGTGCGGTGTATGGGGCGGGTAAAGCGGTATATGGAGGGGGTGCGTCGTGTATTTGGGGGGGGTGGGGGGGAGTGACGGGGCACTGTGTGGGGGGCGCGGGGTGCAGGAGGAGGGACGCGGTTTTGAGGGGGCAGGAAAGGATGGGAAGCGCGTTGGAGGGTGCAGGAGGGGGAGCGCCGTTTGGGGGGGGGCACGGGGGGGTGCCGGAGAGCATGTGCGATCCAGGCAGGGAGGCACGGTCCGGGGCGGGGGGCACAGGAAGGATGCTGGATGCAGGCGGGGATGTGGGGGGCAGGCAGGGGGGCGGGGGGCAGGCAGGGATGTGGGGGCAGGCAGGGGGGCGGGAGACAGGCAGGGATGTGGGGGGCAGGCAGGGATGTGGGAGTGCAGGCAGGGATGTGGGGTGCAGGCAGGGGGGTGGGGGGCAGGCAGGGATGTGGGGTGCAGGCAGGGGGGCGGGGGGCAGGCAGGGATGGGGGGTGCAGGCGCAGGGGGCCGGGGGAGCCCTGGGGCAGCAGTTTCCCTCTGCCCCCCCTTCCTCAGCAATTCCCCTCCCCCTGCACCCCCCAGCAGCAGCATTCGGCCCCGGAGCCGTTCAGTCCCCCCAAAATCACACGCCGGCCGGGGCTGCCCCCCTCATAGGGCCCTGCTTCACAGATGACCTTGCTTCCCCCCCCCCCGATTTAATTAGCTTCTGGACACGGGGAAGAGGCGAGTATTAATTATGAAGGGTGCGGGGTGGGGGGCTGGTGGGGGGCTCGCAGCCGGCCGCGGCAGAAGAGGTTGGGGGGCTGGAGGAAGCTTTTTCCTCGAGGCTCCATCTCCTTCTGTCGCTATTCCACCCCAGAAGCAGCGCTTCCCAAACCCCCACCTCTTCTCTTTGCAAAATCAACTTTTTGGCCATCGCTTTGGATTTTTTTCCCAGTCTCCCCCGACGCCTTTTCTTACAGCCCTCGAGCCCGGTTTAACCCTACCGCTTCCCCAAAATCACAGAAAATCCCTCATTTCCAGCTGCACAAAGCAAAAAAAAACCCACCAACCAACCCCAGCATCCACTTTCAGGGCTTATATTTGCAAAAAATAAGCATCAGCGCAAAAGGTTTCCCTGGGATGGGGAACAGACCCTGCACCAAGACTTCAGCACGACCGGCAACGTCAGGCTGAGGAAAACGGGTGGGTTATGGCTTGTTTCTTGAATAACCACCCTGAAAGAAATCAGGTTCTGTATAGACCAGTGTAAAAAAAAAAAAAAAAAAAAAATCAATTAATTGCTGAAATTCCTTTGAGAGATGGATTTTCGCTCCCTTCTCCCTCTGCCTTGGATCGGCCGGGAAAAGCCACGGTTCGTTCTTGCACGGAGACGTCTGGAAACCAAATCTTGCTTTATTTGATCGCACATTTGATAGACCCCCGAGAGACATCGCTTTTTCCTGACTCTCCCGGGAATATAACAGCTAGGGTAGGAAGAACCGGCGCTCGCAGGGCTCTATCCCCACAAATCCTAAAAAACCCTTCAGCCGAACTAGCTGGCCCCGAGGTAAAACTGAGTCCAGCCAAGCCAAGCGCGCTGCTGTGGTTTTAAAGCCGCTCCGCCGGGTTAACAGCCCACGCTCGACCC
The DNA here is from genome assembly GCF_964289735.1 of Phaethon aethereus. Taxonomy (NCBI): domain Eukaryota; kingdom Metazoa; phylum Chordata; class Aves; order Phaethontiformes; family Phaethontidae; genus Phaethon; species Phaethon aethereus. The sequence continues at coordinate 2,108,316 of NC_138597.1, read as the reverse complement.
GAATGGTGCTGTCAGCCTCGGTAAGAGCTGCTCCTCCCAGACGCAGGTTTTTCCCCCTTCTTGCTTTCCCGTGCCGAGCTTCAAACCCCTGGCTCCGTCGCTCCCATCCCAAAAATATTGCTATTTTCCTTGAGAGGTGCATGGAGCGATTTTTTCCCACCCTCGGGTGCAGTAACCCCTAGGTGAGGCGCATAAAGAGGTGAAGATTTTAGGCTGGGAGGTAAAGCAGGGTTATCCAAAGAACGCTGCACTCCGAGATATCTCCACCCAAAAAAAAAAAAAAAAAAAATTAATAAAATAATAAAACAAAATAATAATAATAATAATAATAATAATAATAATAATAATAATAATAATAATAATAATAATAAATCCCATGCCTTTTAAACCTGAGTTTTAGCCCCTTGCAGCTCTGGATCTGCCTTTCGGCTGCACAACCTTCACCCGGCGAAAAAGCGATGACCCGGTGGGGAGAAGAAGAAACTAAATATCCCAAAACATTTAGAGCAGGACCTGTTTTCCCCCGGCAAAGCATCTTTGGCAGCCTCCAGATTTCCTATTAGAGCGCAGGGAAACCCAGAGAGAAGCACGCGGGCCATCAGCCGGATCCCAGGACATTGAAGGAGACAGTAAGTGATGTAAATTGTTGGATAAAAATATTGCCGGTTGTATTGGGTGTCTGGCTTGGTTGGGCTTCGCCTGGGTTTTAATTCCGTGTGAATACAGCGGCTGGTAAAAGCCACTGGGTTGACAACCCCGGGGGCTTCGGTCCCCTGGAAAGGCCTGAAATGAGCCGAAATGAGCCTGAAATGAGCTGAGCCGATGGGCAGTGATGCTCCTTTCCCGGCTAAACGCAGCCATCCGGACCGTGAGGGGGGTTATTCCCTATTTTTTTAATAAATAAGGGTTTTCCCCCAGCCCTATCCCATTGCAAAAGGCTGGATTCGCTTCTTCCAGGCATCACACCCTGAAGAAAAATCGCTGTTTTGGGATGGAGCTGGCGTCCTCCCGTCCTTCCCATCCTTGCGACGGTTGGATCCAGCCTGGAAAACTAGGTCCAAAGCCTCGTCCCCGACATCCTTTGGGAGCAGCTTAAATCCGGGGCAGAGTTGCGGACGAGTGTCCTCCACATGTCCTCGGTGACCCGGTGCGACACAAAAAAGGCTCCAAAAGGCAAAATTTCTCGGCTCCTCTCTCCTGACCTTTCCAGCAGGAGCCCTTGTACTAATTAGCCGAGTAATAAAGTGGCGAGGATGCGATTCCTCATTAGCTTTTGAGAGATTCCCAGCTACATGACTGATACGCATCTACAAGAAAATTAACTCGGGCGCGAGGGCTCCGTAATCAAGATTAACGAGGGAAGAGGCAAAGAGCAGCACGCGGCTCCCCCCTGCCCTTTGCGGGGAGCTGAGCGCTTCCCAAAACGGGGCGAATCCCAAATCGGGGGGAAGCTCCTCGGCAAAGCGAGTTGGTGGAGAAAGTCCCCTTCAAGCCTGGAATAACCCGAATTTTCCCCGTAGGTGGGGAAAATCTCTCCGTAACGCCTCCGGCATCCCAGCCGGTCCCCAGCGCCCGGCTCCCACACCGTCCCCAGCGCTGGGAAACGCTCGCTCGGGGCTAAAATAAGGAGTTAACTTCTGTGGTCAAGGGTGACACGGAGAGCGCTTGCCTCTGGTCCTCCAGCCGCAAAACTCCGTCGGTCGGGAGCTGAAGAGCCACCCATTCACCCCAAAAGCGTCAGCATCCCTCGGCATCCCCACGCCCGGCCTCGGCCGCATCCCGCGGTCCCTATTGCAAAGCCATCAGGAGGGAGAGGAGATATTTTCTGCGTTGCCCGGAGAGCATCCTTTCCTTTTCCCACCCGCCTTCCCGTTATCGAAGCCGCAGCGCGAAGGGCTAATTAGCCGCAGATCATTCCCATTAGCGTCGTCCTCGGCTAATGACCCCATGGAATAACGTACCCCACCGCAGCGTTCCCAAACCCCGGTTCCTCCCTCTTTGCATCCCTCGATGGCTTGAAACCTGGGGCAAAATTAAATCAAGTCACAGGTGCCCGACTTTAAATAATCCGTTTTTCGCCTCGCAAGCGGTTTTCCATCAAAAATAGAAACGCCAGCAGGCAAAAAGCACAAAACCCTCATCATGGGATGACCCAACGCGCCGCGTTTAACCCGAAACATTTTCCTACGCCGCAGTCGTCTGGCTTTTCCCACCCGCAACATCCGTTTTTCGACAATAAAAACCCATTGTAAAATGAAAAAAAAAAAAAAAAAGCGTTTCCAAAATGCAGCTTTGCTGGCATTCCTGCCAGAAGTTTTTCTTAGCAAAGCAGCTGGAGCCAAAACGCCGTTTTTCCCTGGTTAAAAAAAAAAAATTCTCATGGCATTTATTTTTAGCGTATCGTTGAGTGCTGAATGCCCTCGACCGAACCCGCTCCGGCCAGGTAACGCGAAACATCTGAGCCCTGCGATGCGGGAGGGAATTAAAGTGATTTTTTTCAATGCTTTCTCCTCCTTCGGCAAGCCGAGCGGTGGAAAACCACGAGGAGCAGAAGAGCATCATCGTGTTAGCAAGGGGCTTTTCATAGCAGGCACGGCGTAATTAATAAACTATAATTAATACGCGCCGACATCGACAGAGAAGGGCAGGAGCAAACCCCAGAGCTCCGGAACCCACAGCCTAAATGTGCATAAATGTGCTTTTATCCCCAAATCTCGCAGAATTAAGGTGTTACTCAACCCAGCCTCTTGCTTCAGCTCCACCGTGCGTTGACTGATTCCCAGAGCTGGTGTTTGGGGCCATAATTATTCCATTATTATTTATAATAATAGTTATAAACCCATGCCGGTGGCTAATAAATGTTAAAAGTCCTAATTTCATTCATCTATACGCCAAAATGCTACCTATACGGTCACACGAGGGGGAGAAACAGCCCTTCTATACGGGCAAAATTCAGATTATAAGTGCCCATATGTTCAGCTCTGTCCTTCCCCCGAGCCCGTGAGTCAATATTAAGGCTGGATTTGCTGTTTTCCACCAAAACGAAGATCTGGGGGAGTGAAAAAAACCTCATCTTTAAAAAACACTGCAGTATTTCATGCCTGTAAGTCGCTCAGGGAGGGTTTTTTTGGGCTTGAATGTCATGTTTTTAGAAAAATTGGGAGTATTTTGAAAGGATTAACATGGCCTTTCCCTCCCTGCAAATGGAGGCTTTCAGTTTTTCAGCTGGAAAGAACATTTTGTTACAGAAATCCCTTCACTTCTGCCTTAAAAAAACCAAAACTGAAACATTTCAGCTGCCTTTGAGACCAAGCATCTGAGCTGCTCGCATTTCTCCCCCAAAACCCATGATTTGCCAGAAACCTTCATATTTTCTTTCCATCCTAGAATACCACTTCTCCCCCAGATTTGGCCCCAAAATCATTTGCAGTATTTGGAGGCTGCGCTTCACCCGGTGCACCCGATGCTCCTGCAGCATCTCCAAGTCGGAAGGGGAAAAAAAATTGCTTTAACACCAACCGTCATCGGCAATATTTTTGCTCTTTTCAGAGGATGCTCATCCCCAAACCACCTTGATCAGCCCTCAAACCTAAATTCCCTCCAAACACCTCCAAGAAACATGTCCCATCGCTAAATGAATCCTCCTAGGAGCTATATAAATACAAAAGTGCACATGCGCAGATATATATGCATGTAAGACGCGCGAGAGGACGTCTTCACAGCTGTATAAATAGGCTGATGACAGCCACGGGGTGGATATAAATAAGATTAAAAGTTGCAGGCACCCTTTCCGTGGTGTTTTTCCCACCTCCATCCCCACACGTCTTGCAGAGGGCATGGAAAATACCATCCTCCAGCCTCCCCCAAACCCTATTTTTGTACTAAAATGATGCTGTTTGCACACAGGTGGGTTAAATGGCCTCAAAACCTGCTTGGGACCAGCCTCAAGGCTTTTTTTTTCCACTTAGGCTGCTGGGAGTTACATCCATCCTCATCTTCACCAAACTAATTGCCACTGAACGATGCTAGACAAAGACAAATAATGCTCCTTTTCTCCCCTTTTTTTCCCAATAATCCCAGTTCCAAAAAACCCCACTAATGCCCAATCAGCACCCCTCGGTCTTGAAAATGGGTTAAAAACAATATTAAACAACAATTTTAGGATCTTTTCCTGATGCTGGCAGCTGTGCCGAACGCTTGCTTCAGCTTTTTCCCCGCCATGGGGTAAGTAGAAGAAAAAGAAAATCGCTATAAAAATGAGCAAGTGGAGAAATAAGAGCAGAGCGTGGCCGTCGCCCACCCGCCCCATCGTCCCTCCCTGTGTGGGACGAGGGGAGAGGGGACCACGCCGTGGAGCGATGCCCAAAACGCTGTTGGTCTTTATCAACCCCACGGTGACCAAGGGATTGGACACTGCCCGGATGTCACTGCATCCATCCCGTTGGCTCCATCCCTCTTTCAGCCCTTGCAAATTTGGGGCAAGCCCTCTTTTGGCACGAGCTGGGTTTCCTCTGCAGCGACCAAAACCAGAGCAGCACCCTCTGCTCCACCAGCGGGTTGCAAGAAAAGCACCCTGAAAGCTCAGAATTTTGCAAAAAGAGCTGGCACGCACCCCTGCCGCCTTCTTCCGGAGCACCCTTCTGTTGAACAATAACGGGAGGGTTTGCAACCCGGCATCCCTCCGTTGAGTAAGTAACGGGGGTTTGCAGTGGAGCGTCCCTCCGTTGAGTAAATAACGGGGGTTTGCAATGGAGCGTCCCTCCGTTGAGTAAGTAATGGGGGTTTGCAATGGAGTATCCCTCCGTTGAGTAAGTAATGGGGGTTTGCAATGGAGTATCCCTCCGTTGAGTAAGTAATGGGGGTTTGCAATGGAGTATCCCTCCGTTGAGTAAATAACGGGGGTTTGCAATGGAGCATCCCTCCGTTGAGTAAGTAATGGGGGTTTGCAATGGAGTATCCCTCCGTTGAGTAAATAACGGGGGGTTTGCAGTGGAGCATCCCTCCGTTGAGTAAATAACGGCGGGTTTGCAGTGGAGCATCCCTCCGTTGAGTAAATAACAGGGGGTTTGCAGTGGAGCGTCCCTCCGTTGAGTAAGTAACGGGGGTTTGCAATGGAGTGTCCCTCCGTTGAGTAAATAACGGGGGGTTTGCAGTGGAGCGTCCCTCCGTTGAGTAAATAACGGCGGGTTTGCAGTGGAGCATCCCTCCGTTGAGTAAATAACGAGGGGGTTGCATCAGGGCACCCCTCCGTTGAACAAATAACGGGGAGTTTGCAGTGAAGCATCACCTTGGTGAACAAATAATGGGGATTTTACAACGAAACGTCCCTCCTTGAACAAATAATAGGGGGGTTGCAACGGACCATCCCCCTGGAGGACAAACAACGGGGAGTTCGCAAGCAATATCTGACGCGAGGAGTGAGGAGAGGGAGGGAAAACCCCCCTGAGCTGAGCTTGTCACCGTCTTTAGCGACTGGAACAAATCTGAAGTGTCGACCGAGACCGCGTTAAGCATTCAGGGAGACAAATGCCAGGCCCGGGAATAAAGATCGGCTGCTCCCATTTATTTCCATAAGGCAATAATAACCCGCGCCTTCGCTTTATGAAGTCGAATTTGTTATGGCGGATGAGCTGTAAAAAATTGTGGAGTCGCGGGGGGGTGGGAGAGGAAAAAATAGAGGCTATAAATAAATTTGTAATTTTAACATGCATTACCATGTAATTGAGCGGGTAAAGGATGGAGCCGGTGCCGGGTCGGCGCTACCTACAGCCTCCCCTGGGGTTTTTTGGCCGAGCTACGAGCCCCTGGGGACGGATCCTGCTCAAGTCTGATGGTGGCTTTGGCAGGGCACGGGGGAGCCCAGAAAAGAGCAGCAAAAAGGGTAAATAATATTTGCCGGTTGCGACAAGGCACGGCGAGCGATTAGCACGAAGGCAGAGCCAGCTCTGCAGAGCCTCAAAGCTCCCGTACTGATGGGAAGGCGGATTTGGGATTTAAACATGGATATCTGGAGTTTGGGGGGTGAGTAATTATTGCAAATTTATCCTCGATAGGCATTAAGGGCTCCAGGAGAGTCCGCCCTCGGATGGGCGTCGGGGGATTGATTTCTGCTTGGGGAGAAGGGCTTGAAGCGCTGGCGTGGGGATAAAATGGGACCAGTGGATGGATGCAGCGTCCTGGGGGATGGAGGCATCACAGGGAGGAGAGACGGTGGGTCCCAAGCGTTTGGAAAGCCCCAGCCCGGTTCCGCAGAGCTGGCGCTTGGCAGCTGTCACCGAAAAAAAAAAGAAAAAAAAAAAGAAAAAAAAAAAGATAAATCTCCTTGTCTTAACAGCCAGGGCCACGTTCGTGGGGGAAATTTTCAGCGCAGAGGCAGAAAAACCCAGCTGCTGCTCCACGCGGTGGGGAAAAACCCTCAAAACATCCCGCCAGCCCCAAATCCGACCCACGCAACGCGTTTCCCACCTCGGGCGGCGGCAGAAGACGGACAGACACACGGACAGCGGGACAACCGCCTTTTAAAAGCGGAGGGCAGCTCCCCACCGGCTCAGGGCTGCCGCAGACGGCCGCGAGCCGTTGGGATTTTAATCTATTTTGCTAAAATGTGTTTTGGGATCATCTCCCCCGCCGCGGCTTTGCTCGCAGGGCCGCGCTTCGGGGCCGCTCGCTTTGCGAAGGGAGCGAGCGGCGACTCGGGGAGCACGCGGACCTCTTCCCCGGCGCGCCGTCCACCTTCCCATTACTTATTTTTTCCCATATTTTATAGAGCCTTTTTCCCTCCGGGTAGCAGTGAATCGGCACGACCCGGCCCCGCCGCCGTCCTGGGCGTGGAGATCTCTGTATTTATTTACCGGCGCCTGCCGCTACCGTTCACTCGCAAAAGGCTTCGGGTTTTTTTTTACGCCTGGTGCCGTTCTCCGCTGTGCCCGCGCTCGCTTGTATTTCAGGGGGCCGATCCAGGGCTTAGCCAACACGGGTCGGGGCTTTATGGTGCGTTAATAGGACGATATATATATTTTTCCATCAAAAAGTCACGTAATAAAAGGGCTGTGTCTCGGGGAATAAGACGGGTTCGTACCCCGAGCGGCGTCTCCTCCCCAGACGGGGATGCTGGCGGCAGCGGGAGCCTTTCCAGCCCTGCCTTCACCCCCTTTCCACCCACCTCCTCCACGGCTGCCCGGCACCCTGGGAAAAGCCGCGGCGGAGCGGGCAGCGCTCACCGGCACCCGGCCGAACGCGAGACAGGTCCCGTCCAGCCCTCGCCCCTCCTGAGGGACGCCGTCGGGCGCATCGCCTGCGCCTTTCCGCTCCCGCAGCAGCGACGTCCCCCAGCCCTCGCCCGGCCGTCCCCGCGTCCCCCATCTCACCGGCGCCCGCTCTCTCCCTGCGACCCGCGCCGGGGGCTTCGCGGCTCCCCCGGCCCGACCCGCGCCGGGTGGAAAACCGCCTTTTTCCCGGCAAACTCACTGCAATTCCTACGCGCCTGTGCTGCAAGCCCCGCTCCCTATCAACACCGCCAGGACGGACCTACGCCAGCTGCATCATCCAGACCTTCCTCCTCCTCGCTCGCTTCCCGCGTCCCTCTACCCGCGTGGCTTGCGCTCGGCTTTACCTCCCCAGCCCGTAAATCCGCAGGTTTTGAAGCGACTATAAATTTTTTTACGTATTGTCAAGGGAGCTTTTACAATGCCTGTATCACCTTGGGCACATAAGTTGTTTCACGGAGCGGAGAACATCCATCCATCTCGGAGGAGAGCGTGCGTTTTCCGCTCCAGATGCTGACTCTAAGCACTGTCCATCACCCAGCAAGAAATGCACATAACAGGTAACACGTGCTGATGCAAACAGATAAAATTCAAGCACCCGGGAAGTTTTCAACCAAGTTTTCCATTTATTTCCACACGTTTGAGTCTCCTTCCCAAAGGTGTAAATGGGATTTACTTGTTTGCAGGGTTTTTTTTTTTGCTCCCCAGCAGCAATGGATTTGCTTTCTGCCGTGGAAGAGAGGTGAATTATGCAAGTGCTCCCAGCAGCCAGGTTAGCAAGCACTACTGCAAGCAGGAGAGCAAAACTACCTCCATTTTGACCCAAATTGAAGACATGTAGGTCAATTCCTTGACATCCCGGTAAGCAACACGCGCCCGTGATTGGGCTTGTAGCGTCGCTTTAGCGCAGGGCCTTCCCGGTGGCGAGGGAAAGGGAAAGGATGCTTTTTGGCTCAAAAACCTCAAAACGGGGGATTTGAGATGACTGACCAAATTTCAGGTTTGGGGCAGAAGGAGGGACAAGAAGCGGTCGCACAAGATGGGTTTCCTGAAGCAAAATGGGTTAAAACAAGCTGTCCAACAGCCCTGCGCTGGCCCCGCTAAATACCGTACAGGACGGCACCTTGAAGCAAAAATTAAAATAAAAGTAAGCATTTTGGGGCAAGCCCAAGAAGACTCAGTGGTTCGTTGCTGCTGCACCAGAATATAGAAGTGACTGTTAAATTCGGGGGGAAAAACCCATCCTCCCACCCCGGGGGCTGCCCATCGCCTTCGCCCGCACCAGATGCTCGGAGCGCAGCGGGACGAGAGGGACGGCGCGGGGCCAATACGTGATATTTGCATTAACTGCCCGTTTTTTATCAACCGCCGCCGAGGAAGACAAGCCAGGCAGGATTCGGCGGCCCCGTTTCGGTTCTTTGCTCAGAGCTCCGAGGCAAAGCATCCTCGCGGCAGGCGTCGAAAATTCAGCGAGGTGAGACACGCTCCGCTCTCCGAGAGCGTCCCATCACTGCAGGCGCTCTCCTCCTTCATTAAGACCGCGTTAAGCAACGCTTTTCGAGCGCAGCGCGGGTCTGCCTAGCTGAAAAACGTGACCCCGAGTGCTTTCCGCACTGCCCGTCTACGCCTGCTCCGACCCCGGATGGCTCCTTTGGGAGCACCGGCATGGTTTCGCCGCTCGAGGTTGAGCAAAAAGGGGAAAAAACAGAGAAAAAGACCAGATCCTGACTCCTCGAGCACCGCTGCCTGTTTTACCTCCGGTATTTTTTTTTAACGTGCTCTCCTGCGGCGGGTTTCCCCCTCCTCCGATCGCTGCTTCACCTCCCAGCATCGCGCGCGAGACGTAGCGATGCGGCTTGTGTATCCTGCTAAAAGATATTTAATAAATATGCAAATCACTCCCCGCATCTCCTCGGGCAGGTGAGGTGCGCCAATAGGCTGTAGTTAAGTATTAAATCCATCCACTGCCAAGTACCCGGAGAAGAGCGGAATAAACCGGAGCTGAAGTTCGCCTGGAAACAGGGTAAAGAAACGCGTCTGACGGTGGCGGGGAAGCTTCCCTCGTTGAAAAACCAACCCAAAATCTACCGCAGCACCCACCAGTCCAGATTTAACCGAGCTGGAAGGGAAAACCGCTAAAACCCCAGCATATAGTCTCATTAAGGACCAGACGCGTGAAATTTTCCTTTTATCAAGTCAAGTTTTCCCCATTGGGTTTTTGCAGCGTTTCTCAGCCCCCGACTCTTCTTCCAGGACTGGCAGCACCCGATTCCTCATCTTCACCCCGTTCTGCATCTCCCAGCATCGTAACAACCTCCCTACCAGGCTCTCCTCTTGGATAAATAAGTCCCGTCTTCGCGATCGCTCTTCAGAGACAATTTTTTCTGAGTCAAGCATACTGTATAAATGCTTCCCCCAAGGAGTAAATCACTATTTTCCCCCCCAGGCTAGCCAAAATAAATACAACACTGAGCCGACCTTGGTACGGGAACAAGCGGGCAGGCGCATGTGGGTGTCATCGCTCCATGTTCTTGAGCGCGCGCTGGTTTTTCCCTGGTTTTCACCCAAGAACTCCCAAACCCAAGGAAAATTGTCACCCCCACCGAGGGCAGGAATAGGAGCACAGCTCAGATTTGAAGCCAGACCATCAATTTACCGGATTATCCCGTGCAATGTCTAAGCCAGTTACCACACTGGATATTTTTGCCCTCTAAGCCACCAGATTTGTGCGAGGGTTGTAGGAAAATGCTCCCCCCAACCCAGCGTAAAGGTTGGACTTTCCAGCCTGCAAAGTTTCCAAGTGTGATCCAAATGTGGGGGTTTTTTTAATTCCTCCTCGCTGTGAGGCACCGAGCGTTCCCCTCGCCAGCTACCTGCCTGCACACAAGCCCTGCCAGATGGCCCATCGCTGCCTGCAGCAAGCTCCTGCCCGTCCCTGCCGGCGCTGGAGAGCGGATCCGCGCGGTCCCGCTCCTCCCGGATCGCTCCTATGGGAGCAAACCCTACAAAAACCTACCCAAATCCTCTAGAAAATAAGAGAGGCGCGGCGTTTTGCCTGGGGACGGAAACACGACCCTGCGTCGGAGCCAGCGGCCATTTGGGAGAAGCCGTATTTTACATCACACGGGGCAAGGAGCCTAAAAACGACCTCGAAAAAGAGCCAGAGCTTTCCAGAGAGAAGGAACGGGGCTGTCAGCACAGGAGGGGTTTGGTCGATTGGATGCACAACTCGGCATCAGCTCAAGCTGTGGTGCTGGCAGCCAAATATTGCGAGTGAAAATGTATAGGGCTGACCTTAAACGATGCAGAAGAGCAGCCAGGTCCCGTGCATCTCGCCCACCAGCCAGAGGAAAAAAGCAGTATTTTTTTTTTTTTTTTTTTGGCAGAGCAAAAGAAAAAAAAAAAGTTATTTTTCGTAAAAAACGGTTAAAAAAATATAATGAATAGTAATTCTGGCGCTGCTCGGAGCTTTCGCTCCTCTGCTGGCCCCGGTGAAACGAGAGGCAGAGCACCGCGTTCCCCGGTGCTTCTGAGCAAAGCCAGCGATAATAAATCAAAGCCAACCGCCGCAACCTGCCGTGAGGCAACGAGGATGCAAAAGGGAAAGAGCACGACCCAGCTCCCACGGGGAACAAGCCCAGAGGGGATGGGAGCCAGTTGCTTTGCATGAGTGCAACCCCTCACCTCGAGCTCAGGGAGAGAATTCTGCTTTTTCAGGGGTTTTTTTCAAGCCTTTCAGAGGAGACCGTGCCCTCCTCGAGCAGTTTTACAGCGAGCACGGCGCTCGGCGCCTGTCTCCATTCTGAGCACATCCACAACCCTGCCTGGCACACAACTATTTTCTTTGGAGACCCGACCTTGGTCCGTAACGGGCAGTTTTACGAGGAGGAAAAGCACCTTGAGGAATTTGCAGAAAACTGACTTTTAGCAAGCAGGCATCTCGCTTTCCTTTTCCTTTCTCTATTTATGAGCTCTTTGGAGATTTGGCTAGACATCTGCTCGCAAAAGGGCAGCTTTCAGGGATGTTGCAACATGATGGAGAGCAAAGAGTCGCTGGCAACGTCTGACCCAGATCCTTTCTCCTCCTTTATCCCAGCAACGGGATCCCTTCAAAATAAACCTTCTCCCAAGAGGACTCACAACTAAAATAGTAGGGGGGAAAAAATGTTACTACCGCTGGAAGAGGTGAGGATGAAAGAAGAGAAAAAGCAAGAGAGAAGCAATTGAATTTTAATGATGTTTACTTTATTTAAAAGGAAAAAAAAAACCCAAAACCAATACCACCAAACCCAAAACCTTGGGCATTTGCATCAAAGTGCCTGGCGGTAACACCGCCAGGAGAAAGCGGTTGGAAAAAGGCCACGAAAGGAGCTGCCCCTTTGCGTTTCGGCTCCGTGCATGAGTTACGGCGCGATTCCCGAGGACGCTGGGCTTATCGTTCTCGATAAGCCTCTTTTTATATGTCTGGCAGCGAGATGCGAGAAAGCAGTAATTAAATTTTTACGCGGAAGAAGGTTTCTGCTTCGCACCCGCTTTGGGAGAAGTCAGCATAAAACACAGGGGTGGGCCAATGGCGAGGGGATTTCAGTTGTATTTAGGGCAAGGCAAAAATACTAGAAAAATATAACACTCTTCATCCCAAAAAGCAAGTGCAAACCTGGGGGCACCTTCTACTCCCAATACTAATCCAACTGCCAGCTTTTTACCCACTAAACATGCACAGAAACCCCAAGAAGTTCACGAGTGGTGCAAACTCCTCCCAACATAAGCCAAGCAGAGAGACTTGTAGCTAGGTAGTAAAGCCACCGCATGCCTGGAAATCGCCTTGGACATGCGGGTAGACCCAAAACGACCTTGAAAATGGGTCTGTTTAAGATTTCCAACTCCTCCAGAGAAGCTCAAGTCCATTAAGGACACAGGCAAGCAAAGGGACGTGGTGACCTAGATGGTCCAAGAAGCTCTCCCTGTAGCCAATCCACCAAAGCCGCTACTTGCGTGAGCTTACAATTTTCTGGGCGACTTCCACCGAGCTGCTGCCATGGTTGGTCAAGGTCCAGCCACCCCACATCTCCGGGGGAAACGTCTTTTCCCAAGCCGCGAAGATGAAAAATGAGTTGCCAAACACGGGGAGGCCAACATGAGAAGAGTAGCATCTCCTCCCAGGATGAAACCCAACCACGACAAACGCCCATTAGCTCCAAAGAGATGAAAAGCAGGGGAGGAAAAAGGGTAATAAGCTATTTTCAGGTGGGGGATGCAATGTGATGCCCTGCTTAGGCAGGTGCTTCATCAGCCAGAGGAAAGGACTTGACTGGTGTCTATTTTATGAAGTCTTTTACTCCATTCTGCTGAGTGCTTGGCTGTCTTGAGGCTCCAGACTTCCAGTCGTTAGAGGCAGTTATCTCTATGCAATTTAATTAAAGTCTAGTGTTTAATGACACAATGTGCTGCTAATTATTTTTCACTGGTTGTCAGGAGGCTTTTTTTATTTTTTTGTGGTTGCAAAGCAAAATTTAATTACGGCAAAGAAAGCGCAGGGGTACTATCTTGAGGGCTTTTGGAAACAAAGAGCCTTGGGTAGGCAAGTGGCGCATCCAGCTCTGCTCAACGAGGACTATGAACAAGAAATATTGTCTGGAACAAACCACTACCACACAGGAACAAGAAATGAGGACCTGAGGGACACCTCTGGCTTGGTCCACTCTTACTTGGCCAACATAGTCATGGAGAGAGATGAACGAGACAGATGTAGATGCATCCTAAATGTCCACGTCGTCTCTGAGACATGGTCTATGGAGGTGCCATACCATGGCAGCAAGCAGGAGTTTTGGAATGAAGTAGAGCCTACGGGATGCTATGAGTTGGGTCACCCCAACTCATAGCATGAGAAACAGAGATAGACTGAGTTTGTCCATGCACATCCTCCTTGGATCAACACAGTAAAGTACTGACTTTCCTCCTTAAAATAGCTTCCCACGCAGCAAATCAAGTCCCTCTTTCAAGCTGTCATTTTGGGGGGGGAGAATCTGTTTGCATCTCAATCCGTTTCTTCTTTCAAGCCGAATTATTCCCCCATTGGAGCCTTCATCGTTCGTAGGCTACCAAACACGTTCACCGGCAATTTTAACGCTCCACAGTTTTGCCTCATCAGCAGAAGAGGGATTTGGGAACCCTGTTTACCCCTCCCTGCCTCCAAGCCTTTGTCTGCTGGGAGATTTCCCGTCTTTAAGCCTCAGTTTCCCTGTAAAGTTGAGATAATGACGCACATTTATTTTGCAAATTGCTTTGATCTCTACTGTTGAAGGGTGTTCTGCAAGACTTAATTACATGTGTCACCACCAGCCTTTGCTGCACACATTAAAGTATCTTAAGCCGCCTAGCAATGCAGAGGAGATCTGTGCAGAGAGAATTAAATGTGCAATATGCTCATCTGAGAGCAGAGTTTTGCAGTTTTGAAGAGGGCTGGTGAAGTTTCGTAGCTGATAAGTAGCTTTGAGAAACTCCACGGCATTTTTTGCCTGTGTTATTATGCCTTTTTCCTTCGTTATTAAAATATATCTGCTCAGCACTGCACTTAGAGTTGGCAGTGGGTCTAGAAGCAAGAGTTTCTTTTAGCAAGACACAGGCAGATCCCGTTTTGCTGCAAATAAACCCAACTTTCGAAAGCTAAACCCCCACTGGAAATTGTTATTTTCTTGAGATCTTTGAGACACCTACGCTCTCGGATGGCACAAGCCGTGCACAGTGACACCCAATAATTACAGCTGGTCAAAACACGGAATTTCAATCCCAGGAGAAATTCTGACATTCTGAAACTTGCAAGTTTGTTCAAGCTGACAGAGAAGATATCATTGCAAAACTGCCCACAGACACAGGGCGGGGTCTGTTTCGGAGCAGCATCTCCAGAAAAGTCCGGGTGATGACAAAATGCTTTTTGCAGAGCTTTAATATTTTGTTAGCACGTAATGCGATAGCGGCTGAGACATTAGAAGTGTTGCAAAAGCATAAAACATTAATTCAATACCCCAAATCTGGGTGATCGGGGGGAAGAACCTGCAAGAAGCCAAGCTGGATGATGCATTTCCCCAGCAGCACGGCCTTGATGAGATAAATATTGCAAAGACATTCAAGATCATTTTTGCATCCTTCTGCCCACGACTTTCCTCCTCATCAGCCATCTGCTACCCTTGAAGGGCTCGTGCTCTTTGGGGAGAGGTTTAGTTTCCAAGGCTGGAAACAGCAAGAGGAGCTGGAATGAAAGCAGCAAAAAGTCCAGGAGGAATTTGGAGGTCAAGGATGGAACCAACCCAACGTGCTCCAAGCACCCTCATCCCAAGGGCCCGCCGCAGCCTTTGCATGCACAGTAGCAAAGACAAAGAGAAAAGGAGGAAAAAGGCCCAAAAAGAAAAGAAGGAAGGGGAAAAAAAAAAAAAAAAGGGGAGGGAAAATGAGGAAGGGAAGAGAAGAGCAAAACGCTTCCCAGGGAAAAGCATCCCATCCCCAGTTCCCACCAGCATGGCAGTGGGCAGGTTAGCGAGCGGCGGGGGCAAAGGCTGGGCAAGAGCCACCGATGCAATTATTTTGGGGAGAGGAGCATGGCTTAAGAAACTCGTTCCCACCCTTTGTGGATCTTTAATGAACCTTTAAACATGCCCCAAAAAAAAAAAAAAATCAAACAAAGAGGAAGGAAAGTGAAAAGCTCTCATTAAAGCTTTTGGCAGATCTGATTAGTGGTTTTAGAGCCCTAAACAACCACTTAATTGGTAAATCCTCCGGCAGCCAAGGATAAGAAAGGGCCGGGCACAAAAGCGGACTGTTTTCCTTGTTCTTGGAGAACTGCTCCCTTCCTCCCCGGGGAGAGGGCAAGGCTGGGCAACGGCATTGCCAAGAAAAATCAAATATGCAGCAGAAACTCCCCTCTTCTCCCTTTAATCCTGTTCTCTCCATAAAAGTCGCATCAACTTTGCATTTCTCCATCTCACCCAGCCGAGATGCTTCGTATCGCAATAGGGCATCGAGCCGCCAGCACAGACCCCACCTAAAAGCAGGTTTTTGGCTCTTGGGTGTAATTTGGGCTGATGCTGAAGGCTGTGGCTGCATCCCTGGCCACATCTGCAAACAGCCCATCGCTGCTCATTTCAGGTCTTGTTTCCAGCTCTGAGAAACTACACTGTAAAGTAAAATAATAAAAAAAAAACCCAAGCAGAAATAAATAACCAACCCACTGCTGCACAGGCTGGAAGCACGGCCAGGGCCAAGCCATCCTTTTGGAGATCTCCATTTGGAGATCGCCGGCGCCTTTCTTCTCCGCGTGAGCTTCGGTAACCCGGAGAAAGCAAACTTCTCCAAGGCGGCTGAGCAAATCTCTCGTGCTGTGACTCATCCAGCAGCCCAATTTAGCTTCTCTCCCCCCCACACACCGTGTACCCCAGCACGCCGAGAGCTCGCCCCGTTTCCCTATGACTCAGGGTTGCTCCACATTTCGACGCCTCCTCGACTCTCCGCAGCCCCGCGCCTGCAGCAAAAGCCATTCGAGGTGGCTACGGGCAGCGGTGGGAAAGCCAGGGTCACGTTGCTGTTCCCTGGAAAAGCGGGGTTTGCCAGGGTGCTCCCCGTCCCCCCAAAATCACGGCGAGGCTGCAACAGCAACCCTTGCAGCAGGGTTTTCACATCGCCTCCCGTGCGGCACAAGCACCGCTGGCTTTGACCTTTTATTTCCCCCATTTATCATCGTTTCTACTATTTCAACTTCATTTCACCATCTCCATCCTTCACAGCCCCATTCCCAGCTTGGGCTGTGCCTCCCTGCGAGAGAGACGCCATCGCTGCGATTAAAACCGTCTTTAGATTGGATGCAGCAGCAAAGCACCGTGGCCGAGCGTCACTCGGCGTTTCCACCACTCCTCCCCTTGCCCTGGAAATATTTCCATGCAAACTGCGCTCGGGGGAATTTGGGAAACCCAGCTCCTCCCTGCCTCCTGTGACTTCGGTGACTTGCTGCCTTCCTTTGCTGGAGTCCGTAACGTTGCGCCGGGGATTAATTTGGCCCCGTGCCTCCATTGCCATCCTTGGCCTTGAACGCCCTTTGAGCGCCTCTTAAAAAGAGGTTGATTAATAGGAAATTACTCAAAGTCCTTTTAGCCAGCGCTGGTTTTGACACCAAGAAGGAAAGGGTAGGATGACAGTGCCCAAGTCAAACATTTGTCAAATTAATCCCTGTGCTAGATATTAGAGGCTGTTAGACACACACAAGCCTGTGGTGCCAGATGGGGTCTACCCCAGGGTACCAAGGGAGCTGGTGGAAGTGCTCACCAAGCCACTTTCAATCATGTACCCGCAGCCCTGGCTAACCGGGGAGGTCCCTGTCGACCGGAGGTTAGCAAATGTGACGCCCGTCTACAAGAAGGGCCAGAAAGAGGATTTGGGGAACTACAGGCCTGTCAGCCTGACCTCAGTGCCAGGGAACGTTATGGAGCAGAACATCTTGAGTGCCATCACGTGGCACATACAGGACAACCAATGGATCAGGCTCAGTCAGCACAGGTTCATGAAAGGCAGGTCCTGCTTGACCAACGTGATCTCCTCTATGACCAGATGACTTGCCTAGTGCTTGAGGGAAAGGCTGTGGATGTTGGCTACCGGACTCTACTAAAGCCTTTGACATCGTTTCCCACAGCATTCTCCTGGAGAAACTGGCTGCTCATGGCTTGGACGGGTGTCCTTTTCGTCAGGTGAAAACTGGCTGGATGGCCAGGCCCAAAGAGTTGTGGTGAAGGGAGTTAAATCCAGTTGGCAGCCTGTCACGAGCGGTGAGAGGATCGAGTGCTCCCTTGTTAAGTTTGCAGATGACACCAAGCTGGGTGGGAGTGTTGATCTGCTGGAGGGTAGGAGGGCTCTACAGAGGGATCTGGACAGGCTGGATCGATGGGCTGAGGTCAACTGTATGAGGTTTAATAAGGCCAAGTGCAGGGTCCTGCACTTGGGTCGCAACAACCCCATGCAACGCTACAGGCTTGGGGAGGAGTCGCTGGAGAGCTGCCTGGCGGAAAGGGACCTGGGGGTGCTGGTCGCCAGCCGGCTGAACGTGAGCCGGCAGTGTGCCCAGGTGGCCAAGAAGGCCAACAGCGTCCTGGCCTGTATCAGGAATAGTGTGGCCAGCAGGAGTAGGGATGTGACCGTGCCCCTGTACTCGGCACTGGTGAGGCCGCACCTCGAATCCTGTGTTCAGTTTTCGGCCCCTCACAACAAGAAGGACGTTGAGGTGCTGGAGCGTGTCCAGAGAAGGGCAACGGAGCTGGGGAGGGGGCTGGAGCACAAGTCTGACGAGGAGCAGCTGAGGGAACTGGGGGTGTTCAGTCTGGAGAAGAGGAGGCTGAGGGGAGACCTCATCGCTCTCTACAGCTACCTGAAAGGGGGTTGTGGTGAGGTGGGGGTTGGTCTCTTCTCCCAAGTAACTGGTGACAGGACGAGAGGAAATGGCCTCAGGTTGCACCAGGGGAGGTTTAGACTGGATATTGGGAAAAATGTCTTCACCAAAAGGGTTGGTGAAGCATTGGACAAGCATTGGAACAGGCTGCCCAGGGAAGCGGTGGAGTCACCGTCCCTGGAGGTGTTCAAAAGCCACGTAGATGTGGTGCTTAGGGACATGGTTTAGTGGTGGACGGTTTAGTGGTGGACTTGGCAGAGCTGTGTTAACAGTTGGACTTGATGGCCTTAAAAGTCTTTTCCAACCTAAATGATTCTATGATTCTACTCTATACTGTTTCAGATTTTGAATAGTTTTTTTTAAAAATCCATCACACAGCAATTCTCTAATTAACTTGGCCTTGCTTGGATGACGACACACCGATCTGATTTATGAGAAGGGAAAATATTTTAGGTAAATGCCTTTTCACATGTAGCCCAACACAAAGGGGAAGAAAAAACCTGACCGGGTGTGGGAGACCTCCGAAAGCTAAGAAATGCGTCTTAAATGGCGTGAGAGGGGGAATTTGGTCTCGGGTATCTGAAAGCAGGCAGGGATGGGGTGTGGGCAGGACAGGCAGCTGGCCACAGCCTTGGGAAATGGCATTAGGGCCACCACCACTCTGCTGCTAACGCATTAATGCTCCACTTAGGATCAGGGCCCATCGATCCATGAGCTCCGAATAACTAATTCAAGCCCCCGGTGGGTTAATATAATTTCTCCACGCTTCGAAATCTTCCCGTGACCGGCAGCTCTCCGCGCCCCATCCCTGTGATGAAGGCGGCGAGGCTCAGCGCCCCGCCTCTTCTCCAGGTCCGCAACACCGTCCTTTACTCCTGGCAGCGTCACTGCCAAGTGCTCGATGCCGAAAAAATGGGAACCTCGAAGCCCAGAGAGCCCAAACCACAGCTCCCAAGGATGCTGACTCAGCTGGACGCCCCTCCCCTGCAACACTTGCTTTCAATTTTGCTCAGGTTAATTAAAGGAGGGAGAAGATCCTCTCCTCAATGGTCTCAAATTTACAGGAACGTGAGCTCCGTCATCGCTCCAGTGCAAATCAGTTGCTTCGCTCTCGCAAAACCAAAAGAAAATTCCCCCGATTTCCTCCTTTTCCAAAACTTCTCCCTTCCTGCTTCTCCACGCCGGCACCGTTAGCTCTATCCCTTCCCCTTGGTTTGCTGGGGACAGATCCGGATGGATCATCCCACACCGGGGAAAGCCAACCCTACCCCACAGAACGCGCCAAGTTGGCAGAAACCTCCCCAAAACGCTTGCGTGCAGCATCCCAGCTGCTCGCTGCACGCCGAGATACTTCCCACTCCCACAGCAACTCCTTTTCGCTGGCGGGTGATGCCGTTCCCACCTTATCAAGCACTTTGGCACGCAAGGCGTTATATAACCCCACGATATTAAGATTTTCCAGCCCCCGTAGGCTGCCTATAAATAAGGAAAAGAGATGGGGAACAGATCCCACCAGAACCTGCTGAGGGATAAATCCACCCCCTTCACCCACGTGCAGCTAAAACTCCCTGAGGGAAGAGAAAAGGGGTCCAGGCTTGGCTTGAATTCAGCCCAGCACCTAAAAAAAGCCCACCCCCAGGATTTCACCACCACGGACCGGGTAAGGAGCAGCCCCCTAAAACTCTGCAAGCTTGGGGTCAGCTGCCTTTCTGCTCCCCAAGGCGATAGTGCGTTGCCCAACTTGCTCAGGAGCCGAATCTGATGATGAGCACGGAAAAAAACCCACCTAGAACCTCCCCACCCCTCCCAAATTCTGCTTCCCGAGCCAAAAAGCTTCGCTCCCAATGCAAAAAGGCCCCTTCTTAAGCCAAAAAGCATCACGCTGGACCCAAAACCACCCCAACGGTGGCATGCAAGTTGGGTTCAAGATTTTTTGAACCCAAAACCACCCCAACGGAGGCCACGAGAGAAAATGGGTGAATTTGGGGAGGAAAAAAGCTGGATTTGGGGAGAGAAAAAAAAAAGAAAATGGATTTGTCCTCGAGGAGGGTAAGGAGAGATGGGAGGAGGATGCTGAGGAAAGCGTCGAAGCTAGATTTTGCCTAAATTGGGGCTGAGCTGAGCCAAGTCGGCAGGGATGCGTTCGAATATCCGGCAGCTTGCGCCTTCATCCTGGACAGCAAAATTCCATTTATCTTTGCATTTCTTTGGGCTTCCATTCCTTTAAGGTTGAAATCCGTAAATGGCCTTTTTCTCCCCCTCGACCCTTCCTGTCTCTTCCTAAGCTGCTTTAGTTTCCCAACAAGATTTATTCCGGCTGCTTTCGCTCCTGTTACTGATGATCCTGGCTCGGGAATTGTCGCCGGAGGATTTGCTCTCCTTTCGTTGCTCCGCAAGCGCGACGGGCGAACGGGGCTGGTCGAGGCGAAGAAATCCTTCAGCCTTCAAAAAAATCCCATCTTCCCATAAATTGCCCGCGTTCCCCCATCGCTGGGACCTCAGAGGGGGTTGCAGTCATCCAAATTTTGGGATAAATGTGTCCTCGTGTCACAAAATAGCGCTGGTTTCTGCTTGCTAAAGCCTAGCTTTGCCCTGGGAGGGGAGAGCTGGGGGCAGTCGTTTCTCTGCAGGATATTGATAAATGCTTCTGCCTCGAAACAGGGGGGAATATTTTATATATATATATATATATAAAAATATAATCTCCAGAAAGGCTGAATACTGAAAGTTTTTAAAAAACAATCAGTTCAATCAATGCATTTCACTGTGGCTTCAACCACTTCATGCTCCCCTTCTCTCCCCGCCTTTTAATTTTATTTTTCCAAGAAAAACAACCCAAAAATTTTAAAACACAGATGCCTGGGGAGGAAAAAAAAAAAAAAAAAAAATCCTTAAACGGATTTTTTTTTTCTTTTTTTCCCCCCAAGTTTGAAACCTTCCTCCCTCAACCTTCAGCTTCTGTTGCGGCCACGCTCCTCCTCTTCCTCCCCCCGTAGCCACCGGGATGATGCTGAGCCCGTTAAGGAGCTGTAGGCTGTAAATCATCCCGTTTCCAGCCCGCTGAAATGCCTGTTCAAAAAAAAAAAGGGGGGAAGACTGATGGGAGTCTTATTTAAACATTTTGGAAGTCAATTGGGGGCATTTAAGCCTTTCTTCGTTTGCAGCCGGTCCCCCTCCAGCGAGCGAGAGCCTGAAAGGAAGACGGATGGCCGAAATAAAGCTTCTAATTGGCACCTTTTTCCCTGTCTTTAGCCAATTTCGAGGCTTAATCATGATGAATAAGAAGGAGAGAAGGGCCGAGCGGGTGCCAGGGTGAGGGAGAAGGGGCAGGACAGGAGCACCCCCCTCTCCATCCCAATTTCCCGGCGTTTCCATCGGCGCCTGCTGCCTTTTATCCGCCACGTTCCAGCAAGGATGCTGCATCTCGTTCCCGACCGCGATCTCCTGGGGCAGGCAATATCTCACCGGGCACGAGCCGAAGCCTGCAAGTGCCTTTGCAGACTAAAAATCCTATTTTTTTCTTAATTTTTTTTTTTTCTTGACAAGTCCTGGGAGATTCGGCCGAGAAAGCGCCAGGCAGGACATCGCAATCGGCTCCATCCTAGTCTTGTTCCGACCCAAAAATCTCAATGTGCTCATCCCTCGTTGGGATATTCCAACGCTCTGGGGTGTTTTTAATGGGAAAAACGCAACGTGCCGCTATTTCCCAGGAGCTAAACCTCACGCAGCCAATTTTCCACATGGATTCAGGGTGGATTTCCTAAAAATAAGCCTTTCCGCAAGCTCGCGGCAGCCTCCTCCAGCCATGGCGGCACCTCGCGCCCGTTTGCAAACCACAGCCAGACTTAAGAATATTCAGGTTATTTTGGTTATTTCCAGGCAAAAGCATGCAACGTTTTCCCAGCATCCTTGCAAAGGAGCCCAGCATCCCACAGCTCCACCCCAAGAGCAGGGAAGAGGCAACACGTTAAGTATTTTGGGGCTAAAAAGCAGGAAATCAGGGCTGAAAGCTGCAGGAGCTGTTTCACCTAAAAACTCCTGTCGGGTTCGGTCTCAATTCCCCAGGGATGAGCTGAGGTAGGGATGCGATTTCGGGGCTAAGCATCATGCTTGGTCCCCAGGCTGGTCCCCAAATCCCCTTCCCCCGGCTTTGTTCCCCCCCTTATTTCTCTGTACCATGCCATTGCCTTATTCATGGAGATTCACATTAAATTTTACCATAAAACATTACAAATTCTGCTTGGGGGGAAAAAAAAAGATAATAAAAAAAAATAACTGACATGGATCTGCTCCTTAATTCAGTGCCAAGCTGCAAGACCCCGTAACGTCTCACCCCAGGGTTTATGCTGAGGTTGCAAGAGCTCAGCCTTTTAATTTTTGTCTTTTTTCCTTTTCAAATTATTTTCGGTGAAAGTTGCTGCTGTGTTTGGGGGGGTCCCATCTCTCCTGGCCGTGCAATTTTTGTGTGTGTGTGTGTACCTCCCGCCGCGCCAAAGGGGCATCGCGGAGCCCCTTTATCCCAAACCGCATCATTCGGGCTCTTATTTCAGGGTCAGCCACCCCAATAACCCGATTTTTACTGGGATGCGGTGGTGCCTCCGCTCCCTGGTACCCTTAGGAGGAGCACAACTTAATTCGACATCCGTTCACCTTGGCCAAATTGTGCAAGAACCAACGGTTTTGGGCAAGGCAAGAACATGCCCATTTCCCCTCCCTATCCCTGCACACGCTGCTGTGGATCAGGGCACAAAAACTATGTAAAACGTTACAAAATCCGTCAATTTTGGTCCGCTACGGGTGAGCGCGGTACCCGGTGTAAATCCACCCTGGTCCCACTGATTGCCAAGGAGCAGCACCAATTTACACCCGCTGGGGGAACGGACCCTCTGTATTTGCTGCCTGCTTTTGGCAGGTCACAGTCCATCCATAAATATCAATAAACCCCAAATCCGTAATAAATCAAAGCAGGAATTATCCCAAGAAGAGAAGCAGAAACTTGCTTTTATCGAATTTTTGGATAGCGATGCAACGGGCGAAAGTTGCCCTTGACCGTGCAAACGCACCGGGGAGCTGCTCCCTGAGCAAAGGCAAAATATAAACCAAAAAATGTGAATTTAGCTCATGCAAAAAAATGTTAGGGCTGGGCACAGAGGGAAAAAAAACCTCAGGAGCTGGTTATCTTTTCTCCAGGGAGGATTTTTCCACCTTCCACTTACAGGGTGACCTCTATTGCTATAAATTCCTCGGGGTGCCTGTAATCTCCTGCGTGCAGCAGGCAGCACAAATAAATCCAGGTCGGGTCTTTTTTTCCTTTTTTTTTTTTTTTCCCACGACGAGCAACACCTATCCCGGGCAGATAACTACCAAGTTCAGAAACTCACACCCCGCAAATGTGAAAATTGGATTTCACTGATGTCCTTCAAAGAGGGGGAAAAAAAAAAAATCAAAGAAAAATGGAGATTTCCCTGTCTCTCCGGAGGAAAACTCCTCCAAAAGCGTTGGTTTAGGCTTTTCTGAAATGTCGTCTTAAGTATTTCAAAACCAAATTGAAACCCAAAGGCTTCAAAGTGAGGGGGAAATAAATAAAACGTTTCGGTTTTGAAAAAAAGATTTCTGCTCTCTCCGGACCTTTCTTCCCCAAACAGGATCCTGGCAAAACCAGTAAGAGTTTTGCAACGGACAGGAATTCTTTTTTTTTATAGATTATATTTCAATTGAGATGTTTCCCGTTGGACCTACCAACCCTCTGCCACCCTTCACAGAAGTCTGGCTCCAAGGCTGGATTTGACGCAAATTTTCTGGGGACCCAAATGCCTCTTTCGGAACCAGCTCCTTGACTTTGAAAGTTATAATTCTAATGCATTAACGAACCCAAGCGACGCCTTTTGGAAACGGGACCTTCTCGCGGCGCCCGTGTGAAGCAGGAGCGGGTCCAACGACGGGGACAAGCTCTGTCCCTGGTTTTTGGTCTCACTCGTGCCACCCAACGGTGGCCCCGCTGCTGTCCGCCATGAATAAATACAATTTTGGGGTGAGATACGGTATTTCTCCTGCTGGCAGGTGCCTATTTCCCAGCCTGCCAGGTGCAAATGAGATCTTCATCGCAACCTTCTCCACGAGCATCTTCTGGTGAGATGTCACGGCCTTGGAAATGAGCGTCACGCTGCTGTGACAGCAGAGTTTCTCCTGGTGGAGAGTCCCGTGCCCTCCCCAGCTACTAGTATTCATGGCTGGAGTAACTCAGCTGGGTCCCACAGCCACCCCAGTGCCGCCGTTGGTGTCCTCCAAGCGCTTGGGGACAACCCCAAACTCCTCAGGCTTTGACCACCTGGGCTCCTCCGTGAGCTGGCGTTTGGAGACTGGACGCCACAGGGCCCTTTATGGGAGGGGATGGCTAAATTTTCCATGGTCCAAAGGCAACATCACCATCAGCTATCCCCAGGAGATGCCAAGGCGCGCGTCTCGGCCACGCTCCTCACCTTCAACAACTCCGTGCATGCAACGGAGACGTGCAACGGCCTTTTGGGGCACCTCCCAAGCCACGCAGCACCGGCTTTTGCTACGGGACCCGGTGTCTCAGGGCGAGCGAGCGGCAGAGTCCTCCCGAAATGATGATCGCAAACAAAAAATCAATAGGCGTTGAGTTTTAATTGAATTTCTGAGCCGGGCAGGAGAGCCGGCGCCGCTTCCGCCTCTCTTCTCGCACCGGGGCTGCGGCGCAGCCAGATGAATGGACCATCCCGTCGCGGCCAGACGAGCCAACGGCTCGGGTCAGTCCGGTCGCTGGTGAGCCTAACAGCCCGTGGACTTGAGGGCGAGAGGCTTCCATCAACAGGAATAGCTTAGAATCACCCGAATCTCACTTTTTTCCCTCCTGCCCCATCCAAACTGTCACCCAGATCCCACTTTTCTTCCCCTGCCCCATCCGAACCGCATCCTCGTGCTCTTGCCGCCAGCTTGGGGCGCGTCCGGAGGCTGCGGGCGCCGAGCGCAAGGCGAGCTGGGGCAACCCACGACTTACGACTTATTTTTCCAAGACGTGGTGATGACGCGACGCAACGGATGCAGGGGACGCAGGAGGCTCCAGCCGGTGGCATATCCCTGAAATCACCATCGTCGCTGGCTCTTGGCTCCAAAGGGCCCCGGACCGGCACGCGAAATTTCGGCTGCGCAAAGCGGATCGATACCGGCTCGTTCGACCGCCCACCTTCATCCGCGATTGCATCCGGCCCGCGGCGCCGCGAGGGCTCGGGGCGGGCTGGAGGGACGTGTACAGCTCTCGGGGAAGATGAGCAAGGTCCCAGCTAAACCCAGCCTTAATCCGGGCTCTGGGTTTGAGCAGGGGCTGCCAAACGCCCCCGAATTTTGGAGGAAGGAGGCGAAGCTCTGCATCCCTCCAGCCCTGCTTTGGCACCCCCGGGGTCGGCAGGACAAGGAAAACCGACGAGGAAAAACTCCGGATAAAGCCGCGTCGCGTCACCGCAGGCAAAAACGATGCGCGAAGCCCCTTTTGCTGCAGCCTCTGTGCTCCCCACGGCACCAAAGCCCAGACGCCGGTGCAAAGCAGCCGCCGCTCGGCAGCGATTTTGGGGGGTTATAGATCACCTAAAGGGGCATCATCTGATACCATCCTGCCTCTTCCCCCTTCCCAGGGCAAAGGCACTTCATCAACACCCGCAAAAAGGATGATTTGAGGGTTGGTTTGGGGTTTTTTGGGTTTTTTGGGGGGGGTTTGGTTTGTTTTTGTCTTTTTTTTTTGCATCTCCAACCCTGCAATCCCCATTAATTTTCCCTAACGGAAACCAATTCGCACAGCAGAGGTATCCCGTTTGGAAAACCCAAATACCCGCCCTCGGGCTCCTAAAGCAAGTGGAAGATGCAGAGATGGGAAAGGAGGCAAACGGACCCCAAAATAAGGTTTAAAAACTTCGCTGAGCTACCGGTGAGCTGGTGCCCATCCCCATGGGAGCTGCTCCTGCAAAGGGCTATTTGCGGTCCGGGTCTCCGGAGCAGCCCCACGCACCTCACCCCAATTTCTTCCTCGCCCCTCCTTATTTTAGGAATTTGGCCAATTCATGAATCCCTTCATTGCTGGGGAAAAAAAAAAAAAAAATCAGGTTTTTGCAGCAAACCGGCCAAAAAATGACAAATTCAACTACTCCTGGGTGTGGGAGACGCCGGGGAGATCGCTGCTGCTGCCAGGCGCTGCGATGGGGGACCCCCAACTCAAATCGATGTGTTTTCTTGCTAAATGGCCTTTTTTGAAGGTATTTTGGAGCTTGAGTCTCCAAGGGATGCTCAACAAAAATGAATCTTAACCCAGATCCGCCCGGACGTACCGAGTCCGAAGGGACTCGTGCACGGAGGTGCCTTGGGAAGGGTCACCCACGCCCACGGGGACGGCGATGGGCAGAGCCCACCCCTGCTGCAAAACCGCTTCACCCGCCAGAAAGTCGCATCATCGCGTTATAATTAGAAGTTAATTAAAGCGGAAGAGAGCAAAGGCGCTTTAGACAGATTCGCGATACGACGAGCGCCAGAAATTTTCCCCGGTTTACGCATCGACTGCGTCGCCGGCGCCTTTTTCCAGGCTCCGGCGCTTTCGTGCGTGTCGGGCGGCTCTTTCATTCCCCTCCACGATCCCCACGCCTTTTTCCTTGCCTCTCTGGATGGATGAAGGATTTGAAGTCCTAACAGCTGCGGGGATTTGTGTGGGGAAGAGAGACGCCGATCAAAGGATTATCAAGTGGGGGGAAAAAAAAAAATCAACTCGCTTGGAAAAAATAAATAATAATAAAATAATAAAAAATGAGAGGGTTGGAGAAATTGCAGGCACACACGGAGAGACGTGGGTCTATTTATTTTTATATGTGTTTAGTTATATATTTTATATCTATTTATTTTACGATATATATGTGTGAGTATATATAGAGAGAGCAAAATAGGGGCCAAAAGAAAAACAGGGAGTACAAATTCAGGAATAACCCAGTATCCTACAAACTGGGGAGAAATGGGGTGGTTTTAGGCTGAGCCCAGTGGTATGCAAAAAAAAAAAGGGCATTTTCCAGCTTCCAGCTCCTCACCCCTTGTTTGCTCTCTCTTGGCTGAAGATGACGTTTTTCTCTTTTTTTTCCCCTCCCTACGGGATTCCCTTCTCTGTGTCGGGGTGGTGTGTGCGCCCAGGGGACCACGGGGAGAACTGGGGGGGGTCGTCTCTCTAAAATCTCACTCTCTCTGCTGTTGCCCCCAAGGACTGGGTTTCTGCAGGGAAAAGCAAAAACTCAAGCCCAGATGAAAAAGAAGGGAAAAAACCCTAAATATCTCTATAAACACGCCCAAACTGGCAGCCCAAATTAAAGTCTCCTGGGGAAGGAGAAAAATTCAGCCTGGAAAGCTAAAGAAAAGTTGGAAAAATGCTTCAGTGACCCCCAAAATGCCTCAGAGGGGGGAGAAAGTCCTGCCCCCACCCCGTAAAAATATTCCTACCCTTGTCCCCAAAGGACATCCCTCCATCGCGGGATGGGCGAGCGCTGGGGGAAGCCGACTTCGGGAATTGCTGCCTCTAAATGTCTACGGGCAAGGGGCTGCCCAGGCAGCACAAACCCGATGTCAGGTTGGCCGTCGTTCACCGAGGTCATTTAAAAGAAGAAAAGGGCATTTACATGCAATTTTAACTAAAAACTCATTCGGACGTGCCAGTTAAATTGGCTTTTTGGGAATTTCTTCCTCTTCGGTGAGAGCAGATCGAGTCCTACCGCTCCTGTAATAACTCCTCAAGTCCCGTTACACGTTTCAGCCGTTTTACGCGGCCGCCCCCCTCCTTAAAATAGACTAAAAGACGTAAACCAGGACTTTTGAACCACCGGTAATCTCACAGATTTAATTCTGTCTTAAGGATGTCGCTGAGGCGGGGGCTGAGCAACAGCCCGGGGGGTTTTCAACGTGACCGCGCGCCTTGATGGGCGGCGGCGTAAATCACTGCAAGCCATTCATTCTCCCCCCAGGTATCGTGAGCAGATGTGATGTCGCCTCCGCGCGCCCGTCAATCACACCTACGTCATCAGGACAGTTGATTGACGGCTCGGGATAGGAGGATGAACAGACACCCTGCAGGAAGCGCTTTCTACCCATAAAGTGGGGGTTTTTTTAATATTAAAGTGAACAAATAACACAATAGTTTAAGACACAGGAAACGGGGAAACAGCTTATTCCATCCAACCTCCCACCCAAAGCTGCTCCTCATCCACCTCTGCCCAAACACCAGCTGGGTTTTGGCAATCAGTTGAGTTGAGGGACCCGTTTCTCATCGGGGGTGGAAAGCCCTCCGAGCTGCTCTTCTGTGGGCGGCTTTTCAGCGGGGCACCCGGATAACAACCGGTGAAGCGCCTTGGGAGCGTTATAGGGGCTTTAGATACGGGCTTTAGATATGGGCTTTAGAGGTGCACTATGGTCCATCACCATCAAGCCTTTAGATATGCACGGACGCATCATCTATAGGCAGCTGGTGGCAACGGACAGGCTCCAAGGGACGGGGACAAGCATCATCCCAACATCTCCGTAACACCAAGCCCACTCTCCCAGCTCTTCATCCCTAAAAACCATCGTCAGGAGGAAGACTACCCAAGAAAACACGCACATCCAGCTCTGCCTTGCAGTTAGCCGCCGTCGGGTCACAAAGCAGCTGGAAGGACCCCTAAAAGCAGCAATCGCAAGTATTGCAAACGCTTTGCACGGGGACGTCGCGTGAACGCCCACGCAACGGCATCCTTCCAGAGGGACATCAGCTGCCGAGGCACCAGCTCCAGCCAGAGGCCCAGCAATTGGGGACCGAGGGGTTTGGTGAATCCACGGGGATGAGTACAGCACGTCCTTGCTCTGTAATTAGAGTGTGGCCACTTCGGAAAGCAAGAATAAAAAGCAAAATTCCCAGATCTTGATGGTCCTCTGTCACCAGCGGTTTGCTGTGAAATCACAGAACCATCAAGGTTGGAAAAGACCTTTAAGATCATCAAGTCCAACTGCCAACCCAACGCCACCACACCTGCTAAACCATGTCCCGAAGCGCCACGTCCACACGTTTTTTGAACATTTCCAGTGACGGTGACTCCACCACCTCCCTGGGCAGCCTGTGCCAATGCCTGACCACCCTCTTGGTGAAGAAATTTTTCCTGATATCCAGTCTAAACCTCCTCTGATGCAACTTGAGGCCATTTCCTCTCGTCCTATCGCTGGTTACTTGGGAGAAGAGACCAACACCCACCTCGCCACAACCCCCTTTCAGGCAGTTGTAGATCTTCTAGCAAATCTTCCAGCAAAGCAGGTCACCTTCACGACGGTATTAAATAGCATTTTTTTAAGGTCAGGATAGAGCGGGTTTGGGATTCAGCCTTCTCCACCTGTCCAAAGTTGGACATTAAGTCATTTTTATTCCATACACACCCAACGCGGATAAATCCGACTTGTCATACTCGCATCACCCAAACGTACATCTGAGACGGGACCGTCGTGGTCCTCAGTGCTCAGCATCCTCCTCTCCACCCGAACGATGCTCGCACGACGGGGCTTCGCTTAAATCCCCGGCACAAGCCAGTCTGGAAGCAAAACGAGCCTCCGAAGCCCCACGTTTTGTTGCAACCCATCCTCAAAGCTTGACCTTGGAAGGTACTGGAGGGGTTTTCCTTGCACCGAAACACCGGGGAGCTTTGAGCTGACATTTCCCCGGCGTGGAAAAGCAAAAAAAAAAAAAAAAAACCACACCCAAAAAAACCCCCCACCAACAAGCAACAACCCAAGGAATTAGCGGCTGTCGTGCAGATCATATTTTATATTTGTGTTCAGATAAACATGGATTTTGGCTTCCTGCCCAGGCCGGCGAAAGCTTTTATCTCCCAAAAAACACCGGGGACCAGGTGAACTTTAAAAAAAAACCAAAACATTTCCCACCTCCTCCTGCCATCTCCATCCTCCAGCCGGGGACCTTTGTGCTTTCTTTCTCTGTAACGAGTTTATTGCTTAAAAATACCTTTTTTTTTTTCCCCTGCCTTTTTTTTCTTCCTTCTCCCCCCCATTCCTCATGCTAATTTATGGAAATCAAACGGCGCCTGTTCCCAGCCAGGGATAATACCGGGGAGGTATTAAGGGCTGGGGGCACCCAGCAAAGGGGGGGCTGTAAATACTGATAGTTCTGTAAGGAGAAGGCGGTTCCATTTAATTAAATCCGCTCGTTCTCCGCTTTTAAATGAGTCCTGAGCCAATAATTTTGGAGCGACGCAGCCCATAAAAAGCCGGCGATGCTCCGGAGAGCCCGTTTACACGTCTCTGTTGCTGCGTCACCTCCACGGACGACGGTCCCTCCCCTCTCATCATCCTCAAGGCTGGATTTTGGGGGGGGGTTATATCTTTTATTTTTTTTCCAGGTAATTCCATACAGGCCGCTGGGTGCTGCCGGGCATTCCCACCCCCTCCCATAACATCCCGCATCGCTCAATTCTCCTTGCTCCGATAATCCGGATCTAATTTGCCGGGAGCCCAGCGCCGAGTCTTTCGGCACTTCATTAGGGCGCGTGAGCGGCATCTCATCACCGCACCCCCCCGCCGCCATCCGGAGCGAATTTCCCGTTGGAAAAATCCAAAAATAAAAGCCGAATTTGCAATCCAGGGTCCGTCCCCCCTCCGGGAACCGGCTGATTTCCCCAAGCGATTTTCGGTTGCGTGGGGTGCAAAGTTTCCGCGACCCAAACCCGGGTTTATTTATGCTCCTCCAGTTTAAGCTCGTTTTAGCTTTTCCCCAATGGGTCCAAATATTAACGCGCTTTCCTCGGGGTAATTTTTACTTCTTGAAGCTTTATGTGTTCATCCGGATTCAGCAATTATTTCCGGAAATCTCGTGCGTTCCCACAGGGCAAGGGACCCCATCCACAACCCACGGGCAGCTCCCCCCGCCGTTGAACCCAGCTTTACTGTGCGTGGAAAAGGCTGAAAATCATCGTTACAGGCATTTTCCCTCGGGAAAAGCCCACCTTTAGGGGTTTTTGGGGTGAAAAAACAGGTGATTGCGGGGGGACATGAAGATGGGGGGAAATCTCAAGGGATGAGCTGCCCGGATTTGGGAGCAGCAGGGAGGATAGGACGGAAGGTCAACCCCGTGCATGAATTTATTATGGGGGTTTGGGGTGAAAATCAGGGCGGCTTATTCCGCATATAGCCCAGTCGCGGGGTACCCCCCACGCGTCTCGGGGGCAGCTGGTTTCAGGGCTTACGAGGGTGTTGGGTGAGACGAGCCCCCGCTCCGGGCGCTGCGAGCGGCCCCTCTCCGCGGGCGCGGAGAAAGGGAGACGGAGCGGCACGAGGCGGGGAGCGAGCACGAGCGCAGGCTGGAGTTATTTATAGGACGCGGTTTTGTGCGGGAGGAGAGAACGATGCCAAAAAAGAGACGGTAAAAATAATCCCGGAGGCAGGTGCCTCGGGGAGGAGGCTGCTGCCAGCGACAGCTTGGGAGAAGTGCAAGGTGAGAAGAAAAGGTGGGGGAAAAAAATAGAAAATCGTCATTAAAAGTATATATATTTGCATTTTTCTGCATCATCTCTCACCCACGCAGAGAAACCCCGTCCTTCGCAAAACCGTCGCGCCGGAAAATTGGAGGTTGGGCTTTAGGGACTTTCCTTCTTGCCGTAAAATTGGGCGCACCCGTGGCGCTGGCTCAGGTTTTGGGGAGCCAAGAGCTCCCCAAAACCCAGACAAAGAATCCTGTGGAGGATTAGACACAGGACACGACCCCCGACTGGTTCCCACGGGAAGAGTAGGGAAAATAACCCCTTGGATCCAACGGCGATTCTCCACACGCTTTGCCTCGCGGATAGAAATCCGAGCCCTGAAAACCGTTTTCCTTCTGCTCAAAACTCTATTCCTAAGAAAAAAACTTTATTAACTTAGCCCGCAAAGCTCTTACCCTCTCAGGGGCGGGAAGAAAAAAAAAAAGCAGGTTATTTTGAGCAAAAGATCCATTTTGCCTGGAATTTTGCCTTCAGCAGCCCTCCTGGAAGTATTTGCGCGGCGTTCTAAGCCGCGGGATTGACGCAGGGAAGGGAACACACCAGACCCACGCCTGCCCCACATCGCATGGATGCGGCTGGCACCGAGATGGCTCTTGCTTATATACATAGAAAAAATACCTCTATAGCTTGTTAAAATGTGGCATGTACACATGTACATTAAAAATATAAATATACAGAAATAGGAAAAGGCACCAGAAACAGAGGGGGTTAATCACGCCGCGCACTCCAGCTCCGAAGAGCCGCAATCGTATAATCAAGGCGAGTGCTGGCAGCAAAGTGGCATCTCGACGTCTCGTTATTCCTTCCGCGACCTCGTCCCCTCCCTCCCCTTCCCTTTTTTCCCCACACGAATCCATCTCCTCGCCCTCCTTTCGCAGCAGCTTTCATCAGCTCGTCACCCAGCGACAACAAGCCGGGCTGCGAGCGCGGTGCGAAAAAACAGCACGAACCACGTTGGCAAGAAGAGGAAAACACCTGATAATAATCCAAACCCACCCAAAGCTTGACGGTCCCTCCCCATAGCACGAAACCCGGGAAGATGTTCCTCAGCCGGCAGCGGTTTTGGCTGGAAGGGCTGAGAGCGGCCGCTCGCACCCAAGCGCGCGAAGGCGAGAGGAGAAGCAAGCAAGACGGGACGAGCTTCGCTGCAAGCGTGCGGGCTGCGACGCACTCGTTCCTGGCTCACACGGAAAAGAAAAAGCTCTCGCACGTGCTGGGATGGGATTAATTTTGTTTGCAAAGTAGTAAAAAAAAAAAAAACCAAACTAAACCCCCCCCCCCCAAAACCGAAACCACCCACACATCTTGCTTTTATTTTCCCTTCCCCGATGTCTGTTGGCCTGGGAAACGCGGAAGGATGAGGCCAGGAGGGATCTCCGCCGCTCAGCGGCACGGTCCCGCGCCTCGGCTGACAAGGGGAGGACAAATGAGAACATTTAGGCAGTAATTAGGCAGTAATGACCTACTTGGAGGTCTCTACCGTGCAGGAAAGAACCTGAGCCAGGACTCGGGCGAAGCGAGCTTGAGTGTATTCAGCAATTTATGAGGTTATTGCTGGCTCGTGGGGAACCGGTGACCGAGTCATTAACCCCGTTATGGACTTCTGCTTCTCACCTCTTCTAAATAAAAAACCCCTTTTTTTTAAAAGCCAAACCCTCTGTTCCTCCAAACTGGGAGCTGCTGGGCTCCTCTAGCCTCTTCTAGCAAAGCAAAGAGGCGTCATCGCAGGTGCTGGAGGATGCAGCTGCCTTTGCAGAGCCAGCATGAAGAAAAAAAAAAAAAAGGGGGTTTTATCCCCACATTTCCAGCCCTTGGAGGCTTTTCTTCATGCCTGATGAATGCACCCACCCCCCGAGCAGAGGCTTTTGCAATACTTGAGCACCTTCCCAGCACTATATATAGATGCTCTTACTTAGACTGAAGGAATTGATTGTACTTCGGGGGAAAAAAACCACCCACATCTTTGTCCAAGTTCCGCATACTGCCGAGCGCGGGCAATTTAGGGAGGGTTTTGGCACATCGGCTAAGCTGGAGCAAAACCGCAGCCGTCTCCTCCTCAAATCCCTCTCTGCTGGGTATGGAGCTCACCTGGCTCCCAGAGACCGCCCCAAACCCAACCGGAGACGCTCAACAGGACCCCGGGTGCTGGTGAGGGCGTTGGATGGGATCCCGTCCTCCTGTGAAGGAGCTGGAAATAATTTGAGCCCTCCTGCTTGAGGCTTCTGGTAATCCTGGGGTTTGGCTTTGTTTTTTTTTTTTAACAGGGAAGGCTGCAAAGATTAAACCCCCACGCTGCGACAGAAGCGAGCGTTTCCAAGCCTGGCACCAACGCAGGTTGGTATCTGCTTTGAATCCAAGTTCAAGATTTTGCTTCCTTCCACTTGACTCGCTCCCCACAGAGATGCCAGCGGGATACGGGCAGTTTGGAAGCAGCAAGGGGAGCAGACCTTTCATGCATGGACTTTTTTGTCCATCCTGGTGTCCAACCAAAAGAGAAACCCAAGGCGGGCTTC
Organism: Phaethon aethereus; assembly: GCF_964289735.1. Lineage (NCBI taxonomy): Eukaryota > Metazoa > Chordata > Aves > Phaethontiformes > Phaethontidae > Phaethon > Phaethon aethereus. The sequence continues at coordinate 2,074,559 of NC_138597.1, read as the reverse complement.
AGCTTCACCACCCAAGATGTCTTTTAAATATTCACATCTTGGCCATGACCTTCATGCTCTTGTCAACTAGGAAAAAAAAAGGAGGTGTACGAACAAGAAAGCAAAGAAAAAGGACGTTAGCCCAAGATAATGGCACCCTAAAGGCACTTATTTCTCTCTGCTGATCCTTACGGGAAGGCGCACAACCTGCTCCGGTACCTTAACGGCAGGTACCTAAACCCGGGCAAAGCGCATCCTCTTCCAGCGGCATCCCATCTCCCAGAGCCTCGGGGATCGGGTCCTCACCGGGATTCCCCCGGGCACAGCCATCCGAGATGGTGCAGAGCATCCTTAATTACCACTACGTCCCATTTGCTCTCCAGGGTGGTATCAGCTTTGCAGCGTCGCCGCGACGCCTCATCGCGGCGTTAACACGCCGTGACTTGGACGACATCCGCTCCGCTGCGCCGCTGTGCCCCACCTCCGCCTATTAACGCGAGCGATCCGGCCCTCAACCTGTCACGACGCCTTAAAAATCAACGGCGGGGCGGCTCGGGGTCGCCCAAGGCAGCCCGCAAACCGCCCGACGAATCCGCGCGCGAGGCGCGGAGAGCGACGCGACGTCGCCGGCGCGCGCGGCGGGGATCCCGTGAGGCGCGGCAGCAGCGTCGGAGCAGAGCGGGGTGAAAAGCGTTGGGGAAATAGCTTGGTTGCCAAAGAAAAAGGGAAGGAAAAGGTTAAGTAACAATAAATAAATAAATATATATAATAAAGCAGCGTTTGGCTGGGGAAAGCATTCGCGGTGGCTCCCAGAGGTGCATCCTCGGGTCGGGGCGTGATGCTCTGGGATAAGCAAATCTTTGCTTTCCCACAAGGAAATCACTCTTATTTTTGGAGGATTATGAGCATTAGGCGCAGCACTTTTTTGGGGGAGGGGAAAAAAACCCACCAACAAACCAGAAACAAGGGATGCTGCAGAGAGGAGAGACCCAACACGCGACGGGGCAGGATCCCAGGCAGCGCAAGCCCCATCCCCAGTCATTACTCTCCAAAAATACAACATTTCACCCCAAATATTTCCTCTCCATTTAAACCCACATGATGAGGAGCGGGTAAAGCAAACACCCGTGCAAACCCCCTGTACCCGAGACGGGAGGAAAACGGCCTCGAACTGGGCTTCGCCTCACGCCGCTCGTCCTCGGGAGCCTCCCAATTGCATTTTAATTTGTTTTCCCCGTTTCTTCAGCGTTTGCAACCAGGAAAGTTGCATATAAAGTGTCCTTGATGACCTCAGCGTAGGTGGGGATGGGGTCTGCGTCACATCCCACAGGCATCCCAGGGGGTACTTGGGTCCTCCTGAAGCCTCCAACCCCATTAGTGGGTTTATCCCCAAATTATGGAGGATTATTTCTCACCTTCTTTCCTTCCCCGGGGCCAAATAAGAGGCTGAGCAGGAGAGGGAGACAAGCAAGGTCATCCCGGAGCCTTTCCAAGGGTTGAACGTTAAATCAACTCTCTTAAGCTCAGTTGCATAACGCTTTTTTGGGGATGCTGAGACTTTTGGGCAAGACACAAGCTGGTAGATCATTGCGTTGCCCAACTGCGTCTTTTTCAGTGCCTGCAGTGTCACAAATCCAGCAGCTTCTGCTCTCCGAGCACCAGCAAACCTTTCTGCTGGAGAAAAGGAAAGGAGAAAGAGTTTTGTGGGCAAAATCCTGGGGGAGAAGGTAAGCGCTTGGCTACCTCCTCGCCATGAGGAGAAATATCCCCAAATGGGGACACGAGCAACGGGGCTGGGTGGGCAACCAGGAGCCAGCAGCTCCCTGCAGCCTCACCAGGAGGTTCACCAGCAACGCTACCACCCAGGGCGAGCAAAAGGCCACGGACAAGCCATGTCACAGCTTTTGGGGTCGTGACAACCCCGTTGTCACCTGGAGCATCCCCAAGAAGAGCTGCAGGAGGTCGCTCCTCAGCCAACAGGTAAACCCAGGCTCGCATTAAAGGACCGCGATGGGTGATGGGTTTCCGCCAGTTAGAGGCACGCCAGCTCCCAGGAGTATTTCTGATCACTCCCGATTTCCATTTCCTCCCATCACCGGCTTCTCCTTCCAAAGAAAATCACTTGCAACTACAAAGCTGCTCCATTTTGACAATTTCAGAACACAAAAACCTATTGCAATCGCTCCGAAACGTCTTCAAAGCGGCGCTGCCGTCAGTCAATCACCCTTCCCTACCGCCACAAAGGCGCTCCGCAGAAAAAAGGTTCATCCAAAAAGCGCTGACAAAATTTGAGCTGCTCTTCTTTCTGCCAAATCAAAAGATCTTTTATGAAAGCTGAACCACTTCTAAAAAAAAAACAACCTCAAATATAGACTCATATCATGGGATCATTTGACTCTGTAGCCAAACTTCTTCCTGTGACCACAAAGACTAGAAAAAACCCTACGGCTTAAAAATCCCCCAAAACCTAGGTTTTTGAGGGTTTTTTTTTCCTCCTGACCACGTGCTGTAGCATCTCAGCTCTCTGCTTGGAGGAAGAGGATGGGAAACATCGGTCCCTGGAGCACCAGGCACGCAGGTGTAAAACAGGCTGCAAGCGGAGCCAGTCACAATCTATTCAATCTCCCTCTATTTTTTTTTTTTGGGGTATGAAAAATTGTGTTAAGCTAAAATTTGCACAGAATTGGGAACCCTCCACGCTTGTAATTACTTACTTTAATGTGCTGTTTGACAGCTCTCGTGATTACTGTGGTTTTAAGGCTCCCGGCATCTCATCATCGCACGAGCCGCTCAGGCTTTGGGAAGAGAAACGTGAATTTCTCCCCCTTGCGAATGCACAGAAAAGCTTGGGAATTCAACCAAAACGTGCCCGAGCCGGAAGATAAACGGGGAGACCCTCCACGCGCCGCGATTCCTCCTCGTTATCGCCGAGCCCAGCTAATTCCCACCACGCCGCCGCTAAACCCTTTACCCCGTGAACCAGCGCGTCCGGAGGGATGGTTTAGTTCTTTCCCCTCTAACCAGATTAGGCAAAGCAGCTCTCGGGCTCTCGGTGATCCCGGCCGGCATTCACCGGGGCCGGCGCCGAGCCGGTGACCCACGGTCAAGGACTCACTCTGGTTTCGGAAAAGGATATTTAAAGTTAAGAAAAAAAATACGCATCATCAGCTCTGAGCATCGAAGCCAAGAGGAGCTTTGCGGTATTTCAATGGGGGACCCAAACCCCTTCCTCCAATTTCTCCAGCCAGATCGACAGGAAACAAAGCCACAGAACCATCAAGGTTGGAAAAGACCTTCAAGATCATCAAGTCCAACCGTCAACCCAACAGCGCCGTGCCCGCTACACCATGTCCTGAAGTGCCACGTCTACAGGTTTTTCGAACGCCGTGTCCACCACTTGGGTTCAACCCCTCCAAAGCCCTTGACCCATTGCAAAACCTTTAATTCCAATAAGGAATTCCTCCTGCAAAGCGACAGGAAAACCCCATCGCGTGTCCGACAAGGTCGAACAGCGTGGAAATATCCATCTTTTCCCAAATCCCAAAGTACAAGGGAGCAGCAACGGCTTCGTCTACCGCGATTCCCATTCTCCTGCCCTGGGCGCGGGCAGACCTCTAGAAAAAGACATTTTCATATTTCAAAGTCTCCTGTGCTTTGTCTGCACTTTTCCTACCGATACTGAAAATGCATTTGGGCGGATTTGAATTTAATGAAATGTTGCTTCCTTTTCCTCTCCTTAAAAGCCCGGTTCTTGCATTTATTTCCTGCCACCGCCGCGTAACACCTGAAGCAAGCGATTCAACCGAGGACATTATTATTGTCTGGTTTTTTCCCTTACCTATAGTTTAAGTGTTTTATACTAGAAGCTTGGTACGAACAAGGGAGCGTCGTGAGAAATGCTCGCGGTCAAGGGCGAGACGCGGAAGGCTGCCTATAAGTTAACTCCACTCGTGTCTGTATATCCCTGTGAGAAGAGCACATGGTGCTCCGGCAAAATGAGACGAGGAGAAGGAGAAGGAGAGGAGAAGGAGAAGGAGAAGGAGAAGGAGAAGGTGAAGGCAAAGGCGAAGGCGAAGAAGGCGAAGGCGAAGGAGAAGGCGAAGGTGAAGGAGAAGGCGAAGGCGAAGGCGAAGGAGAAGGCGAAGGTGAAGGAGAAGGCGAAGAAGGCGAAGGCGAAGGAGAAGGTGAAGGCGAAGGAGAAGGCGAAGGCGAAGGAGAAGGCGAAGGCGAAGGAGAAGGAGAAGGAGAAGGCGAAGGAGAAGGAGAAGGAGAAGGAGAAGGAGAAGGAGAAGGAGAAGGTGAAGGCGAAGGCGAAGGCGAAGGAGAAGGCGAAGGAGAAGGAGAAGGCGAAGGCGAAGGAGAAGGCGAAGGCGAAGGCGAAGGCGAAGGAGAAGGAGAAGGCGAAGGCGAAGGCGAAGGCGAAGGCGAAGGAGAAGGCGAAGGCGAAGGAGAAGGCGAAGGAGAAGGCGAAGGAGAAGGAGAAGGCGAAGGCGAAGGAGAAGGCGAAGGAGAAGGAGAAGGCGAAGGTGAAGGAGAAGGCGAAGGAGAAGGAGAAGGAGAAGGTGAAGGCGAAGGAGAAGGCGAAGGAGAAGGAGAAGGAGAAGGCGAAGGCGAAGGAGAAGGCGAAGGCGAAGGAGAAGGCGAAGGAGAAGGAGAAGGCGAAGGAGAAGGAGAAGGCGAAGACGAAGGCGAAGGCGAAGGAGAAGGAGAAGGCGAAGGCGAAGGAGAAGGAGAAGGCGAAGGAGAAGGAGAAGGCGAAGGCGAAGGAGAAGGCGAAGGCGAAGGAGAAGGCGAAGGCGAAGGCGAAGGCGAAGGAGAAGGAGAAGGCGAAGGCGAAGGAGAAGGAGAAGGCGAAGGCGCAGGAGAAGGCGCAGGAGAAGGCGCAGGAGAAGGCGAAGTAAATGGGCAGCGAGTGGGATAAATGGGATGGAAACGGGTCTGGCCGCAATTCTGACATCGCTTCCCGGCGTCTCCCAGCCCCGCGGGTTGGTGCAAGGATGGGAAAAAGGAGCGAGAAAATCACCATGTAATGCAGGTTTGCAAAAGGAGCTCTAGCAGGAGGAGCGGGTGGGGAGATGCTTCAAGCACAAGAGGCAGAAGATCACCCGGAGCGATAAAAATCGCACCCGACCCTGCTAACCTGCGCCCGTTTTCCCTGCGGAGCCTGAATTTGGGGTCTGCGGTACCCCTGGGGGGGACAAATACCCAGCCTTGGAGCTGGGAAGCTCGAGCATTGGAAAGGCATCCCCACCTCATCCCCTCTCGGGGCTTGGAAGAAGGAAAAAAAAAAAAAACCACCAAAAAAACCCCCCAAAAAACACACCAAAAAGCCACGTGGTGCCACGCCGGAGTGGGAGGTTGATGAAGGACACATGGACAGTGTTAAAAAAGGGTGGTTATCCTTTCAGAAAAACAGGGGTTTACTTCAAAATATTGCCCCTAAGCCAGGCTATGTAGTTTTGTCATGTTTGGCGGCAGGTCCCCAGTACACCCAGTTCCACACCAGCATCCTGCCATTCAACGTACCAACTCGGCAGCTATTTCGGGGGGGGAAAAAAAAAAAATTAAAAAAAAAAAAAAAATCAGCCTGATCTCACTCAAGTCCTAAATGAGCACATCACGCCATCACGCCTCCATTAGCCAGCTTACAAATCCCTCAAAACTACGCCATTAATTACTCTTTCCTCTCCATTTGGAGGCCCCGTGACTTCGCTGCCGCAGACCCGCGCCATCACATCGCTTCCCGTTTACCTCCACGCTCGGTAGCCAAACGACTTGAGCGTTTAGCCGCGGCTCTAAGCGGCACGACCGCTTCCCGACCCTCTATTCCCCGGCTTCTTTTGCCTTTAGGAGGATCCTAAATTTACAGAAAACGCAGCGTTTTCCTCCTTTGAAGCCCAATTCGGGCTTTTATTTTAGAAACTGGGGGTTGCACGCAATGTTCGTTTCCCTGCCCCGGGATGGGCTGCAGGAAAAATCCAGCTTTGCTCCGCTGAACCTCACCCGGCGTCGGTGTTTCAGCCGCCTCCTGAGCCACCCATGTGGCAAATGGGGCAAAAAAGGCTGGTTTTAATTTTTTTTTCCCCCGCCCCAACCTTGGGGGTTTTTTTCGTACGTCTTGCGAGCACCAGCTGGTGCGACACAGCGCGACGGGCGCAGGATGAGACCGAAGGGATGCACGGCCCCGGGATGCGACGCAGCCTCGGGGAGCGGGCGCCGAGCAGCGTTTCCCACCTCCCAGACACGTGCCCTAATTACGGGGCCCGCTAATTAAACTGCTTCTCGGACCAGAGGAAGGGCGACGTAGAGCCGAGCCTGAAAACCAGGACGCCGGTGCCACGGAGGGGACCCCAAAAAGCAGGTCTGGATGTCAAACACGCCCCCGGGGACACGTCCCCCATCCCGGCTACCGCAGCCGAGGCGTTTATCCCAGGAGCCCGGAAAAGCTCCGGACCAGGCTGGGATACACGGAGCAGCTCAGAGGGTGCGAATCAGCCAGCGCCAAACCCATCCCGGCCAGAAAAGTCCATGAGATAAGGTCAAATTAAAAAAAAACCCTCTCTGAAGCCCACCTTCTCCAGAAGATCCTACAAAGCGCACCTGGACCAAGACTTCATTAAAAAAAAAATAAAAATCTCCTTCCTAGAAGTCATCACCTCTAAGAAAAACCGGATTTAAGTCAGGTCGGAACATACCGCGCTTCCCTCGGTGCGGGAGCCGAAGGGCTGCGAGGTGAGTCCCGGCTTTCCTGCTCCAAAACCGGCATCTCCGGGCGTGAGCCCACAATCGGGGAAACACAAACTAGTGAGGATTCAGCTCAGTGGAACTATTTTTCCCCCTAGGTTTTTTGGGGGAAAAAAAAGACCGAAAGAACCAGCAGCAAGAAATCCCTGTACCAGCTCCAGCCCGGGAACCGTTGCAGGTGCCACTGACTCCTGATGAGCTTCAGGCGTTGCCCCACCTGAAGAAAATAAATTCCTGCTGCCCCACGTAAATTCGGCTGCAAAAATTCGGGGGAAACGGCAAAAATTCAGGGGAAACGGCAAAAATTCAGGGGAAGCGGCAAAAATTCAGGGGAAGCGGCAAAAATTCGGGGGAAGCGGCAAAAATTCGGGGGAAACGGCAAAAATTCAAGGGAAATGGCAAAAATTTGGGGGAAATGGCAAAAATTTGGGGGAAACGGCAAAAATTCAGGGGAAGCGGCAAAAATTCGGGGGAAGCGGCAAAAATTCAAGGGAAACGGCAAAAATTTGGGGGAAACGGCAAAAATTCAGGGGAAACTGCAAGAATTCAGGGGAACCTGCCAAAATCAGCTGCTGCTTAGCAGGGGAACCCCTCCTTTTGCAAACACCCCTTGGGGGAGGATTTCCAGCTCCTGCTGAGGTCAAACCCAGCACCTAAATCCAGCCTAGGCTGGATCTAAGCCTAGGCTGAGCTTAGCCCCTTGCCCCCCCGTTCCTGTTCTTCCCCTGCTGCCAAACTCCTCTCCCGTTACATTTTTAAAAGTTTAAGGTGAAGTGATTAGGGAGGCGGGAGCGGCGTGGCGCGACCCGGGGCACGTGTTTGAGGTGCCCGTCGCGGCTCTGAAAGGGCCAAATCTCAGTTTTATAAAAACTCCGTCTCCTAAAAATCTCCGCCTTCTAAAAAACTCCGTCTTCTAAAAGGGGAGCAGGCAAAATATAAAATTTTCTCCCAATAAAGAGCTCTTTCTCCTTGTGTTTCAACCCTATTGCAAAGCAAAATATACCATATTGCAACGTTTTGCCGAAATAAAGACAAGGTTTTAGCAGAGCTCAGGCCCGCCTCCGCGCGCCCGGCGCTTTATTAATAGCGATTTTTTTTTTTTTTTAATTTTTTTTTTTGCGTTTCCCCAGGCTGGCTCCGACTCGTGTCACCGCCTCGGTGACACCGATGTGAATAGGAGAGCGATGCTCGCGTGGAAACAAGTAGGTCAGGCTGTAAAACAAGGACAGGCTGTCACCCGGGCGCGGGGACTTGCTCCCACGGTCCTTGTTTCATCTCTCAGCAGCTGCAAAGGGGCCAGATCCGGCCAAAATTTAAGCACTTAGTCCTTGCTAATCACGGCAGCGCGTTGACATCGTCGCGGAGGGGCTTAAGTGCTTTGCTGGCTGGGGTTGAGTTGGATTTTTCTGCGTTTATATGTCTGTTGGGAATCCACGGGGCTTTTTTTATCCTCGTCTGCGTAATGGGAACGTTACGGGCGGGGCAAATATAGGGACAATTTAAAGCAAGTCGTTAAGCAGAAAAGTCCTTGAAGGAAATAAATCCAGGGCAGAGGGATGAATCTGGCGGCGGGAGAGGCTCAGGGTAAGGCAAGGGAGCTAAAAGCAGATTGTTTGGGGCTGAGATACCCCCCCAGCTACTAAATCCACCCCAAAAAAGTGCTTTTTTCATCCCATGCCACCCTATCAGGATTTTCACTGCTCCATCTCAGGGTATTATAGATGCTGAGAGAGACAAAAAAATGGCTTTTCCCTATTCCTTGCAGCTTTTCTCTTTCTCTCCTTCCCTGTTAAGGTCCCAGTTATAAATCTACTCAGAAAAGGGGGAAGAAAAAAAAAAAAAAGACACGGGAGCTGTTCCCAAATAGGAATTATCACCGAGGTTATTTTTTTCCAGAGGCCTGGCCAACTCGTGAGTGGAGTAGAAAAACCTCAACATCCCATTTTTTTCAACCCGCAAAGGGTTAATCCATCTAAGAAAAGAAAAGGAAAAAAAAAAATCCTCAAATAAAGCCATTACATCCCATCCCCGCCCGGCCTGAACAAGCCACCGTCGGATAAATGGGGGAAAATTGCAAGAAGGTGCATAATGACCCCGAGTTATTTCCGAGCGATTATGGAGGATAACAGTTATTACGGGCAAGAACAAGGAAGGTCAAACGGCCTGATCCTGGTGCAAGGCAGCTGTGCGGCTGTTTTCGCGGGGAACGGGGGGGGTTTAGCCTCTGAAAATATCCCCACGGGGAACAGCAATTTTCTAAACCCCTGTTGGTGCGGGAATAAGCAAGCCTGGGTCATGCAAGGGGGAAAATCGCCCGAATTAGGGGTGTCTGGGGGCTTGCAGCGCTGGAAATGTGCTACCATGGGCTGATGCTCTGCTACAGCACTGCCTGGGTGACCCTGGGCATGTCCCTTAGCCTCCAGTCAAGACCTGCCTCCAGCCACTTCACTCAAAATCGTAATTTAATTTAAATAAAATCCCTTTTTCCATAGAAGAACTCAGCAAAGACACCAGTTTTTAACCTTTCCTTGGAGAAATATCTGAAAAACCCACCATTATCCGAGCCCGCAGAGCAAGATACAGGGAAGATGCCGAGATGGGACAGGGATGAGCAGGGAAATAAGGGAAACCAGGAGAGACAGGAAATTTGGGAGCACCGAACCCCTCCCCGTTCCTGCCGGTGACACGTTATTCGAGTCTCCCATGAGGGACACTAATTCTTATGGCGGAGCACACTCGTCTCCCTATTATAGGAATAATTTAATTACCTTGGAGAAATGTAATTAATTTTAATTGTTCATGATAATTCATTGTTTAATATATTAATAATTTTTTAAAAAAAATCCTAATGCCCAGTAACTGTCCTGTAATGTGCTAATTAAAGTCTCATATAGGAAACACTTAGTTTAAAGCATTGGGAAATCCTTTCTGGTCTCCAGAGCCCAAGTCAGTCACCCAAGAAGATGGAGGGAGGCGAGAAGGGAGGTAGGGCTGCACCCACCGCACCCCGAACCCCAAATCCGCCTGCAGCCCTTGCGTTGGGTGCCAATTCACCCGGATATCCCTTTTTCCTGAGATTTTTGGCCTCCTGAAATTATCTGTGGGAGGGTTCATCCTTCTTCTCCGGCAGCCCGCTGCACCCCCAGAGCGACGCTCTGTCGAGCTTTGCAGGGTGGAAACCGCTCGTTTCCGTGTCCTCCGCTGGTCTCATAACCATCTGAAGTACTTAAATATACAATTTCCGTCAAGGAATTACATGCTGCCGGCAGCCTTTTAAACCGGGGAAAGGACCCCCCGTGGAACTGTTTGCTTTCTTGGAGCGGTATCATCTTCGGCGAAGGATTTGTCCTCTGATTGCATCATCTGTGCCTTGGGAAGACGCGATTGCATCCCTTGTTTTACTAATTTTTTCCACTTTTCCTCTCTTTTTTTTTTTTATTTCCCCTGCCTTGGAGAAAAGCTCTGCAATTGCAAGTCCTGACATCCCCCCAGCCCAGGATTTGTGTGCTCAGACCCCCCCCAGGTCCCAACATCCCCCCAGCCCAAGACCTGGGTGCTCAGACCCCCACCAGGTCCCAGCATCCTCCCAAGCCCAAGATTTGGGTGCTCAGATCCACCCCCCCCCCGGTCCCAGCATCCCCTCAAGCCCAAGATCTGGGTGCTCAGACCCCCCCCAGGTCCCAACATCCCCCCAGCCCAAGACCTGGGTGCCTAGACCCACCCCCAGGTCCCAACATCCCCCCAGCCCAAGGTTTGGGTGCTCAGACTCCTCCCAGGTCCCAACACCCCCCTAAGCCCAAGATTTGGGTGCTCAGACCCACCAGCCACAAGACTCCCATTTTGGGGCAGTTTAGTGGGAAATAAGTAACGGGTACCAAAGCAGCACCCAGTGGGGTGCAGGACCCTGTTGCACCAACTGTCCCCACCTCCTCATGCACCCCCCTGGGTCACGGTCCCCCCCACCCCGTCACGGCAGGACAGACCCACAAACCCCTGGAGATGCTCCCCAAAAAGCGAGACCACATCGCTCCCAAGCCGCGGCGCCAAAACGGGGACAAGAAACAGCAAATTTGGGGCAAGGAGGTGATGCCCGACGCCGGCTGGACGCACGTTGGCTCCCAAAGCGCCCGGCACGTGATGGCGGTTTGGAGACGGAGGAGTTGGGGGGCTTTGCTGCTCCCGAAAGCATCCGTTGAATCCTCGTTGGAGGCGAGAAGAGCTTCTCCGTCCTCCCTCACCCCCGGCAGCAAAAAAAAAAACAACCCGCATTTCCCCGCACGCTGCGGTTAGAACCTGAAAAACCTTAATTTTACCCGTTAGGGCTTTGATTTCCGGACGTCCCTTGCGCAAGGAGCCGCGGGGAGGCGGGGGGGGGGCGCGGGAGGACGCCCGCGTTGCTCTACCCACGCCGCTCCGGTCGCGAAGCCTTTGCTAAAAACGCCTCCGCCTGCTCCGATGGGGCAGGAGCCCGCGGCCCCCCGCGCCTTCGGCAGCTCGCACCGGCCTGGCTGCCAGCGAACGTCTGCGGTTCCCCCGGGGGCGTTAAAAAAAAAAATTTAAAAAAAAATGTTTAAAAAAATCTCTATCTAATAAAAGAAATAAAGCCGCGTCCTTTGTTTCGCTTGCCGGCCCCGGCAAGGTCCCCCCGGGGTGTTTGCGGCAGGTCCCCCCGGGACCCAAACCCCCCCCGTGCCGCAAATACCCGCCTGCTGCTTCCCCGGCGCCGCCGCAGGTGGGTTTTGGGGGGAAAAAAGCGCCCGTGGGAGAGGGGAGAGCTGCCCCCGTGCGCAATAGCAGGGGACGGAGCTAAGCAAGGGGCAAAAAACCCCTCTTAAACCGGGCGGGGCGGGGGAAAAGCGGGACGTGGGTGTCTCTGCCGGCTGGAGGAGGCTCGTGGGCGCCACCCGAGTCTCCGCCGCTGCGCGCACGGGGAGGGACGGTCGGACTCGCCGGACTTGAGCCGCCCTCGGCGCCTCCCCAGGCAACCCCCCCCCGCAGCACCGCCAGGCCGGGTTCGGCCGAGCGGACCCCCGCCGGCGGTCGCCTCGGGGAGCCGGCGGTGGGCTGAGGACCTGCAGAGGCCGGTTGCCCCCCTAAACCATCCCGCCATCCCCCCCATCCCTCCGGCACATCACCGGCGAGCGGCAGTTAGCGCCAGAACAAGAAATCTCGCTGTAATTAGCGTAATTTACTCAACACGCTTGACCTCGAGGGGATTTGGCATCGATCTCGGCACAGGCGTCGGAGGATTTGATGGCAGCACCACCTCCCGCGTGCACGTAAAACCCCCTGTCTTGCTACTAACCCCCCAAAAAAAGACGTTGAGCTACAAGAGTTGGGTCTCCAAATTAATTAGGGGAGTTTGTTTTATTGGGGAGCGGGAGGAAAGCGGGAGCAGACGGCTGCTGGCTGGGCACCAGCTTGGCAAAGGGGACTCGGAGCCTTAATTACTCCTTTCTCTTAACCTCGTTGCACCTTGAGGTATTTTAACATCCCTGTTGCTGGCGGTGGGGATCGATCGATCGTCCCTGCTTTGGCGTCCAGACGACCTGATTAATGTAAGGCTAACCGGTCGCTCCCGACCCTGGGGAATTAATCACTTAAACGTGGGAATTACTCAATAAACCGCCCGAACCCGCCATAAACCAAGCCATTAAAAATGAATCGCTTGACATCCCTGCCGTGGAACCGTAGCTAATAAGACTGGGGTGGGGAGCAGAGGGGGGGAAAGGGTCTCACATCACCCGTGTTTCTCCATTCTTGCCCTAAAAACATCACCAAAAGGCCCAGCAAAGAACCGATCTCTTCCAGCCACCTTCGCAGACCCAACCGAGCCAAGGACCGGCAGCTCAACGCCGATGAACCGCCTTCATCTCCCACAGCAGAAAGGCAAAGGCTTTTATTTTAAATCCCTTTCCTCCCATAATACATCTGACACTAATCAGGGTTCCAGCCCCACGGGAATCAATGATTAATGATGTTAAATATAGCAGGAGATTGTGAGGGTAAAATTAGGCGCCATGCATAAAACATCACAGCTCCTTCTTAGATAGTCAAATTAGACTAATGGTTCGATGTTCACGCGAGCTCTGGCCCTGTAATTATGAATGGACCGGCTAACCTCCTCCCCAGCTGCACGCGGCGCGGATGCCGGCGCTGAGAAATAGCCCGAGCTTGAGCCTTAACGAGAACACGGCGATCGTAATTAGCGCACGAGGGCGCGCGAGGATGGGGCTGAAGGTGGACATGGACATCCTGAAGGTCAAGGGTGTGGTGGGGACAACATCGTCCCACCGAGCGGCAGCCCTGAGGGTCCACTGCGGCGCGTGATCCGGTACCACGGTGGGATGGTTGGGCTCAGAATCGTTAGGGGTCTGCCATGGGGTCAGCATCGTCGTGGGTTGGCTTTGCCCAGCGGCATGGCCATCGCTCCAACATCCCCGAGGCTCGGGGTGAAGATCTGCTGCAGCACGTGGCCCCGTATCCCAACGAGGGGGCTGGGGTCAGCATCGTTATGGGTTTGCCGTGGGGTCTGCATCGTCATGGGTTGGCGTTGCCCAGCGGCATGGCCATCGCTCCAACATCCCCGACCAGCCTGGCAAGAGCTTTTTGCTCGGCGTGGTTTGCAAAAGTACCCGCCAAACCCCGCCAGCTCCCAGCCTTGCGGATTTACACCATCATTTTCCACTCTCCTGGTCATTAATTAGCTCCAAGCAAAGGAGCCCAAAGCCAGGGAGAGGAGGAGGGGGACGCAAAGCCGTCAACGTCTATAACAGGTTCCTCCAAAACCAGTGCAAAGACGACAAATCTGGCTGTAATTAATCTCATTACCCAGGAAAGAGAGAGACGCGGCGCAGTGGCGTGGCTTGAAAGGGTTGTCAAAAACGGGAGCACGGGAGGGATAAGCCTTTGTGAGAGTTTAAGCTCGGACAGCCACCAGCCTTAAAGCTGGTTTCAAGGGAGATCAGAGCGACAGGGAAATAAAGACGGGAGGAAACCAGCCCAGAGGAAGCAAATTCAATAACGTCTTATTCCACGGCCCTTTTGCTTAAGAAGTGAGACAAAAATAGCCCAAAAAGGCCAAAACAGTGGCTCATCACCGCCACTGCCTTGTCGCATCCGCTGCAAAGCCCAAGCAAGCGGCCGGGCGCGGGATGGGAGCAGCCACGCTCACCCTTCCAACCCCAAGGGCCGCACCCTGCCCCGCAGAGCTGTGCCAGGACCGCATCCGGAGCATCCTTCCGGAGGGGTATTTTGGAGCAGGATAGCCTTCCTTGGCGAGCCGATGGGGAGGAGGTTGGATCCCGCAACCCGGAGCAGGGCTCAGAGCCGGCGTCTACCAACCGAGACCCCCAAAACCATCATAAACCAGTTAAACGGCCATGGGGCAGCGGACGCGTCCACCTTCCTTGGGCTTCGTTCCACAGCAAGACCCCCCCAGCAAACACACTTTTTTGGGGGGAAAGAAGGCGGAAATTCCCCCTCCTGGCATCGGCGGTGGCTGGGGAGGGCGAAAAAGCCCCCCGAGAGCTGCGGGTGGCTATTTTGTGCTGTTGCGGAGATTGTCGCTTGTTTGGAGAAGAGGAGATTATAGCCTGTCAGGCGACCTGAAACCGAGCCAGGCAGGATCTTTGCAGTCTTAAACCCCTGAAAATGAGTCAGCAGATTAAAAAAAGCAGCTACCCAAAAAAAAAAAACCCAAAAACAAAAAAAACCAGCACTATTTTCCCCTCCCTTGGCTGCAGAAGATGGGGAGATGCGGCCCCAAACCCAGCGCTGCCTCCGTCATCCCCGTGCTGGGGAATTAACGGCAGCCGCGGTGAGTTTGTTGCTATTGCATTAGAGCCTTCGTTTGCTCCTCCGGCTTTAATTGAAAGGGCTGGAAGCCGCGATGCTCAGCCCTGGGTTCAAGTTCTCATTAACCTCCGGCCTGGACATGGGCTAATGGGAAGCAGAAGGAGATATCAGGGCTGCGACCCCAAACGTGGGCAGAGCATCACCGTTAGCCAAGGGCAAAGGACCTGCCTGTGCTCAAACAAGGATTTTTCCCTCTCCTCAAGCCGGATTTGACCTTCCCAGGGCTTCAAATCCCCGCCGAGGAGGTGCTTGCCCTGCTGCATCCCAACCCAGCCTGGGCACAGCCTCACCCCAGCTCTCCATCCTCTCCTCGGGGTTGGTTTTTTGTATCCCCTTCACCCCAAGCTTCTTAAACCCTTTTTCCCCCCCAAAAAAAATTCCCGCCGCGCGGCATGACCCGGCGTCGCCGGCAGCGTCACGCTCCGGCCAAGGCGTGTGGGGTCCAGCACCGGCAGCGGGTCAGAACAGCTTTGTCACGTCGGGTGGGAGAGGACGTGCCCACTTGACAGGTTGGGGTTGGCCGGAGGGGTGGGGTCTGGCTAACAACCTGAAAATTGTCATTTTTGACGCGGGCTTCAAAAAGCTCCGACACAAAGGGCGCTTAAGCCTTGTTTCCACGCGAGGCTCCTGCGGGAACACTTTTCCCCTCGCTGTCGCAGGCTGCGATCCTATTAGGACACTTTACGTCCCCGAGCGACCCACGGCGAGCGACCCAGGACCCCCAGATCTGCACCCAAGGGGGTTACCCCCACCACGCAAGGCACTGCAGTCCTCACCCCGCCCATCCCATCCTCCCCGATCAGGCGCATTCCCATCCCCTCTCCCCGCAAACCCCCAAAGCTCCGCAGCCCTTTGCATTAGCGCCGCGACACGGAAGCGAAGCCGCCGCCGCGTTCCCCGCGTTCTACGTCCAGCCTGACGCGCAGCGGCAGCCGACTGACTCCGAGCAGGAGCCCAATGACGTCTGGAAGGTCGCGGCTTTGAGAAGTGCTGCGCTGCGCGGCCGGGGTCAACCGCGTTAGGAAAATGTAATGAGACTAATAAACTCTTGAGTTATTTTTTCTTCCTCGTCGGGGGTGCCAGCAACTCGCCGAGCCTCGTTGGCCGGGGAAGCCGCGGGTCTCCGCTACCGGCTGGGAGCGACTTGGCTTTGGGTGGATTTAAGACCTCAGATCCGGTGCCTTGGGGTTGCAAGCTCGGCGAACAGGGAGTTACCGCGAGGCTCTCCAGCCCAGTTCCCCAGCCTTACTGGTCCCAGTCGCGACCATCCGTGAGCGTAACGACCCCCGTGGGGTTAAAGCGCAGAGGCTGGTCCCGCGCCGGACGCAACCAGCCCCGCCGCACGTCACCGAGCTCCTTTCCACCTCTTTGGGCGAGACCGCCGGGAGCCGGGGTCGCGTCCTCGTCCCCAGCAATAGCGGAGCTCCCCGAGCGCCGTGCTAAAGGCAGGGCTTGCCTTCACCCTCCCCGTTGCCCCCCTTCCCATTCCCCAAATCCCTGCCTGCAGCCAAGCTCTCCAAAGGCGGCAGCTACTTCTCAGCTCACCCAACTTCTCTTGGCAGCCTTTGCTGGCGGGGCCCTACCACCAGGAATAGCGACGCGTGCGCAGGTTCCAGCTCTTGCGAACAATGATGCCTGATGAAGGCAGCTGCCTGATGGCCAACCCTGGGAAGGGGAAACTCTGCCCAGCAGCTCCAGCTCCCGTTGAAACAAGACGTGAAGCATCTCAGGCCCATCCTTCCCTTTCCCGCGTGCCCACCGGCACGGTGGATGGTGGCAGAAAGGTGTTTGCATGGCAAGCGCATCCTCCAGAAGAGCAGCGGGGAACAGGACAACCCTCGGGCTCGGCTCGGCATCGCTGCTAAAAAAAGCCCAGGACGGGACCACATGAGTCGCACACGCTTGGGCTACCGCGCCATCCTCCAAGCCCCCTCTTTGCGCGGAAGGTGCCGAAGCAACTGCTTCGCAGAGACATCATGAATCAGCCTTTAGCGTCGCGTACGTTGCATTATTTTTAGCCTATTGTACCGTGCGTGCGCGCGGGAATCAGACCATGAAATTGGCTGGATGCGGACTAGTCGTGTTTGTCAGCGTGAGCGGGCAAACAAGCAGCTGAGCCACGCCAGGGTGAAAAGTTAAAAGCATTTAAGTGCCATTTAATGGCACCTGATATTAGCAAGCTGGGTATTCAAAAAGATGCGCGGTTATTAAACAGCATCCTCGGCGGCCGGCCCCCGTAGCTCCGGTCAAGTCAGGAGCGAGGGATTGCCCTAAAATTAACCTGCCAACCCAAATCCAGCGCCTGGCAGGGCGCCTATAGCAAGTCGACGTTATATAGCGGCTATAGGAAAGGCAGCGCCGCCCTCGTCGCGAAATACAGCCAGCTCAGCAAACCGGGGCGTTGCAAGCGAGCGCGGGAGCGGGAAAACCTCTTTTTTAGGATAATTTAAGCCCCTGGGGCTGGATCACCCCCTTTGGGGTTGCGGGTGCCACCAGCGCAACGAAAGTTGCTCGGTGCCAACGGTGCTGGGAGAGGCATCCCCCGGCCGTGCCAGGGCTGGGGCCAGCGCTACAGCAGGGCGACATATCCCCGGTGAGCGGCCGAGACGCTCACGGAGGCTTCGGCACCTTCATTCGTCGGCTAAAAAGGGAAGAAATCGGGGTCCCTTCCGCCCTGCTCCTCAGTTTCGGGGGAAGAGGTTGAGTGGAAGGTGTCCCTGCCCGTGGCGGCGGGTTGGAACTAGATGATCTTTAAGGTCCCTTCCCACCCAAACCCTTCTACGATTCTATGAGGAGTCGGGAACCGAAATCCCGCTTGGAGGGCGTGGAGCCGGGGGGAAAAACAAGCCCATCCAAGATACCTGAAGAGGGCAATCACGGCTCTTCTCGCAGCCCAAATCGTTAGTTTAGCAAATTACTTTTGAACAGCCCGTGTTTTGACTTTTCTCAAGTGTTTCGCTTCCCTTCCGCCCGACTCAAGGTGACTGTTTCCAAGCTCAAACGCTCGGCCAGGAGCAAAATAAGAGCTTCGGAGCTTGGCTTCCCCTCGCTTTGGGAAGCAGCTGGTCAAGGCACCGGAAAAAGACGGGAATGGGGACAACCCCAGCGCTCCCCATCTCCATCCCTCCCTCGGGGCCGCTTACGGGGCTGCAAAACCCACGTTACCCGGGACAAGAGAACCAGAGGAGCAAACCGCCCGCGCGCAGGATGGAAACCGGCTTCTACCTCCGCTCTGCGCCCGTCACCGCGCTTAACCGATCTCCGACGGGCCGGAGCCGCAGCAGCTGGGGTTATCACCGGCGGCCGGGTGCCTCCCAAAAAATTAACGGTGAGGGATAAAAGCGGAGCCGTCAGCTGAGGTCGTGCTGGAGGTGCTCCGTCAACGCCTTACCCGGGGCGGGAGCCGAGCGGGAGCCGAGGACAGGTCTGTCCCGCCGCTCCAGCGCTGGTTGCTTCGTTAAGGCTCAGACTCGAGTTCTGCACCGCGGAGGCAATTAGCAGGCAGCGTTTCTTCCGCCCGCGGTGGATGCTCTGCCGCAGAGCACCGAGCTGAAAAAGAGGGGGGGAAATAAACCCGAATTTAGTGTCTGGAGCCCCTGCCTCTGCCTGCGATGCTCTCGCGGTGGATCTGTACGGCAGCTTTACTAAGCCTGAGCCCAAGCTCGGCTTCAAGCTTCATAAGAGCTTATTTCCTCTGCTCCGCTCCTTCCTGCTGCTGTATTTGATGGCTCTCCCCCGCCGGCTCCCCAGGGGCAGAGCCCGGAGGAAAGCTTGCGGATGAACATGAATTTCTGGAGGTTTTTTATCATCACTCCTAGGGCCGAGACGGCTGCTCCCTGCGCCGGAGCCGTGTAGCTGAGCTTTGATACCGAAAGCCGCAGCCCGGCGGGTCGCTAGCTCCCCTGCTTGCTCTATAAACCGGTGACAAAGATGCCACGAGGGATATTCTGCATCTGAAATCCATCTGCGTTTGCTCCCGGCGACGCCTGCGGCTGGTTTTTCGGCGGCTGTCGGCGCCGGGAGAGGACGCTCACCCCGTGCGAGCTGCACTTGGCCTTGGCTTAACCCTAACAGCAGGCGCAAAAGCCAGCGAGAGCTGCGAAAGCGCCGAGCGAAGCTCCGGGTCGTCCCTCCGCGAAGGGGATTGCGGCGTGCGCGGCGCCGGGACGCGCGAACGCCGGTCAGAGGGGCTCAGCTTTTAGCAAAACCCCTCCCGGGCCGGTTCCCCAGCTCCTAAAAACCAGCCTCGGCTTTTGCTCCTGGCACCCCCCAAAGGGCTGCCCGCAGGTTTCCCACGGGGCAGCAACGCAGCTCCACGGGGGGAAGCCTCTCCCCCCGTCATCCGGGAGCCGGTAAATTCAAAAATAAAAAGCTTGCCTCCAACAGGCCCTGGAAACATCCCTGGCGAGATGAAGAGCGCGGTAAAGCCCAGAGAAATACCTCGCTGGGGATGCTGGCAGGGCCGGTAGCTTGGCGGGGAGGGTGGCTGGGTGTTTTCCAAACTTTCCCAGGGCTTATTATCCCTTTTTTTCCTCTTCCCCAACCCTCTCCGGGTTAACAGCCCAAATCCCAGCCCGGCTTGAGCCCCCGCTGCGTTTCTATGCCCAGCAACAGCGACGCGCGTGGCACGGCCGAAGGAAACGGGGCGTTTTGGGCGGGAGCCGGCTCCTTTGGGAAAGCAAAGCCTGGCCCAAGGGAGAGGATAAAGCCAGTTTCAAGGCAATTAGAGCACGTTGAGCGAGGTCTGGACATCATCCCGGCTAAGCCGGGCGCCGGGCCGGCAGCCAAACTCAAACCGGGTTAACGCCGAGCCGCGGCGCGGCGTTGGCGAGCCCCCGCGCTGCCGAAATACCTCCCCGGCAGGGTCGGGGAACGGGCCCCCGCTCCCGCAGCCCTCGCCCATTCCTCTCGCGACGCCCAACGCGTCCCCCCCGCCGCCCCGCGCCGGTGCCGCCGCAGCACCGTCGCCCTTCAGCCGCGGCCAAGGCGGGGAAATAAAGGCGCGGGGGTAGAAACCGCTCCCCGCCGCGGCTAAATCTCAAGGAATAAAGAGGGTCCTGGGGAATTGAAGCATCCCCGGGTGAGCTGCCGCCCGCCTCCGCCCTGCGGGCAAAGCCAGACGCAAGGTGCCGGCGCCGGTTAGGCGCTCGCCGGCGTCGGGGTTCTTACCTGCCGCTCCCTTGGCTTTAACCCTCCCAAATCGCCCAGGAAAAACTCACACGGCGGAATTAAGAAACCACAGGTATCGCCGTCGCCCCCCCCCGCAGTTTTCCTTTGCTGAAGCTTTTTTCCTGCCAACACCCCGGGAGTTTTTACGGCGCGAGCCGGGGCACGGCTCGGCGTGTGCCGCAGCCGGCTGCGCGCTCGAGGGAAAACAAGCCGGAGATGCGGCTGCATTTTTAAATATCTCCTTTTTTTTTTTTTTTGCTGCAGGACGTCGGCTCCTGGAGTTGCCTTGAAGGGAAAGCGGATTTAGGGGACGGAGTGATGCTCGTGGGCACCGTTTCCAAGCTCCGGTCCCGAAAGGTGCCACATCCCGAGGGAGCCCAGAGCTGCAGCAGCATCCTAGCACCCAAAACCTGCGTTTATCCACCCCAGGCTGACCTGGGAAAGCCATCCCCAGTGGGATTTTTCCCAAGGTTTAGGGGATGTCCCTCCCAGACTGTCCAAAACGGGATTTTTTCAGGCCGATACGGAAGCCCGTAACCTTATTTATAAGTCGCTTTTGCTCGTAACGGAGGTACTTACTCCTCGGATACACCGGTTGCTTCACATGAGTTTTATTGCCGGTAATAACTCCCGGAAAATCCTTAACAGATGGAAATTTGACGTGGCTAATCACGGCTGTTTGAGGCAGGGCAGGCACCGGCGGGACGGGAACAGCGCTGGGGGGGTCAGGGCTGTGACCCCCAAAGGAGCTGAGCGAGGGTGTAAATTAGGGATGCTGCAACTTGCCCAAGCTATTTTCAAGAGACTGAGGACGGGAGAGAGAAAATGCCGTTTCTTCCTGTCCAGCAGAGCTCCTGTTGCAGGAAAAAAATAAGAAAAAAAAAAAGATATTTAATTCCCCCCCCCCAGTTTAGTCTCTCTGAGCTCTTCTGCCTTGCTCCTGCCTGGGAATGACAATTCCCAGCCTATTCATGTGCGCGTTATGGCCACGGGATATATATATATTTATATATGTTTAGGGGGAGCGTAAGCCTTTCGGGCGCCGCTTTGCGCGTGTAACCACGCCCCAGGTACGCTTTTTTAATAAAAAACCCCATGATTCCCATGTAAACTGCTCCAAATCCCCGTTTTCCCGCGGGGAGCACGGCTGTGCCGACGTCCTTACCCCCGGGGCTGCTGCAAAAAGCAGGTTGGAGCCTCCGCCGCTGCCGAGCCCGGCCCAAGGCGGGTCTAAGGGCTGGATCCCGAAGGATTTGCGCTAGATTTAGTGAATTCTGGAGGAATGTATCCCAAGTGGAGGTGTTTCATAAATAGATGTAATTACAGATGTGTACGCACCAGCTCTGGGCTCCTTGCCCCAAGCAGGATGGGGGAGAGGGACTGGATGAAAGCCTGACCCAAGATTAATTTATTGCTGTAATTAAGGTCTAATTAGTGCAAAGAGACCCCCGGAAATAAAGAGATGGGTTCGTAACGCCCCAAAAGCAAAGGGATGAGGGGCAAGCGGAGCCTTTCCTGCCCTACAGCCTGGGGAGGGGCCACGCAAAAAGCAAAAAGAAATCATAATAAACACAACCAGAAAGGATTTTAATAGCGAGGAAGGATTTTAATCCCTAAATTCTTCCCACGCCCGGCATCACGCTTCAACGGCTGCTCGAAGAGGTGGCGTCCACCGAGGGGAAACTGAGCCCCGAGGGACTTCGCCGCTCGCTGCGGCGAGAAAAACTTTTACGGATCAGGGTCGGTTTGTCAAGTATTTATTTTTAAGCGACGCTTGCTGTCGTCCCCCCCGGCAGCCGCCTCTTGTGTTTGATGGAATCGCTTCCACGCCGAAAGCTCGCCGGCCGCCGCGCTTCCTCGGGACTTAATAACCAGACCCCTTCAGAAAGACCCTAACCTCATCCCGTGGAAATAATATTCTCCTTCCCTGCTGCATATATATATTTTAATATTTTTTTATATATATACACGCGCGCCTATAAAATACCTAATGCGGAGACCTGCATCTTTGGAACGCTCCTAAACACCGGAGCAAGGAGCATTGCCAGGGACGCAGCACCCAAGGCAACCCCCCAGCCCTCTCCACCCCACCCTGGCTCTCGCACCCTGCTTTTCTCGCAGCGATTTAATCGCTTTCCCCTTTTAATTGCCCCTTTCGAGGCAGGTTTCTCATCCCAAACCTCAGGCGAGGTCTTCAGAGCTCTTCAGAGCGGTCCTGCCTCCGCAGCTCAAAGCAGTTTCTCCTTCGCTCCTTTCCCCCTCGGGGCTCCCACAGTTTGTTATGATGATGATGATGATGATGATGATGATGATTACGAATTTATTTCTTTTTTTTTTTTTTCCCCTCGCCCACAGCTTGCGAGGAACTGGGAAAATCCAGGAGGAATCAAACCAGCTTGATTAAAGGCGACGGAGAGGGATGACGGGCGGCGAGGAAGGGGACTGGCTTTGCTTGAAGAAGCAGCAGCACAGCAAGGCTGCTCTCCCTTGCGACGCCACGGCCGGACCACGTACCCCTCCCAGAAACCTCTCCCTTTCGTTCCCCACACTAAAATTTTGGGCAGAAAAGCAAATTTCTCCTCCCGCGGCTGCAGCCGGCTCAGTCATCTCCTAACGCAGCCTATTCCCCCGGAAGGACGCGGCTGCTCCGGCCACACGGCTTCTCTTTGCAACGGGACATGGTGGGCAGAGCAGGTTCTTTAAGATGAAGAGAGAAGCCATGGAGATCCCATCGATCGCAGCCCCACATCTCCACTCTCTTTGGGCACCTCTCTGGGCCATACCACCATGGCAAGCCTGGGAGATGCCACCATGGCACCTTTGGGACATACCACCACAGCATCCCTGGGAGATGCCACCAGGGCAACCCTGGGACACACCACCACGGCACCTCTGGGACACACCACCATGGCAACCCTGGGAGATGCCACCACGGCACCTCTGGGACACACCACCATGGCATCCCTGGGAGATGCCACCATGGCACCTTTGGGACATACTACCACAGCACATCTGAGACACACCACCATGGCATCCCTGGGAGATGCCACCATGGCACCTTTGGGACATACTACCACAGCACATCTGAGACACACCACCACGCATCCCTGGGAGATGCCTCCAGGGCAACCCTGGGACATACCACCACGGCACCTCTGGGACACACCACCATGGCATCCCTGGAAGGTGCCATCACGGCAACCTTTGGGACATGCCATCATGGCAACCCTGGGAGATGCCACCATGGCACCTTTGGGACATGCCACCATGGTACCTCTGAGACACACCACCACAGCATCCCTGGGAGATGCCACCAGGGCAACCCTGGGAGATGCCTTCATGGCAACCCTAGGAGATGCCACCAAGGGCAACCCTGGGACACACCACCACGGCATCCCTGGGAGATGCCACCAGGGCATCCCTGAGAGATGCCATCACAGCAACCCTTGGTGATGCCACTATGGCACCTTTGAGACACACCATCACGGCAACCCTGGGAGATGCCACCAGGGCACCTTTGAGATGCATCACCACGGCACCTCCGAGGGACATGCCCTCCCCACAGCAGCTCACCAGGAAAGCCAAGGGACCCCATCAAGCTCTCCACACCTTTTCCCACAGCAAGAACTCATCCCGAGGGCCTACAACCACCCTCCAGGCTGGTGGCCGAGCCACAATCCCACCACAGGACCTGGACCACAGCACATCCGTGACTCTGTGCCCACTTACACCCCACAGCATGCTCCAAGCTGGAAAGTGCTGAAGCCTCTCAGCCCCCGGGGTCGGGGCAGGGCTTGGTGCCAACCGAAGAGGATGAAGAAGAAGGTGGGAAAGGATAACTCCAGCTGCGTACGGATGGACAAAGAGCCTGATTTGAGTGGAGCCTCCTGCATCCTCAGGGATTAAAGGCATGATGGAAGAAGATCCCCGTGGTCCATACCTGGTTTTGGCCGTGCTGGCACAGCGAATGCCTCTTCTCGTCCTCCGTGGACCGTTGCAAAAGCAACTGCAAGGACGGTTCCTCGTGAGCTGCTCCATGCATGGTGCATCCCGCCGGGACAAGGGGCACGAGCCTGGTTCTCAATAAACACATCTGAAAGAAAAAAAACACACACACACCCCCCAACCGGTTCTAACCCTTCAAGGTAGCAAAAAAATCTCTGTTTTAAGCCCAAAATCACCCCTTGCAAGCTCCCTGAAGCCAGGGGGCTGCCCCTTTCGGCCCCCCCAGTAGCGCCTTTCAGAGAATAAGCAAAAAACAACTTTCCTAACCCAGAGCCCTGGGGTTTTAGATAGTCCTTTTTGCCGGCGCAGTCATTAACGGGAGCCTTCTGCTCAACGGCGTTTGCTGCCAGTTTGCGAAAGTCGCCTGCAACGAGCTCGCCGGCCGCCCTGGCACGTTGGGATCCGGGCGAGATAACGAGGCTGGAGGAAGGGATCGATACAGGGAACATCAAGAAGGAAAAAGGGAAACCATAAATACAAATATAAGAATAATGAGCTTGGGAAGACGAGTCTCGGTGCAGGACGCCCATCGCCGGCTTGGGTGAAGTCTTGCAAAAAGCGTCTTCTGAAGGGTACCGGCACCGAAATATTTGCATTTAATGCGTTAAATGCCCTTTGTGGGTAAAACAGAAGGGATTTGCTGCCTGTGCACGGGAGGTGGTGGTGGCCCTGCCCGGGGCTGTCCCTAAATGCGGTGGGGTCGGGGTCAGACCACGCTTGGGTTAATAATGCTGCTCGATAAGGCAGCGGCAACGAGCCCCGTTGGCTTTGACCCTTCCCCTCTCCTTTTGGGAGCGCGATACCCGCCGTTAGCAGGCAGCGCAAGGAACACCCTCGGTAGCTGGAAGGCGTTAATTTAGGATGAAGAAAAAAAAAATCCAAGGAGGGAGAGCAGCCCCGCGGCGCCGTCGGGCCACGCGCGGCGGGGAACGTCTGCAGCGGCATCTCCTCCGGGCTTCGAAAGCAGCAGCGCAGCTCAACATAGCATCCTCGTTTTGGGGTATTTTAACTGAAATTGTAGCTCAGGGGGCCGGTGAGCCCGCAGGGAGGGTGCCTGGGGTCCCACAAATTGTTTTTGTAATGTTCTTTTGCTAAAGAAAGCGCAAACTCCACTCCACATACCGCAGTGCAATAAATATATTTAGCTGTGCCGTGGGGTGATAACCCCCGAGAACCAGCCGCTTTCCCGCACGCTGACCCCAAAGGTGGCAAGATTGCCAAGGAAAATAGGAAAAAAGGAAAAAAAAAAAAAAAAAAGGGTGGAAAAAGCCACAAGCTCCTTGAGACCCTTCCCACGGCCATCACGGATGCTCGCGAGGATGCTCGCGGTCCTTCGGCCGCGGCACGCCCCGCCGCTGGTCCAGAGATGTCGCCGCTGCGCTGTTTCACGCCGCTGCGAAGGGGAGAAAAAACTTAATCAGAAAAGACTTTCAGGGCAAAGAAAGAAAAAACCAGCAAAGCCCAGTCGATGGCTAATTGGAAAAATAGTCAGAAATCGGGGCGAGACGGATAATCTTCGCTCCCTGGCAGCGGGAGCCGCGCCGTCCCATTTCAAGGTTGAGCGGTCGGGAGTATCAATCTGATAATTGTAATGCTACAAATGAAAATCAAATTGAAGGCAGTTAGAGGATTGCATTATAAATTGATTTAGTCCTCGGACAAGTTTCTGCCTCCCCGGCCCGGGGTTTCGCCACTGGGGATGGGGAAGGCTCTGGGTACCAGAGCCGCAGGTGACGGGGTACATCCTCCTGCCCATTTTCCCCTCCATCCCGCCCCATTTCTGGGGGGGAAAAAACGACATTTTGGGGCTTCCTACTGATTTTCGAGGATGTGCAGCTCCAAGGGGGTACACAAAGCCCTTGGGATGCTGTCGCTGAAGGGAAAGAAAAGATTTGCACCCAAAGCAGCTTACAAAACACTACAAGGAAACACGCCCATTCCTACATGATTTATTTCCACGCTCCCAAAATTTCTCTTCCTCCGGAAACCACGTGCACTCAGCTCCCAAAACCGGGGGATTTTTTGTACCAAATATCCTCAATTCACAGTCCAAAAAATGGCTATTTCAGCAAAACCCCCGTTTTGGCGCAGCCGGCACCCGCTGAGCGCTCCCCACCGCTATTTCTGCGCCTCCAAGTGCCCCAATATATACAGATTCCTTCTTTATACAGGTAATAATATACATCATATTTATATATTTTTTTTTTTATATATATATAGATATTCACACGCAGACACACCTTCGGCCGAAGAGCCGGCACCTCCAAAGCCTGCAGGGAGGTGACCGCTCCCGCCGTTAAAAACTCCCCTCTCCCCTCGCGCAAGCTGCTTTTTTGGGGAAAAAAGCGCCCGTTTTTCTTTTTTTTTTTTTTTCCCTCTTTAAAAAAATAAAGGGTGATGCACCCAGGGCAGGACCACCTCCGGCAGCTTTTGGGTGGCTTTTTGAGGTAGGTGCCGGGTGGGTGGGGAGGTCCCCGGGTGCTATAGCATCAACGGGACCTGCCAAATGAGCAGGGTGCTGTCGGCATCGCCGCCCCGGCGCAGCGATTCGGTGTTGAAGTTACGGTAACCCCGACCCCCCGAGACGATGGCCACCGAGGAGATCTCCTTGCGCGGGGCGTCACGGGCGCAGGGTCGGCTCCGCACCCAGACGTCGGGGTCGTCGGCCATCTCGTAGATGGAGCCGTCCTCCTCGGCGTGTGCCGGCGCGCCGCTGGCCGGCGCTTCCCGCACCGAGAGCAGCTGCCCGGGGAGGTGGGAGGTGGATCGGAGGCGATATTGCAATAAAATCCCTTTTTTTCTCATTTCCCGCGGCTGGGGGCCATCCAGTTCAGGGGGTTTCTCTTCCTCGCCCTCCTCTTCCTCCTCCTGGTCACCCTTTAGCACGTCGGGGGCCAGGGTGCTCAACGCCACCGCCAAAAACTCCACAGGGCCACCGTGCCCGTTGAGGGACACCATGCCTTTTCCTACCAAAACAAAAAAAAAACCCCACACCAAAAAAAAAAAAAATCAACAAAAAAGAAGTTTTTTGCTAAAAACAAGCCCAAAAATAAGGTCCCATCCACCTAGGGAGGGGTTTTTCTGGGTGCTCACCGGTGATTTTGGGGATACCCTCCAAGCGGGGCACGGGCAGCAGCACGATGATGCCCTGGTCGGTGCCCACCCAGAGGGAACCTTGGCAGATGAGGAGGCTGGTGACACGGACGTGTTTTTGACCTGCAAGAGGGGAGAAAAAGGAAAAAAAAAAAAAAAAGAGAGAGGGCAAGGGATGATTTTGCAGCAGCATCTTCCCAGAAAACGCATCACCAGTGGATTTTTTTCACGGGGAACACGCTCCAGACCCCACCCAAGACCGAAGCAGCATCTTTGCACGAAGGTCTCCGCGCCAAGGAGAGTGCTACGAGCACAAATAAATAAAAAAAGAAGGGGCGGGAGGGGGGAGGAAGTGAGACTTTTAATGGCAAATGAATATTTTATCGGCGGGACTTAGCGCTGCCCGGCGTCGGGCTCGACGAAGCGATATATCTGCGGAGATGCGACTCGGGGTTCTCAGGGAGGATTTTATTAATGACCTGTCGAGTTAAAAAGGATGAGGGAGAGCGAGTTCAAAAACGTATTAATACCCGACGCTCACTCGCCCAGGAAGAAAAAGGAAGCGATAAATATTTTAACATGCCCTAAAAAAAAAAAAAAAAAGGGAAAAAAAAGCAAAAGCCACTCACGCGAGTATCGTGCTCGTAACTAATTACGGAGTTATGTCAGGCTGTAGCCGGAACAAGGAGGGAGACGATCCTGCAAGCCCGGGGTGAGGGGACAGGGCTGGGAGGCGACGCTGGACGGAAGCTGGGGAAAACGGGGCGCGCAGGGCAACGGCCGCGGGGTGCAGGCAAGGGTGGGCTGCAAGGGCGCGGAGAGGGAGAGGGGTGCAAGGACGCCCGCAGGGGTGCCGAGCGGGATGCACGGATGCAGGCAAGGGTGCACGCGGGGGCAAGGATGGGCTGCGAGGATGCAGGCACAGTGCAAAGAGGGGGTGCACGGTGCAAAGAGGGGGTGCACGGTGCAAAGAGGGGGTGCACGGTGCAAAGAGGGGGTGCACGGTGCAAAGAGGGGGTGCGAGAACGCAGGGTGCAAAGAGGGGGTGCGTGGATGCAGGGTGCAAAGAGGGGTGCGAGGATGCACGGTGCAAAGAGGGGGAGCGAGCATGGGGTGCACAGGCGCAAAGGCGGGACGCAGGGCTGCACGGGTGCCACCAGCTCCATCTCTGCAGCCAAGGAGACCCCAGAGGTCCACGCTCAGACCTTCGCGCCATTAACCAGATAAACACCCTGCAGTTTCTCTGCAGCTCAGCACGGCCGCAAGGCGAAGCGTCCCGCCGCCGCCGCGCCGCCCCGGCTCGCCCATTAATCGCAATTAAGGGGCGCTCACCCGGCAGGACGAAGGTGGTCCTGGTGGCGATGTTGATCTCCTGCAGATGCTCCAGCGTCTCGGTGTGGAAGAGGCGGATGGAGGAACCCGAGGAAAAGGCCATCCAGACCCCGCTGCCCGCCTTGATCATGTGCGTGACGCCGGCCTCCGCGTCCGGGTGGGCCTCGAAGGTTTGCTGAGAGGGGGACCGCAAAAAAAGGAGGTGGAAGGGGTGCTCCCTCCAGTCGCCGCTAGCTCGGGCTCCCTCCCGGGCTTCGGGGCTGCGAAGCTGCACCAGGAGGAGACCTTGAGGTCCCATCCCTTCTCCCCAGCTCCAGCTTGGGCGGAGAACGCCGAAACCAGCCCATGTCCAAACCCCTCTGGAGGGTTTTTTGGATGATAACACTCCATTTCCCACCCCTCCAGGGTTGGGTGTTTTTTTTTCCTTCTTTTCAGGACTCATTTGCAGGACTAGGTGCATCTGCGAAGCCTGTCCCAAGATGAGACGAGACCTTCCTGCTTCCCTCCAGCCCCCAAAATCAGCAATTAAAGGCTCAGCCCCCCCGCAAGAGCTATTTGGGGATCATGGACCGGGCCATCTGCCTCCCGAGCTCCCCGTTGGAGCATTTCCCTATCAGACACAGGATACAAATCGCAGGAAAACCACTTTTTTTTTTTCCTGTTTTTGTATCAAAAATCACCCCTGCTGCAAATTTCCCAAAATAAAAACTCCTGTTAGCATTAAAGGATGAAAGCTCTGGGGGAGAAACCTGCACGCAGCGACTTCACCTCCATTTCTCCTACAGCTTTGAAACATTTTTTGCTTTGAAATTTGTTTCATATTTAAAAAAAAAAAAAAGGAAAAAGGAGCAGGTATTGATCCCCTTCCCAGAGAGGGCTGGCATAGAGCATCCCCCCAAAAGCCTGCACAAAATGGGGGTGCAGAGAGACTTTTAGGTGATGTCCCCCTTCCCACAGGGGATTTATTCCCCGACGGTTTATTCCCGCGTTGCCGATCCCACCCAGGCAGACCCAGGGCCCTATTACGCAGCTCTCCATCAAATACCATTTACACCATCCCCCAGCATCTTCCCCCCCTTTACTTTTTTCCTCCCCCATCGCTTTTCTTCTGCAAAAATTCCCACCCGGCTCCTGTCATAAATAAAATCAGAGACTGAACACGAATCTAGTCCCCGATGCATTATTCATCCCCGGCACCGCCGTTAGGCTGGATTTACGACGGCTAATACATGCAAACTAAGTTTGGGCACTAAATGTGAAAATTAAAGGTGGGAGAAAGGTGGGTTCGGGGTTTTATTTTTTAAAATAGGAGCTATTCCTCATTCCCTGTCCACGGGGCTGCGGGGGACGTCTCGGCATCCTCCTCCTGGGGCGCGATACCGGAGGGAAGGGACCCAAGAGCGACAAAAGGCAGCAAAAAGCAGCGGTAAAAGGTCGGCCGGGGCGTTGCGCAGGCAGGGACGTGCCCGCGCGCATCCCCGGGGGCTCAAAACCAGCGCGACACCCCTCCGAAGCCGCCGCGTCCCCCCACGGACGCGGCGCAGGGGGTCCCGGTGACGCTCCCTACCTGGGGGTGGAGGCTGGTGGCATCGAGGACGGTGACCTGGTTGGCCCAGCTGGCCCAGAGGGTCTCATCCAGCGTCAGGAGGGCTCGCACGGGGCCGGTACCCACGGCCAGGCGGGTGGGCTCTGCCGCCGGGTCCCACAGCCCCCCTGGAGCAGAGGTGCGGGGAGGGGTGAGAAGGGGCGAGAAGATGCTCAGCAAAAAAAAGGAAAAACATCTTTAGACCCAGCTTAAACCGCCCTAAAGGGCTGCCGGGGGTCAGCTGCAAACCCCCCGTGTCCCCAGCGTCACCCAGGGTGCCCCCGAGCATCTTCACACCACAAGCAAAAGGGTGGGGGTGGCTCGCACCCCCAGCCTCAACCCCCCCAAATCCCCCTCGCCCCCACGCAAACAGCTTTTTAGCAGCAAACGACCGGCCACCCGCACCACTCGGGTACGTTCCCCGCTGGAAAAGCCAAAAATTCCCTTTTTTCTTTTTTTTTTTTCTTTTTTTTTTTATTTTATTTTATTAGCTCTTGAAGCCACACTCCAGGGCCAACTCATCCAGGGCCGACCCGGAGTGTCTCTGTGACCAGCATCCAGCCTGGATTCCGATGAATCCACCCGAGCAACTTCCACAGATAATTGCTCCCTTTTTTCTTATTTCCAACGCAGTTTTTTTTAAATAAAACCACGAGATCCAAGGGATAAAAGAGCCCTTCGGGCGCTCGGTCCTCGGCAGGAGTTCACCTCCGAGCCGTTTTTCAGCGAATCCTAATTTTCCCGTCAAAACGAGCTATTTCGGGAAAGCTTTCTCCTTCCCAAAAGATGGGGATAAGATGAAAAACCCCGCCCCGCAGCTTGCTGCCTCCGACGTGCATTTATGCGACCGAGATTAAATTAAAGCCACTTCGTTAATTGGCTCGGACGGTCGCTGTAAGGTGGGAAAGGGGACACGCAGCACCCCAAAAAATGCGATTTTAAGTGGCTTCACTGGCTCCGGGCTGCCCCGGGTGCCACTCGCTGCAGGTTCTGCCGGAGGAAATGAGGGGTTTTGTCCAAAAATAGGCCAAATGCAACATATTATTCGAGGCTCTTTCCTACCCTCTAGTGATGAAGCAAAGGTATTTAACAGCCCAGGCGAGGAGTCCCTGGGGAGGAAGGCTCTCGGCGAGCTGCAGCCTCGGCCGGAACCAGGGAGAAGAAACCCCAAAATCGAGCTAATAAAGGAGGGGGCTCTCGCATGAGTGGGGTTTGGAGGGGATCGGCTCGGTTTACAGCACCAAAAAGGCGATTTTTTGAAGCCATCCCCACTCTTGCCGCAGCCCCTGAGCGCAACCACCCCCTTTGCTGCGGTATCAACCCCTCGCTGGGACCATTTTCCATGTTTTCCCCCAAACCGAGCCCCTTTTGCATTCACCCTGGCGATGCAAACTGGATTTTGGGGTTCTTCCCCCCGCGGGGGGAAAATAACAGTAATGTGGGGGGGGGATTAAAAAAAAGGAAAAAGGAAGGGAGGGAAAAGGAAGGGAGGGAAAAGGAAGGGAGGAAAAAGGAAGGGAGGGAAAAGGAAGGGAGGGAAAAGGAAGGGAGGGAAAAGGAAGGGAGGGAAAAGGAAGGGAGGGAAAAGGAAGGGAGGAAAAAGGAAGGGAGGGAAAAGGAAGGGAGGGAAAAGGAAGGGAGGGAAAAGGAAGGGAGGAAAAAGGAAGGGAGGAAAAAGGAAGGGAGGAAAAAGGAAGGGAGGAAAAAGGAAGGGAGGAAAAAGGAAGGGAGGAAAAAGGAAGGGAGGAAAAAGGAAGGGAGGAAAAAGGAAGGGAGGAAAAAGGAAGGGAGGAAAAAGGAAGGGAGGAAAAAGGAAGGGAGGAAAAAGGAAGGGAGGAAAAAGGAAGGGAGGAAAAAGGAAGGGAGGAAAAAGGAAGGGAGGAAAAAGGAAGGGAGGAAAAAGGAAGGGAGGAAAAAGGAAGGGAGGAAAAAGGAAGGGAGGAAAAAGGAAGGGAGGAAAAAGGAAGGGAGGAAAAAGGAAGGGAGGAAAAAGGAAGGGAGGAAAAAGGAAGGGAGGAAAAAGGAAGGGAGGAAAAAGGAAGGGAGGAAAAAGGAAAAAAAAAAAGGTGTTATCGCCGTTTTAGCAGCCAGCACATCTTGCCAGCTTGAAGAACCTCCCACTCCCTGGTTTTTGGGGTGCCCCCGCAAAACACCCGTCCGAAGAGACGCGCGGGGTGCCCTCACCGTTGCTCCTGGGGTAGGCGGCCACGGCCCCATCCTGCAAGCCCGCGAACAGGTACTCGGGGCTGTGCCTCAGGCAGAGGACGGGCTGCGCGCCCGGGCTCTTGCAGGTCAACAAGCACTGAGTCCCCGTGTCCACGCTGCCGTAGACCGCGATGCTGGGGAGGGAATCGGGGGGAGATGCGGGAGGTCGCGCCGGAGCCTCCAGGTTTGGCGCCGGCGATCGCGCCGGGAGGGAGACGCGGGAGGGAGACGCGGGAGGGAGACGCGGGAGGGAGACGCGGGCTCACCTCCCATCCCGCAACCCCAAGCACACGGTGGGGTGGGGGGACGCGGGGGGCTGGTCGGTGGTCAGTCGGGGCTCTCCAGCGCCCGCCGGCTCCCCGGTGCCCGCCTCGGGGATGTACTCCATGCACAGCACCGGCGAAGCCACCGGGAAGGACTTCACCGTCCGCGGCACGGCACGGTTGAGGGAGAAGATCTCCACCTGCCCCCCTGCGCCTTCCTGGCCCCCCCCAACCTTCGGGGACCAAGAAAAAAAAAAAAGGGGGTGTTAGCACCGGCCACGGGCCCGGAGAGGGGTCGGTGAGCCGGCACGACCCGAAGCCGGCGGGTTTCGCCCCGTTTTGGGGCCGTTTCGCTCACCCAGAGGTAGCCCTGCGGCAGCGAGGTGCTGACGGCGGCGAAGCCCAGCAGCGAGGACTGCACGGGGTTGTGCACCGCGGCGCCGAGCTGCGGGAGAGAGGGGGGCGTGGGGGGGGTAACACCCCCAAATTACCCCGACACCTGCAGGGTGTCGGCGCGCACCCCAGAAATCAGGAGCCAGCCGACGGCCAGCCGGTATTTTCCGTTTTCCTGGATGGATCGCCCCAAGTCCTGCCTTTCCGCCCGGCTCGGCCACCCCACCCAGCCCACCCGCTGTGGGATTTCTCCTCGAGTCCCCCAAAAAAGAGGGATGTAGAGGGGAAGGAGGTATTGGGGGGCCTGGAGAAGAGGTTGGCCATGGCTCTTACCTGCAGGTCGAGGGCCTTGGAGGAGAAGGCGGGCATGTGGCAGGAGAGGATGGGGCACCAGAAAGGAGCTTTGCTCTTCTTGTCTTCGTCGGGACAGAGCCAGCCCGGCTGGTTCTCCTCCCCTGCAGCGAGGATGGTCCGAGGATGGTCAAGACACCCCCCAGCATCTCTCCCTTCCCCCAAATTACCCCAAAATTAGTAATACGGGGCGCAGAGCTCTCATCTCCATCCCCAAACCCTGGGCACCTGCGGACCTGGGGCGCATCTCGCACCCTTCCTCCCAACTATCGCGCCCCAGCGCAGCAAAAAAAGCCCCCAAGTCCAAATAATTTATATATAAAAGGAAAAAGCGACACCCTAATGTGTTTCTTCACATTAGGCTTTAATGTGTTTTCATTTCTAACTCATGGATACGGGATTATCCCCTGGGCATCCCAAATTAAAAAAAAAAAACCAACACGTAAACTGTTAAAAACAAGAGAATCAAAAATCGTTCCAGCCCGGGGGGGAATCCGAGCACTCAAATAGGATTTCAAATTATTTTATTTTTTGCTTTCTTCCATTAAACTTTTTTTTTTCCCTCCCCTGCAGCAGCTGGTGGAGTTACATAGGAATAGGGATAGGGAAGCGGAGGGGCAGGGGCCTCTCCTCCTTTGCTTATTCATCCCCTTTCACGGAAAACGGGTCAGCCCCGACACCATCGGCATGGGAGCCAACGGAAATCCATCGCCACGCCACGCCGACCCGGAGGTCCCACCCGAGAGCAGCAAAACGCAAAGCATTTTGAGCCAGAATTACCAATTCCCATCATTTCCAGCGTGCAACCCCCCACGAAGTTCTCCATCACCTTGCTCCGAATTTTTTTCCCTGCCCCGTTCCGTGTCAGGATGCTCGGAGCAATGCAAACCCTCCTGCTCCCAAATTTGGCTTTTCAAAGCAAGGGTGATGGCAAGCAACATGCCACGGGGCTACTCACGCAGTCCTATCTTGGCCAAGTGCAGGCGGTTCACCCAGGAGATCTTGCTCAGGGGGTTTGGAGTGATGAAGACCACCATGACGCTGATGGGGCGGCCGGACCTGCGTAGGGAGAGCATCACCAGGCTGGTCTTCAGCCTCCTCCTCCTCCTCCTCCCTGGGCTGGGAAGAGCCCACCCATGAGCTGCAAACTCACTTGTCCGGCTTCCCAGGCAGCAGGAGACGGAGGCGGCACTTGTTGGCAGAGTGGATCTCCTCCTCCTTCACCTTCATCATCCTCTGCAGGGCCAAGCACCAGTCCTGGGCCACCGTCATGTTCAGGTTCTGAGGGAAAAGTCATAAATCATGGAAGCGCCTTCAAAACAAGCCCGAATCATCCCCAAATTTCATCTGTGGGGCTCTGGAGGATGCGGTGTCCAGCGGCCCCGGAGGAACCGCGCGGTTCTTGCGAAGCCCTCAAGGTCGGCTCTACCCCAATCGTGAGTTTGGCCATGTTTTGGCACATAGGTACCTGGTAGGTGCCGTGCAAGGTGCTGATGAGAAGGGTGATCTGCTCCACCACCGCCAGGTCCTTCTGCAGGTCCTGCAGCTCCTGGAAGAGCCGCGGTGGCCCCAGGTAGACTTTATCTTACGTGGAGAAATGGAAAAACAAGGTCCATGGAGGATGCTCCATCCCACCCCACCAAAACCAGCCCAGCACCGGGTCACGAGACGGGTTCTCACTGTGCGAAGCCTGCCCGGCCGGCGCGTGCTTCTTGGCACCGGCGTTGTGGATGACGACGTTGTCCTTGTCGTAGGCGCCACTCTCCTGCCCCACCTCCACCACCTGTACCTGCGGGAGGGCCGTGCTCCACTTCACCACGTATTTGGGACCCAGGGGCACCAGGCTGCTAATTTCCAGCTGGCCTCTGCCGAGGGAGGATGCAAAAAATACACGTAAATATATATATATATATTTTTTTTTTCCGCTTGCCCTGCAAGCCCTTGGAAAATGCATTTCGCAAGCCAAGCCCCACTTGCAACCCCACGCCATGCACCGGTGCATGCCCGCACCCCCAAACGTGGGGCACACAACCACAGCAGACCACGCTCGGCGCCTACCCTGGGTTCACCGGCCTGGAAGAGGGGAAAAACGATTAATAAAGAGGTATTATGGGGAGCTCAAGGAGGGTTCTTTCCCTTTGCAGCATCTACCCCCGCCAAGCCCTGAGGTCCCAGCAGGCTCCCGGAGCCCGCGCCGGCTCCAGGACCCCACACAGCACCAGAGGAAGGAGGCTTTGCATGGAGGCATGCCAAAAGCGGGGTGCAAGGCAACCCCAAACCAGGTGGGTTCCCCTCCAACACAAGGTGGGGTGGTTTTAAAAACCCTTGGGGTAGAGCTAAGACCACCCACCAAGCCCAAAACGGAGGTGGGGAAGGGGGAAGGTCACTAGGTGGGCGCTTTGCAAAGCGATTTTGGGATCCGGGGCCACTGGCACGTACTTGAAGTTGATGTTGGCGCAGACCAGCGTGTCGTTGAGGAGGAAAACCTTCCGTTCCTTCGACTTGATGAGCTGCCCCCGCTCGCCGTACACCGTCTCCGTCAGCGTCTCGCAGAGCAGGAGCTGCCGCTGCCCCGAGCTCAGCAGCTGCGGAGGGGATGGAGCGGGCGGAGGGCTCAGCCTGGGGGCTTTTGCGAGCCCCCTGCCCCAAAATTTGGGTTGTTTTTCCCTTATTGCAAGGATTTTCCTCCCGCCGGGGGCACGCACGGCCCCGAGCTCTGCAGAGACAGCAACATGCTCCGAGGCTGCAAGATGCAAAACCCCTTCGCACCCTGCGCGTCCAGCCACCAAGAGAGCAGAGCCCTGACCAACGCGGCCACCAACGTGGCCTCTTTTGGGTCTCCCTTCAACCCCTGGCCCTAAATCTGGATGCCAGGGCTGAGCCAGCGGGTTGCCCCGCTGCGGTTTTTGCCACCATGGCCATCCCCAGCCCAGGATGTGTCGCAAGAGCTTCATTCAGGGTTTGTTTTTGTTTCCACCAACGGTTGCAAAATCGGGCGGATGAGGCAGCAGCTCATCCTTGCTTTTCCCTGGCGAGGAATTTCCCCGTGACAGCCTCAAGATTTGCTTTCGCTCAATGTCCTTTCAGAGAAAATGGGGATCCTGGCTTCCCGAAACCCCCGACACCGAGAGGAAGGGGGAAGCTGCAAAGCTCAAGCACCAGCTCCAAAACCCGCCCGTCACGAGGATGAGGAGGTGAGGCTTTGGAGGACCTACCTTGTTGAGGCTGCTGCGGTCGCTGATGCTCTTGCTGAGCTGCTGGATTTCGGCAACTTGGTCAGCCAAGCGCTTCTGCTCGTTGAGCTTCTCGGCCAATGTCTCCAGCTCGGTGAGGGCCAACTGTAGGGACAGGCGGTCCGCGTGGCCCTTGGGGGTGTTTTTCAGCATGTCCTGGAGTGGGGGAAAGGATGCGGGACAAAAGCCACCCCAACAACATCAGTCCCGTTGAGTATGTTACGATTGGAAGCGCTTTCGGCACCTCCAAAATCAAAGCTTGGAAGATGATCCTTGGGATGGGTCCCCCAAGCTGCAACCAAGCTGCCAACCCAAAAACGTGGCCCTTGCTAAAACCCTTTCCCGCAGCACCCAGGCTGAAAAAAAAAAAAATAGGGTGCAAAGCAAGGTGGGTGCAGGTACCCTTCGCCCGTACCTGCAGGAGCAGGATGAACTGAGGGAACCTCTGGATGGGCTTCACCATCAGCCCGTAGAGCGTGACCCGGTCGGCACTGGCCATCTGCCTCTTCTGCAGGGAGGGGAAAAAAAGCAAAAGGAAAAAAAAAAAAAAAGAGTAGTTTTCACCCGTAAGGGTGACCGGCAGCGCCACGCGTCCGCTTTTGGGTCCTGCTGACCTTGAGGAAGTCGAGGAAGGCAGGTTTGGTGAGACAAGCCTTCTTGATGAGCGACATGGCGGTGGTGAAGTTGTTGACGTAGTCGCTGTAGACGTCCAGCACCATCGACTTGGAGAACTGGGGAGAGGGCAGGAGGAGAGCCGCGATGGCCCGGGGCTCCCCCAAAAAGGGGGATCGGCAAAGCGTGGGGGTGCTCGTGTGTTTCTGGAGTGACGCTGAGGACGCCGGCGGTACCCCAGGTCGGGGCTGCGTCACCTAAATCCTCCAACACCCCCCGCCGCTCTCGAGGGGTCCAGGGGGAGGCTTGGCAGCGGCCCCCCGGCTTTTCCTCCTACCGAGGCCACGAAGAGGTCCCCGATCTTCTCCGCCGAGTCCCACTCGGCCACGCGGGAGGCGAGGGCGATCTGGAACATGGAGTGGCACTGCAGGATCTCCTTCAGCCGAAAAAACACCACCTGGCACTTCCTAGCGCTCAGCACCTTCGGCTCCATCTCCATCAGCGGGTTCCTGTAATCCTGTGGGAGATGCCGGTGCGTCAGCATCCCCCCACCCCTGCGCCCTCCCTCCTCGAACCCCTGCCCACCCAAAAAAAAAAAAAGGGGGGGGGGCCCCCCCACCTGCAGGATGCGTTTCAGGGAGTCCACGTAGCTCCGTTCGCTCTGCACGATGGAGCCCAGGATGTGCCGCCGTACCACCTGCAACGACACCGGAGCTCAGCCGTGGTCCCCCCAGCCCAAAAAACGGGGTTTTGGGGAGGGACGGAGGGGGGGAGGCAAGGCGGGCACGGCGCACTGCAGAAGTGCTGATGCGGCGGCATCGCTTTCTGCTGACTCTCTCTTTCGCCGCTTGCTCAATCGCGGGACAGAGGGGAAGCCGTGTCCCCCCACAAACCCCCCTCCGAACCCCCAACCTGCCCCACACCGACCTGCTGCGGGCTCAGTCCCTCGGGCATGGGGCCCAGCTCCGGCGGCGGGTGCTTCATGTCGGAGACGGTGACCTCCAGGAAACCCGTGTCCTCCTCCTCCGAGTCCCCTGCAGCGGAAAGAAAAAACCCAACCAAATGCCAAAAAACAACAAAAAAAACACACCCCCCAAAAAAAAACATTTTAGGCTTTTTTTTTTTTTTTAGTCTAAAGAAGAGCCCGCAGCCCCCCCAGCTGCGATGCTGCAGGGGCTGCAAGCGGAGATGGACCCCGGCGTCCTCCCGGCATCACGCGTCTGTCCCCATGCTCCGGCCACCGCACGCCGGCGCGAGACAGGCTGCGAACGGGGACCGAGGCAGCCCCCCGCCAGGAGGGGACGAAAGGCGTCCCCGTCCCCAAAAAGCCGCCCTGGCTGGGGGAGAAGCCCCCCGGTCTCACCCCAAGGGTGAGCACAGGCAGGGAAAATGGGGGCAAAAGGAGCCGAGAGCGGCACGCAGCGAAAAAACGGGGAAGGCGAGAGGCGAGCGCCTGCCGCCCGGCACGGCACGCCCTTACCCGAGGCCGAAGCAGTTGAGGAGGAGGAGGACAAGCGAGCCAAGGCGGCATCGCGGTACGGGGACGGTTGCTTCTTCCACATGGCCGCAAGGCCCCGCTACGGCCGCCGCGGCCCCATCCCCGGCGCCTATAAATAGCCGGTAACGGGGAGGACCGGCCGGGCTGGAGGGGAGGGTGCTGGCGGCTGGGTGACCTTTTTCCTTCCCTAATTTTGGCAGGGGAGGATGGCCGCCCTCGGCTGCCGGCTCAGCGAGCTCCTTCTCCCCTTCTCCATGCTCCGGGAACGGGGATGCTCTCCGGCACCGCGGGGGCACGGGACGGGGATGCTCTCCGGCACCGCGGGGGCATGGGACGGGGATGCTCTCCGGCATCCCATGCTCGGCACAGGAACTCCAAAAGCGTTTAAGCCCCAACCCCGGTGAGGCTCAGCCACGTCGGGGACATGCAGCGAGGCCGGGACACACACGCCGGATCCCCCAGCGAGCCCCGGCCGAGGCGTGAGGCTCCCCACTGGGATCCTACCTCCCCCGTGATGCTCCAGGGAGACCCTCGAGCTCCAGCGGGCAGGCGGCTGCTTTTCCCCCTCCGCCGCCCTCCTCCTCCGCTCCCCATCCCCTACGCGACAGCGGGAGGGTTAGGAAACAACCCCACCCCACCGCCCAAAAAAAAAAAATTAAAAATCAGCATTTCAGGGCAGATCCTGCCCTGCGTCCACGGGGGGCACTCCACGGGTGCTGGCATGGGAGGGTCACCGTCCTCGTAGGGAGATGGGTGCTCGGAGCGAGCCGAAATGACCGAGCTTGCACGGGGATGCAAAGACGGGGAGCGGGGGGTGGAAATCAAATAAGAGCTTAAACCGCAGCAAATAAATCCGCAAAAGGGCAAGCTGAAAGTCGTTAAGGCTCTGTAATGAGCTTTTTCAAAAATACCCTCAAAAAAGGCCTTTTTCCGGCTCGGCACACCGAGGGAGGGGGTTTCCCCGCTTACCCGGCGCTTCTTTCCGGTGCAAGAACGTCACCTTCCTCATCACCGCGATCTTGGTCTTCTCCAACCCGTCCTTGGTGCCGCTTTTGGCCGCTTTCATCAGCTGGGTCATCTGGGCAGGGGGGCGAGAGGCGGCTCGAGGCGGCCCCGGGACCCCCGCTGCGGCGGTGCCGGCCCCGCGGGGACAGTCCCTGCCGTTGTCCCGCGACGGGGAGGAAGAGGAGGCACGCGGCCAAGGAAGAAGGCTGCTCCGGCGTCTCTCCGCGCGGACGCGGCCAAGCGGGCGCGGGCAAAGCGGGGGCACGCGGCGAAAGCGAAGAGGAGGGGAGGAAGGCACGAGCGCATCCATCCCGTCCTCGCGGCCGGGGTTTTGCGTGCGAGAGCGCGAAGGGGAGCGGGGTCGCTGGCCTTTCACACCTCAAATGGCGGCGGTTCGGAGCCCAAGCTGGCGTCGGCGTCGCCTTCCCGGCCCAAACTGGCCCTAAACTGCCAACCTGGGGGGTTTGGGGCTGGGAGGAGCGTTGCGCTAAGCTTCTACGCCTCAAAAAATCTCCTTCCCCACCTGATTTCCACCCTGTATCGGGGGGCGGGGGGGGGGGGGGGACACACACGACCCTTCTCAGATCCATCTACCCCGCGGGGCAACTCGCTTCGTCCAAACGGCCCTTAAAAAAAAAAAATACGCAAAAAGCAAATGGTTTGGGCAGCTGGAGGACGGGGAGCTGCAAGAGAGACGGACAGGAGAGGAAGCTTTGCGGTGCTTAACTCAATTGTTTTTTCTCTTCTGGGGGAGAAAATGGGATGAATTCAGCCGGGATAAACTCCAGGAGGGTTTTTTTCCACCCCCAGTGGGGAATTTGGGGGACAAGGGACTCGGGATGGAGGAGGGATGGTACCTTCCAATCGTACTTCTGCTTCAGCTCCTGCATGTCTCTCCCCCCAACTCTTAAAGCCAGGATGTCCCTCTTAGTCCTGGCGTATCTCTCCTTTAGTCTATTCAGGTCTGGAGAAAGCTGAGCCCAAAGCAAGCCAGGCGGGAGGAGAAGGCAGAGGAGGCGAGAGAAGGCAGAGAAGAGATCCAGGTAAGCAGCCAAAAAAAAAAAAAAAAAAAAAGGAGAAGAAATCATCCCAAAGCAGCACGGCACAGGCAGCATCTTCCCAAAAACGTGTCTTCGCTTGAGCGGGGAAGGGAGCAAGCACAGGGAAAGGCAGCAGCCACGCTCCAGCAATGCCAAAATGCAAAAGGAAAGGGAGGAGAAAAAAAAAAGGGAGAAGGAAGGAAGAAAAAAAAAAAGGAAGAAATGAAACCCCTGAAGTTTCGGCTGGCTTTGCACTGGGTGACCCCAGGAACCGCAGCATCCTCTGCTTCACCATCTGCGGGAGCAGCTGGGCTTGATGCTCCAGTGACTTCTGTGCAAGCAAACCCAGGGGGGGAAAAAAAAGGAAAATGAAAATAATAATAATAAAAAAATAAAATTCAAGTGTTACCTTGGGCTGGAAGGATGCCCGCTGCTTGGCCGGCTCTGCCTCCGGCTTGGTTTCCTCGCCCGAATCCTCGCTGTAGCTCTCGAACTCGCTGGAGCTCCAGCCCAAATCCTCGCCCGCCCGTGGCCCCTCGCCGCGCTGCACCTCCTCGTAGATCAGGCTGCGCTCCGTCCCCGGGCCTGCGAGCAAAACCAGTTCCTTTGCCTTCCAGAAAGGCCACGTCCCCTCCCCAGGGACCCACGGGAGATGCCCCGGGGCCTTGGGGCAGCTTGGTTCCCTCTGGGAACACATCTGCCTTCATCCCTCTCAAATCCCAGTGGTTTTCCCAGGGTTATCCCCCTCCTCATCCTCTTCTAGGATGAGCTGCTCCTTCCCGGAGCGTGCCTCAGTTTGCCTGGCTGGAAAATGGGCTCATGGCTCTCCCCCGGGGAACCTGGGCCGGGGATGTCTGTCCCTACCGTCCTGCTCGGCGTCGAGGGTTTCACAGGGGACGTCGTCGTAGATCACATCGTCCTCCACCGCCGGGAACTCGAAGCGCTCACCTTTGGGGGGACAACCCCCCCCCAGGGACTCAGGTCAGCACCCGAGGATCAAGCTGGGATGGAGAAATCCTTCCCAAGCCTTGGCAGGTTTTAGGTTTGGGGTTTTTTTTTTCCCCCACAGCATTTTAACCCACCTCGGCGGCCGCTTTTCCTCTTCCAGGTCTGGGCAGCAATGCAGGGGTCTCCACCGGGCTCCCCATTGCTCACCCCCACCGGCAGCCTGCGGGGATGGGGGTCAGGGAGCTCCCTGGGGTGCAAATCTCCCAGGAGCGGGTGCACCCCAGCCCCCCGCCTTCCTATTGCAGGGGTTCCCAAGCACCGAATAAAGTTTGCACCACAGCCCCCACCCCATCGCACGCCTGTTACTTCGTGGGTTTGGGCGGGACCCTGGTTTTGGGGCCACAATGCATAAGATCCAAAAAACGGCTTTTTTTTTTAGCCTCAGACCGTGTGCTGCTGGAGGGCAGGAGGATGCACCGGCATCAGGGAGCACGGGGAGAGGGTCCTCCGCCCTGGTGGGGGTCCTGCCCCGCTCGCACGCTCCGCCAGGGGGGACAAGCTCTCCTTGCAGCCAAATTTGCATCTTTTCCCCCCAAATCTGCAGCCGGGGCAAACACCAGGCCCCTTCAAACACCCGTCCCAGGGGATTTCCTCAACCGAGGGCTGGAGGAAGCCTCCACCATCCGCTTAATCACAGAGACCCCTGACAGGACCCACAGCCCCCACGGATCCCCAGGGCTGCAGGGTGCATCCCAAAACCCCGGGGCTCTCCTGCTTCCAGCCCCCTTTGCAAGCGATGGGGAGAAGTTGGGGAAACTGAGGCACAGCACCAGGCTGAGGCACGCCAAATGGGGAGGCACAGACCCCAAAGCTGCACGTTCTCCTTCGAGGGACTCAAAA
The DNA here is from genome assembly GCF_964289735.1 of Phaethon aethereus. Lineage (NCBI taxonomy): Eukaryota > Metazoa > Chordata > Aves > Phaethontiformes > Phaethontidae > Phaethon > Phaethon aethereus. Next base: position 2,032,347 of record NC_138597.1, on the reverse strand, counting down.
GCCCCCCGAAAGCCCCCCAAAACCCCACATACCCTTCCTGCGTCTCCGGCACCAGCCCGTCTGCGGAGGGGAAAAGCAAAGAGAAACGGTGTTGGCACCCTGGTCACCCGGGGGGGACGCGGCGGGGAGGTTGGGGACCCCCCGCCTGCTCTCCTCACCGGGGCTGGAGCTGGCAGCACGCCGCCTGCGCGGGGGTGCCCGGAGGACGGCTCCACCGCTCCGCTCGGCCACGGAGCCTTCCTCCTCCTCCTCCTCTTCCTCGCTGTCCTCAAAGCGGAAGGCTTCACCGAGGTCCTCCTCCCCGTGGGGCAGGGGGCTGGGGGTCTCCAGGGTGAGGTGGTCACCTGCGAGCGGAAATCCCGTCCCTCGGTGTCACCTCGGGGTGCTGCTGTACCCCACGAGAGACGGAGGGGACCGAAGAGAGCGTCACCCCCCAAAACCTGCAAGGTGCAACCGCCCGTCGCGTCTTCGCCACCCCGAGAGGCCCCTGGGTGACAAACCCCCCCCCCACGCACCCCCCTTTCTGCCCAAGGCTGGGTGTCGTGTCCCCCCAAAAGAAGCTCCGGCGGGTTGACAGTACCTACTGCAGGGTTGGGGGGCGGCTCGGACGAAGCCATGGCGCAGGGGGTCCGGACGCTCTGCCCGCGCCCTTCCCCGAGGCTTTCCTGTGGGAGAGGAGGAGAAATGGGTTGAGAGGGGAGAGCAACCCCCCAAATCCATCCCCGGGGACCCCCCGGGTGCGATGCTCTGGAAAAACCTTGCCGCCAGGGAGGAATGCCGCTCCCCGCCGCAGTTTGCACGGCAAGCCCAACCCGTGGCCGGCAAATTTATCCCGTGGCCAGCAAATCTGGCCCGAGGGTGCGAAACCGGGCTCCCAGCATCGCGCTTGAAGGTCTCGGAGGGGGGGAAGCGCCAAGCATCCTCCTTGCGATCGATGGTTCGTCCGCTCCGGTAACCAGAGACACCCGGCACGACGCCCTGAAAGGTCGCCAAGAGGAAGAGGAAGGACGGAGCGGGGACCCCCGCGCCCGAGAGGCTGCAAAGAGCAAAACGGGGCCAAGCTCTGCTAATTCGGTCCCGCTGGAAGCGGCGACCGGTGCCACCGCCCTGTTCCAAAGGGCCGTGACCCCCCTCCGGCGCCCATTTCTCCCTCGCCTGGACCCTCGTTTCCCCGGGGAGGTGATCCCCAAAACACATCTATTTACTCCTCCTGGGCCAAAACCCCCTTGGAGCTGCAGCGCAGCGTGGGTGCAATTGCCCCGCGTGGGTTTGCGTCAAGCCATACAGCTCCAGGGCCATATATATGTATTTTTTTATATATATATACACACACACAGGTCTAGAGCACAGCGGGGGGGAGCTGAGGTCTTTTGCAATCACGGCACGTGCGCGAGCTGATGCTGCAACCCCAAGCTGCCGCAAAACCCCCCAAAGCACCGACCTAAAACCCACCCGAGAGCCTTTCCCAGCCATCAAAAAAAAAAAAATTACAACCAAAACTCCTTTTCCCCCTCCTGGACCTGTGTTACCACCATGAATATCCCCAGCCACTCTCGCGGCAAGCCCGTTGCCTCCATAAACGCGTCAACAGGGATTTTGGGGGGAGGACGACCTGGGGACGCCACTTTTTTCCCCTCCTTGAACTCTCTTCCTGGCCCTCGACACCGAAAGCCGTTGGCAGCCACGGCTGCTCTCGTATGTCACCTAATCCGCTTCCCCGGAGCGTGGGAGCGGGCGATTCCCTCCTCTCCCCCTTTTGCAAGCTCCGGGTTTTATCCCGACGGATGTGATGCCAAGCCGTACATCCAGGATAAACCACGGCGATGTGACGGAGCTGAGGGCCACGGGCTCATAAAATAAAAAATAATTTAAAAAAAAAAAAAAGAAACATACTCCTGCAGCGATGCCTCCAAAAGGGCCGGGGGCAGGGAGGAAAAAGGCAGCAAAGGAAGGAGGAAAATAATAACACCCGGAGAAAATAAACCCGGCAAAGCGATGCTGACGGTTTTATCGTGAAACCAGTTTGCTTACTGGTTTGCTTTGCCCTTCCAGTAACCCGACAGCTTCTGCATTGGGAGCGGGAGGACAATGAACAGCCAGGCCCCGCGGCTCGGTCCCGATTTTATCCCGCCAGCAGGGCAGGAGAAGGTCACTTCCCGTTTTGACAGTTGACATAAGCTCCCTCAGCCCGATTTGTCCCAGGGCTGGTTATTTTCCCGGCTGCGAGCACGGAACGACCGGCTCTCCAAAACACCCCCCCACCACCTCTAATCACATCTTGCTAAATGAAAAAAAAAAAAAAGGGTTATTTCGCATATTTTTTCCATAGCAAAAACTGCTGGGGGGGGTAGGAGCATCCCGGTGGCAAAATGCATCCCGCGGGATGGGGGGAAAAAGAGGTGGGGAGGAGCTGCCCCGTCAGCAAGACGCCCCTGGACCAGTCTGGGGTAGCAAAAAGGGGATGTGGAAGAATCCAAGGAGGAGTCAGGGATGGGAAGTCATCCTCGGAGGACGTAGGGATGGGACGTCATCCTCGGAAATACGGATTTCGAGCCCACAGGAGCGGCCGGCTCCTCGCCCCGAGGCGGCATCACGAGCCGCGGTTCAGCCCCGTCTCCCTCCCAATCCGGGAGGAAGGGGAAAAAAAAAAAAAATAAAAAATAGAGCTCGATATAAATAAAGGCAGAAAAGCAGGGCCATCTGCTAAACCCAGCCCGACCCTTTGCCTAGCAAGCTGGCAACTATTTGCCTTTATTTTGTTTATTTTTAGCCGCCGCGACAGAGCGACAGGTCCCAGCTGGCGGGGACGGCGGCCAGTCCCGTGGGACGGGGCGGCGGGGAAAGCAGCCGCCGCTCCACCCCACCAACCCCTTTTTTTTCCCCCTTAAATATAGGGGTTTGCAAACAAACAACAAAAAAAAAAATCCATAATATCAGAGCAGGGATGCAGCCAGGATTTACCCTGGGAGTCCCTCCGGCTCCTCGCCACATCCCGCCACGTTAATCCTTCCTTATAAATAACCCCAGCGCTATTTATAAGGGATGGAGGGGGTAGAAATAAGAATTAGCTTTTGTCTCCCAAGAGTTTCCTCCAACTCCTTATTAATCCCTCCAGCCGACGGTCCCACGTTCCGGCTGCGGTTTCAAGGCTTATTTCACCACCTGGATGATTTTTCCATCGTCACCTTGGTCAAAAAAAATTAGAATTAATTCAGATTTTTTCCAGTGCGCAGGATGCAGGGAGAGCGGCGCAGTCCCCAGAGCAGAGCAGGGATGTTTTCTCCCCCAAATCCCAGTCCTCTAAAATCATAATTTAAAAAAAACAGCAAATATTCGCTGCAAGGTAAGGATTTTCCCCCGGCCCTAACTGGGTCGGTGCGGTGCGATAGCGGTGTTCTAAGGGCCGAGCGGTTTATTTCCCAGTTTTCTGAGGAATTAATTGCGGAGATTTGAAGGCGGCGGTGCAGGAACAGAGGCTCTGATAAAGAAAAACTACCCTGCGTCTTCAAAATTCCCCCAAATTGGGTGTTTTGATGGGGTTGCCGTTGGTGGAGGCGGCTCGGCGAGCGGCAGGAACGAAACGATAGCAAAAAGACAGCATTTTTCCCCTAAAAAAAAGCCAAAATATGGGTGTTTTTTTTCCAAAAAAGTGAGTTTTCCCAGAAAAAAGCCAAAGGAGGCGTTTTCCCCCTGCAAAAAATTCCCTGAAAATTCAAGATTCAAGGCAATTTTGTGGTTATATTTTAAATAAACTCTTGTCAAAAGGCATCATCTCACGGGAAAAGCTCTTCCTGAGCACGGTGTTTCCCGCTTTCACCTCGAAAAGGCTCTTCTGGGCAAATATCCCATAAATATTCCAGGTAAAAAAAAAAAACAACACAAAAAACAAGACCTGGAAAACTGCCGTCCTTTTCCTTTTAATTTCCTTTTCAACATCGCCGACGAACCGGAAAAAAATCCGTCCCTTGTCCAGCTCGCGCCATGAGAAGTACAAATGCAGGGGAAAAAAGGGGGGAGATATCAGTAAAAAAAAAAAAAATCACAATTCTATCACTTAAGTTAATAAAATGAGCCCGTTCCGCGAAGATTTCTCGCAGAGAGACCCAAAAAGCAACGAAAAAGCTTATTTATTGCCAAAAATCTTCCCAATTTGATGCTTACCCCCATCTCCACTCTTCAATGCTTTGCAAAGTAATTGCAAAGTTCACCCGCTGCAAAACATCCCAGAAAGAAATTGGAAGGGAGGAGAATTTGAATTAGAAATAACAAGAAAAAAAGGAGAAAAATATTGTGAGGGGTTTTTTTCCCCCCTATTTGTGTTTCCAGCTCAAAATTCCCACCAATTTGGGGGTTTGCTTTATTGCAAAGCTCCAAATTAAAACCTTTCCCACCCTTTGCAAGTGATTTTTTCCTCCTTGCCAAGGCTCTGAAGTCACCTTATTTTGGCTAAAAAGCGACCCAAAAATCAGCATCAGGCGGCGCTGCCGATGGATTTCAGACCGCCCTCCCCAATGTTCTTAGTTTCTCACCCTCTTTTGGAAACACTTATTCAAATACCCCATAAAATGCTGTTTTCCCCCCTCTGCAGATGCATTACTTCACTTTTTTAGCTGCTATTTTGGGGGCAAAACCCGCTCTCTGCAACCTGGCGTCTCGCAAAAACACAGTTAGTGCATTTAAATTAAAAAAAAAAAAAATAAACTGGTGCAAAAGGAAGGGGGGGGAAATAATATTGCAGCAACTTCACCCCCTTGGCAAGGCTGGCAGCGCAATGCAACCATCGCAAAGAAAGAAAAATCACTAAAAGGGGAGAAATCGCCATTATTTGCTGTCAAAATTACCCTGGAGGAAGCTCTCGCCCTCCCAAAATCGCCGTTTCCCGCAGGTGCCGCAAATCCCAGCCGGGAAAAGCCGGGAGGGATCCGCAACCCTCGCGGAATTTGCAAGAAAACGGGGTGAAAAAGCCCAGGAACGGGAGCGGAATGAGCTTGCTACACCGCTGCCTACCTCCTCCCTCCCCGTTGCTCCTTGCTTCGGCTTATATATTTAAAAGCAACTTAAATAAGGATTTTATATATATATATGTGTGTATATATATATAACAAAAGCTCCGATCGCTGGCGGCAGCGGGGAGGCGAAGGGCCGCCTCGTCCCCCGGCGAGAGGATGCGATAACCTATAGCTGTGCATTTTATACGTGCATATATACGCGTTATATATATTTTTTTACGGAGAGGGAGGGATTTACGGGCAAGGAGGGGAGGGCAGAGGGGGTTTGCTGACCTGGGAAGGCCGCGTCTCCTCCGGCTTTGTATCCGCATGGGCCCAGCAGGCCCCCGGCGAGGAGGGGAAATAAAAAAAAAAACCCCCCAAAAACCCCCAACCGGCCCCAAAAGCCCCAAACCCGACGGGGATTAATCCCACCGTCACCCGTAACGCGATCCCCGGGGCGGGAGGGGGCGGGGGGGGGCACCCCGCTGGCACCCAGCCCAGCACCCCCCGGGCCCGGCGGCCGAGCGCTGGCGGCCGGATGGGCGCCGCGGTCCAGCCGCTGCAGCGAGGGATGCCGGGATTTGGGCAGCATCCCCCCGCTCCTCCTCCTCCTCCTCCTCCTCCTCCTCCTCCTCCTCCAGCTCCGACTTACACCCCCGCTGTTCCCACTCCTAACAACTAACCCCCTCCCCAAGCAGGATCGGGCCCTCTCCTTGCTTTTTAACCCCTTGGACGCCGAGGCGGCCCGTTAACCCCCTCGCTGCCGACAGCATCGCCCCGGGCGAAAAGAGGGTTTGGCAGCAGGAGCTTCCAAAATTTCCGGGCAAAGGGGATTTTCTCCGGGATCTTGAACACCCAAGGTGCCAGCGGCCGGGCTGGCAACCCCAAAACGTGGCTGCACACCCCGCTTCGAGGGTATTTCCCCCCCCACGCCAGCTTTTCAGGCCTCAAAAAAACCCTAAAAATTCACTGTACAGCCAGGAAAAAAAAGACAATTTAAAGCAGTGCAAGGACCCCACGTCTGCATTTATTTAAATGCAATATCCTCGCTACAAAACGTGTCCGTCTTACCTATTTCGTCCGTGTTTGGGGCTGGTTTTCCTGCTGGGAAAGAGTTTTCCGCCGCTCTCACGGCGTTACCTGCCGGCACACCCTGGCTGCTGCCGCCCAGCCCTGCCGGAAAACACCCCTTGCAAACAAACCAAATCGCTGTCAGGTTTATTCCAGCTCGAAACCAGCCCAACAAGCCCGGCCAAAAAAAAAAAAAAAAAAATTAATAAAATAAAATATCCCGGTGCCCTTCGGATGACTCGCAAGGAGCCGGAAAAAAAAAAACCAAACCGCCTTTCCCTTCGGGTAATGGCGTTGCTGCGCACGGAGGTGCTGAGCCCAGCCAAGAAAACCTCCACCGGGGCCCGGAGAGGACTTTCTCCCCGCTGGGCTGATATTCAGAAAGGGGGGACCCCCTCCAGCCCATTTTCGGGGGGCCGGGTTGCAGCCAAAGCATCCTAGCAGTGACGCCAGAAATTCAATTTATTTTTCCCCATGTGTTCGGAGTGCGTTGCCACCTCAGGAACGCCACGGCGGGGATTTAAACCCCCCCCAAAGGGCAACCAAAAAAAAAAAAAAAAAGCTTTTGCACCCCAAAATCAGCTCCGCGAAGGTCGCGGCGAAGAGGGGAGGGAGCGAAGAGCACCCAACGCGCCCCCGAAGAGCACCCAAAGGACTTCGCGGGGAACGGAAACGCGTCCGCGGGGCGCAGGCGGCACCAAGGAGAAGGATTCCACCCCCCCTCCCCAAAAAGCAACCCCTCACCCTGCGCTCAGCGAAAGCAGGAGCACGGAGCGAGTCGCTCGCTGGCGGCCGGCGCGTTGGCACCGGTGGCACTGACTCAGCCGGGGTTGGGTGCCGGCGTCAGCAGGGCTGGGCCACCCTGGGGTGCTGGGGAAAAAAACAAAAAAAAAAAAGAAACAAACAAACAAAAAAAAAAACCCCAAAAAACCAAAAACAAAAAGAAAAAAACCCCCAAAAAACCCAAACCCAACAAAAAACCCAACAAACAAAAAAAAGCGCACACACAAAAAAAACGAAAACCAAAAAACAATTCCAAATAAAATATCCCTCTCCTCTGCAAGCCAAGGGGGGACGCGGCTGCGGCAAACCCTCCTTGCCCATAAATCCCTATATATATATATATATTAAAAAACACTTATCTAGTGCATATAGATACCCATATAAATGCACGTATTTATATATAAATATATTGATATATATGCTCCCGCAGCAGGATTGCGAGGCTGGAGGATGCTGCTCCGGCTCCTGCTCCCAAAAAACTCCCTGCACCTCCCGCGGGCCGGCATCCGTACGGTCCCCCCAAAAATAAATCCCTTAATCCCTCAGCCAGCAGCGTTTTATTCACCCACCAAAGGCTTTATTCACCCACCAAAGGCTTTATTCACCCACCAAAAGACGGCGGACGCTCGGCGCGGGACGTCGGGGCGATTTGATCCCGCCGTGCCAGCGGGATCCTGCGAGTTTTTTGCACCGAGGACGCGGCTCTGGGAAAGGACCCCCAGGATATTTGGCCAAGCAAACAGCCTGCGCCCCTGCTCAGCCCTTAAATAAGCCGCCGCCGCCTCCTCCTCCTCCTCTTCCTCCCCCAGTGCCGCTGATGGAGCCCAGCTGGCCTCATCCTGCGCCACTCCCTGCAAAACGGGCGACGCCTGGGTTTAAAATGCAACCCCCCCCCCCAAAAAAAAATTAATAAGAAAATTAAAATTAAATCCCCTTCCCCGTGCGGAATGCCGCCTCGCCGGGAACTCAATAAACCTGTTTTCGTGGGCGTGGACGGAGAATTTGTCAAGGAACGGGAAATATTCGGCTTTTAAACAGGCGCGCGAGCGCGTGCGCGCGGCACGGGGCGAAGCTTAAATGGCATGTATTTAAATACACTCGTCCCCTATATATCTATTTATTGAGAGAGTATATATCTATTTATTGAGCGCGCTGTGCGATGGGGATGCCCTCTGCCGGCATTCCTGCCGGGAAAGCCTTTGGGACACCGTCTCCGTGCGGTGTCCCGACCGCCCCAGAGGTTTGGGGGGTTTTTTGGGAAGGCCTGACGGGGAGGCGCCGGACGCTGCTGCCCGCGCCATCGCGGCGTTGCCAGAAACGCCGGGCAAAGACGCCGGACCTCTTGCCGCAAGGATGCGGGAGAGCGGCTGGTCTGGGCTTGCCCGCGGCCTCCCACCCAAAATCCCCTCGGAGGGGCACAAACCCGCCCCAGGGAGGATGCAAGCTTGGCAAGGCACGTGGATGCAAGCTTGCAAGGCACACGGATGCAAGCTTGCAAGGCACACGGATGCAAGCTTGCAGAGCACGCGGATGCAAGCTTGGCAAGGCACATGGATGCAAGCTTGGCAAAGCACGTGGATGCAAGCTTGGCAAGGCACGCGGATGCAAGCTTGCAAGGCACACGGATGCAAGCTTGCAGAGCACGTGGATGCAAGCTTGGCAAGGCACGCGGATGCAAGCTTGGCAAGGCACGCGGATGCAAGCTTGGCAAAGCACGTGGATGCAAGCTTGCAAGGCACATGGATGCAAGCTTGCAGAGCACGCGGATGCAAGCTTGGCAAGGCATGTGGATGCAAGCTTGGCAAGGCACGTGGATGCAAGCTTGCAAGGCACACGGATGCAAGCTTGCAGAGCACGTGGATGCAAGCTTGGCAAGGCACGTGGATGCAAGCTTGGCAAGGCATGCGGATGCAAGCTTGCAGAGCACATGGATGCAAGCTTGGCAAGGCACGCGGATGCAAGCTTGGCAAGGCACGCGGATGCAAGCTTGCAAGGCACGTGGATGCAAGCTTGCAAGGCACGCGGATGCAAGCTTGGCAAGGCACGCGGATGCAAGATTGCAAGGCACATGGATGCAAGCTTGGCAAAGCACATGGATGCAAGCTTGCAGAGCACGCGGATGCAAGCTTGGCAAGGCACGCGGATGCAAGCTTGGCAAGG